>NC_091774.1:52214055-52514234 GCF_029378745.1 Bos indicus | reverse complement strand
TATTTGCAACAAATTCTTTCTCTGCCCAATAGGACTTTGTGAAATATTTGTTATACTCACATGTTAATTGTTTTTCTGACTCTTGTTGAAATCTGGCTTCGTTACCAGTGTCTGGTGGTAATCATTTGATCTAACCAACTGGGTAGCATCTTTTCTCGGCCGCCCCATTTATCAGGTCTCCATTAAGACCTGATGTGAATTTTAAAAGCTTGTAAAAACTCCTTGCAAAGGCTCAGAGCTCCCCTGGACTCACTCCCCGAGTTTCTGTTTTCTGTTTTTAGAATGCTTCTATTATCTAAAGAAATTTCAGAGTACACTTCTATAGAAATATCCTAGAGTCTAATCAGAACTTAAAATTCTCCACTTGTGAAGTCTCAGGGTCCACTAAACTGGTTTCTGACCATACCCCTTAGTCTGTCCATCTTTCATTTTCTTCCTCCTAGTACACCTTGTTGACCTAAAACAGACTGCCAGGTAATTCTCTAGCAAATGTGGGTTTATTTAGGATGAGCAAAGAAGAGCAATTTGGTGTGTGCAACCATGGCAAGCCATGTGCAAGTCCTGCAGGACCAGGGAAGAACTCTTTTATAGAGACAAAAAAGGCAATTGGTATGCCTATAAAAAACAAATAGTCCATGGCTTTTTGTTGGTTGAGTCCTTACTAGGAAAGAAGACAGGTCTTTCTCCTTCCTGTGGGCCTCTGCCACTGTCACAGTGTGTGAAAGACCCCTTTATGGCCTCCCTCTCATGCTCATTCTCAGTCATTCAGCTGTGTCCAACTTTTTGTGATCCTATGTTCTGTAGCCTGCCAGGCTACTCTGTCCATGGGATTTTCCGGGCAAGAATAATGGAGTGAGTTGCCATTTCCTCCTCCAGTGGATTTTCCTGACCCAGGGATCAAACCCACATCTCCTGTGACTCCATACATTGGTAGATAGATTCTTAACCACTGAGCCACCTGGGAAGCCATGCTATGGCCTCCCAACTCTATTTAATTGAATTTCTGTTTGATTTTTCATAACCTCTTGGAGAACACCAGTTCCCCAATCTCCCTATATCTCCACAGCTACTGCCTCAGTTCATCCACCTGGATATTTTCCCAGATTACTATGACAGCCACACCACTCTGCCTGGACCAGCTCTTCCAACTCCCCTGACCCTTTCCTTTGCTGCACATTCCAGTTTTGTCCATGACTCCTGCCCAGCATGTCTTTCTGACCCTCTGCACAGCAGAAAGGTTGGGAGCTTGGCTGGACTAGAAACTGTCTCAGCTGCTCTCTATTCTGGGATACCAGCCCACTCTTTCTTCTGCAGATGGTTGGCGGCCCCATTGTTCTCAGCTTTGGTGGCTTTGATAGCAGAGTACCCCTTCTATTTCATCATGGCCCCACTGCTCCCACCTGGAACACAGCTACTGGAGAAACAGCTAAAATTGTTGTCATTTTTTAAAAATTTCAAGGTTAATATTTAAAATTTTTTTCAAGTCAATGTGTAGAAAAATATGGAGCTTTGTGTAGGCTTGCACTCTATAATCACATCTCATGAGCTAATATTTTAATGACACCTCCTGGATAATAATTAGCTCAGCTCCTTACTTGTCATCTGCAAAGTACAGTCACTGTTCCAAGCTCACCAGACTCTGTTTTTTCCTCTTTTGTTCCCCAGTAACTTAGATATTAATAGTCTTCATTTGGAAAATGCTTCTTCCACCCATGCTAAAATTTCACCCTTGTACAGAATTTCCTAAGTCTTATTAGGTGTACTTTGGTTGTGAGAGCAGACTTAAGTACAGTAACAAAAGAAATTGTCTAATCTTTCATTTAAATACATTGGATTCAGGCAGAAGAATCTGGCTAATTGCAGTATTTTGGTAAATAGCTTTTATTTTCTTCTTAAGAGCCTAGAGTATAGATCTATACTCTGTTGGTTTCTTTTTATTTTTTTAAATTTCATTTTATTTAATTTTTGGCCACACCACACAGCATGTGGGATCTTAGTTTCCTGACTAAGGATTGAACCCATGTCCCCTGCATTGAAAGTGCAGAGTGTTAACCACTGGACCACGAGGGAAGTTCCCTCTTTTTATTTTAAAAGCATTTGTAAAATAAGGGGGAATGCAGAGTTAGCCAGCTCTGGCTTATCCATACATTGAGCTTTACTGACAGTCTTTTCAAAGCAAACTTTGACATTTCTCAGTGATTTTAATATTTGAATGTTGAGAGAATTCTGTGGGCTCATCTAAATGTCAAATTTTGATAAGGTTATGCTCTGTCCCAAGAGCCCTATAATGCCTGAATCAATGCTGCTGTAGTGGGAACCATTGCTCTAGGGGTCAACTGAAGGACAAGAGGGAAAATAGCTGGTATCACCTAAGCTTCAAAGAAGACTGGCTCATAGAGAATCAAAATTGCAGATTATTATAAAAACTTCCTCTCTGTACTCTGTGCTCCTACTCTCCTACTGAGCAGACAGCTGAGGCCAAGGCTCCGTTTGTCATGTGACTTTCATAAGCTTTCATTCTAACCAGTAGGCCAAGGTGGCATTTTGCAGCCCAGTGGTTAGCGTCAACTCAGACTCAGTATCTAAGGTATCTAATAGCTCCCAAAAGTGTGGGACATTCTCCTTTCCAATGCATGGTTATTCTAGTAATTGGCTTCAGGTCTTTCTGTGGGGAGGCTTAGAGGAGAAGTTTATAATATACTCTTGAGAAATCTGTATGTAGGTCAGGAAGCAACAGTTAGAACCGGACATGGAACAACAGACTCGTTCCAAAGAGGAAAAGGAGTGTGTCAAGGCTGTATATTGTCCCCCTGCTTATTTAACTTATATGCGGAGTACATCATGAGAAACGCTGGGCTGGAAGAAGCACAAATTGGAATCAAGATTGCCGGGAGAAATATCAATAACCTCAGATATGCAGATGATACCACCCTTATGACAGAAAGTGAAGAGGAACTCAAAAGCCTCTTGATGAAAGTGAAAGTGGAGAGTGAAAAAGTTGGCTTAAAACTCAACATTCAGAAAATGAAGATCATGACATCTGTCCCATCACTTCATGGGAAATAGATGGGGAACAGTGGAAACAGTGTCAGACTTTATTTTGGGGGGCTCCAAAATCACTGCAGATGGTGAATGCAGCCATGAAATTAAAAGACGCTTACTCCTTGGAAGAAAAGTTATGACCAACCTAGATAGCATATTCAAAAGCAGAGACATTACTTTGCCAACAAAAGTCTGTCTAGTCAAGGCTTTGGTTTTTCCAGTGGTCATGTATAGATGTGAGAGTTGGACTGTGAAGAAAGCTGAGTGCCGAAGAATTGATGCCTTTGAACTGTGGTGTTGGAGAAGACTCTTGAGAGTCCCTTGGGCTGCAAGGAGATCCAACCAGTCCATTCTGAAGGAGATCAGCCCTGGGATTTCTTTGGAAGGAATGATGCTAAGCTGAAACTCCAGTACTTTGGCCACCTCATGCGAAGAGTTGACTCATTGGAAAAGACCCTGGAGCTGGGAGGGATTGGGGGCAGGAGGAGAAGGGGATGACAGAGGATGAGATGGCTGGATGGCATCACTGACTTGATGGACATAAGTCTGAGTGAACTCCGGGAGTTGGTGATGGACAGGGAGGCCTGGTGTGCTGCGATTCATGGGGTCGCAAAGAGTCGGACACGACTGAGCGACTGAACTGACTGAACTGATGGCTGTATTGCAGGGTCCTTCCTTAAAGGGACCCAGCCTTTCCTTCAGTCAAGGGCCTCTAGGCCTGTCCACAGCCTTTCTACCCCTGGAACCTATCATGGTAATTCACCTACCTTGACTGTGAAGTAAAGAGCCACCACCTGGCCTCCGCCAATCCAGAATCCTGTTAGTCTCAGTGAAATGGGAAAGCCCGGTTCTAAGGTGGGATCTCCCACTACCACTTTGGCCATGCTTTTCACTGGTGCTTTCATTACTATGCATATGGGGAATGTAGCATCCTCTGGCCCATTCCAGGGTATGGATAGGGTGGCTGGGGAAACTGGACATTTAGGTCCACTCCAAGATTCTTATCTCTCTGAAATTTTGGCCCTTCAACACCTTATTATCTGTAGGCCACCACTGAGTCCAAGCTTCAGTAAACTAGCCAACGAAGCTGTTAAAGCTAATTGTGGGTGCTCAAGTTAAATTCTGTTGCTTGAATCCATATAAATACACCCCCAATGTTAATATGATGCCTATTCAAACTTATATTTCATCCTCTTCAGTCTAATGTACTTAGAATCTACTTCCACCATGATATCCAGCTTTAATGAAACAGTCTCTACACATTCTGACCTACATACAGGCTAGCCACGAAAAGAAATAAATTTTAGAACTTTCAAAATAACATAGAGTATATTAGGATTTTGAAAAAAACTAAACTCCTGTTGGACAGGACACTTCTCTTTCAGCTCACATCTATCAGTCCTTGTAGAATATCCTTCCATTTCTCACAATCAAAAATTGCATGGTTATATTGAAGAGCCTTATCCACTTAAATATGGAAATAAGGACAATAAAGATCCTCCAGAAGAGTTAGTGCTTTGAAACAACACATAATGCGTCCAATTAGAAACATAAAAAATCATTTTAAGGAGTAGTACCCAGGCTAGTAGGACTCGACTTTGCTTATATAACTGGTTCCTAACCTATATTAGAGAGCAGATCACTTTGAAAATCTGACAAAAGCTATGAATCCTCTCTAGAGAAAATGTATATAGATACAAAATATGTATTCAATATTCAGGTGCTCGAGTCCCTCATTATCCTGTTCATGAACCCATAGTTAAGAACCCATACCTTTCTGGAGTGGCTCAAGGTATTAAAAACATCTAATAATAGAAAGTGTCCATCAGAAGATTTTTGGGGACTTTCCTGGTGGTCCAGTGGTTAAGACTCTGGACTCCCAATTCAGGGGGCCTGGATTCAATCCCTGGTCATGGGCTAGATCCCATATGTTGCAACGCAGACCCAGTGTAGCCAAATAAATAAACACATTTTTTTTTTTAAAGAAGATTTGTTGGTTAGACATGAGTATAGAAAAAGGAAGCTCATAAGATACACACTATCAGTGTCCTTTCAAATATCATCAATGGAAGAGAGGACTCTGGTTAAAAAATCCATCAAATGTTCTCGTCCTGAGAGCAGGACAGGAGAGTCATCCTAAGTTAATCTGAAGCCATTAACCACTCAGATGATCAAATTCCATTTGTTCTGGTCTCATGCACACTAGACAAATTTCTGTTTATCATTTGACCCCTTGGGTAGCCTGCCTATGAGTCAAAAGGGCTTTGACCAGAGAATATGAACAGAAAGAATTCCAGTATGAATTAGCAAATTAGTATTCTGTCCTTTCCTTTAATAGGCATTCTCTGTGAGTTTGGTTAATTAAAGTCCACATATAAAAGATAATTCTACGTTTCTGAACTTGCATAGCAGAGGGAAATACCTCTATGAAAGATCACTCTTGATTTCTAAGTCTGCAAGGCAGAGAGAACGTAATAGATTTGTCAAGTTTCTAATTTAAATCTCTCAAAGGTGTTATCTTAGGACAAAGAATCTGCCAGAGTCACTGAGCTTATTAATTTTATCCTGGGCCTAAATAAGAAGAGTAAGATGTAGAATTTTGAGACTATTCTACAGAACAAAGGGATTTAGGCTATTTATATTACCTTCAGGAATTATAGGCACCAGTTACAGTCATGCAGTTTCCCATGACAACCAATTATTATGCAGTACTTTGAGATTCAAAGTTTCCTACCAGAGGAAATAATAAATTTTTGAAGATCCATGTTTTAAGGAGACTTTTCAGATAACCTTACAAAGTTGCTCTTTAAAAAGGCTATAAAATATTGAACAGGATGGATACAAATAAAAATCCTCTCATGAAAGATATAGTCTTGTGACTATTCTCAGCCTTCATCTTTCTCTAACAAGGTCTTGAGAATGGCTTCATTGCTCTGAATTCCATCTCTTATACCTTAAAAACATTTTCTCTTCAGACTTTCTCTTTACTGGCAACAAGCAGATAAGACTACCATCTCTGACTTCAGGCAAGATTTTATTAGACAGAAGTCAGTGGAAAATGCAAGATATGTAGAAATCTAGGAATTCCTAGTTCGTCAAATGTGAAAATAATAAATTGTAGGAAAAATATTCATGTACCACTCAGTGCATGAATGGTCTCCTAAACCAAGTCTAAAAACTCTCAGTCTGGTATCTGAGTCCTTAAACACATTGCCCCGTAGTCCCACCCATATGTCGTCTTTCTCTCAGAGCAAACTATGTTCCAGCCAGCTAAACCCGTGTCTTACTGTGGATTCCCTCTGAATCTGACTGCAAGACGCTAATGTAGGTAGTTTATTTAGAGGGAGAAGGGGCCATCTGCAGGGGAGTTAGGGAAGTGACACCGGAAGGCAGCCAGTGAAGGGTGTGTTACTAAGCCCTGCAGCTTGAAGGCCAACTGGAGCTTAATTCCACAGGAGAATTCTGGAAAAGGGTACAAAGCATACCTCAGGATTATCTCACTGAGAGATAGGGAACCTGGGGTATTTTCCTCCAAATTGCATCAGTCTTTGGCTGAGGGCTGGGAGTGCTAATCTCCCCGACACATCCAGCCTGCTGAGTGTGGGTGAGCAAGACAGCTTTCCGTGGTTCTGGGCAACCCTCAGGTACAGAGATGGTGAGGTCTGAGGGAGACACAGGCTGGGCACTGAGAGTGTCTGCTGTATTTTGCCCCTGCTCTAAATTAGTCTGTGCACTCCAGGCTTCTCTCCAAAAACCAACTTCCTTTCTTTCTTCAGAATTGTCTGGAAATCTTTCTCTCCCAAGAAGCTTTCTCTGAGTAACCCAAGCCCACTCTCAGGGTATCTGCTAAGGGTACATGCCTTGAATGAGTGAAGGAGACTCCTACTTGGAGAAGTGAAACAAAGTGCCCTCCACCTCCCCAGCCCCTGCGGGCAAGAGCTTTGACAAGTGGACAATGTCTTTATAAAGAAAATGGTGCTACTGCTGAGGCAGCTCCTACAAGCGTACACAGCTTGGCGGGTAGTCAGGGGTTGAACTGCGAATTAGCAACCTTCACTCACCAACTCAGCCAGGCATTGTTAGGCAGTGCACATACTGGACAACAGTACTGTGGCAGCCCCGCCTACTATGATCGTTCCTTTGCTCTAGAGTCAGCCAGAACTTACATGTAGTAGAGCTGTCCAGTGGAGCTTGATCAGATAATCAGTGTGTAAACTTGGCAGCAGTTCCCCAAGTATCTGTTTGTATTAATTGATGTATTTTGTGACTAAAATTACGGAGAAAGTAGGTGGTCCAGAACCAACTGGGGAAGAGACAGAGGAAAATGTCTCTAGGCTTCCCTGGCGCCCCAGTGGTAAAGAATATGGCTGCAATGCAGGTCACATGGGTTTGATTCCTCAATCAGGAAGATCCCCTGGAGAGGGAAATGGCAACTCACTCTAATATACTTGCCTGGGAAATCCCATGGGCAGAGGAGCCTGACTGGCTACAGTTCATCGGGACTGTAGCCCGATGTAGGACATGACTTAGCGACTAAAACCACCACCACCTCTTCCTGAGACCTGCAAATATCCCCCACCAAGACACTGGAACAAGATCCTTGTCTAAACTTGACATGCCAAATGTCCATTTCATTTCATCTTCAAAGGGATATAAAAGGAGGAGGCAAAATATTGAGAGGAAACACTCACGAACTGTTCACCCATTGAGAGCATGTGGTGAAACCTGAAATGGGTAGCAGTTCTGAATGTAGGTATCTGCTCACTGACTAGGTACAATGGGAAAAGTTCAGTGGATTCTTTTTTCCTCTTAACCGTTTAAAGTTACAATTTACAACATTATGAAAATTAACTTAAAATTTCATCTAAAATCCCTTTACAAAGAAACTATTTTAATATCTGTGCTTCCTTTTTCATTTCTCCTCATGAATACGCACTTGCAATTTTTACAGAGTCATCATTTTAACTGCCACATAATGTTCTAGTACCTCTAGTACCGTGACTTGTTTTTCACTATCCCAAGTAAATTTTTATAAGCATCCTGTTTATAGATGCTTATCTATAGTTAGTAATCATTGGCCATCTTCCACATCCCAGAGACATAAAAGCCTTTCTGGTTTCTAGCTTCTGCAGCCCTTCTCTAAAGTCAGGCTCACCCCATCTTCATGTTTAGCCTTACACCGGGCAGTAGAGTGAGTCCTGACCTTAGATGTGTGGTAGTTAAGCATTTCTGGCTCAATACTCACTGGTACAGATGTCACTGCTCTGGCACCTTCTCTGTGCTAGATGCCAGACCAGGTTCAGGGAATTACAAAGATGTGTGAGAGAGATTCCTACTCTCAATTATTTTCTCATCCTGAAGTCTCAGAGTGCTCTTTTACAGACCTGCACCCATTATGCTGAACTCAATAATACTGAGTCACTGGAAGTGTAGCAGAAGTGTCTATTTCATATAGATCTGTTTTTTCCTACCAGCCAATATTTTGTAGTAGTTAGAAGTCTGAGCTTTAGATTCAGACAATTAGAGCCCCAGTTTTGCCATTTACAACCTGGGTGGCTCTGATCAACTTAATCTTTCCACACTTTGGTTTTCTTATCTGCAAAATGGACATAAGATCGTGATTATCTTCATAAAGTGGCTGTTGGAGTTAAACACTAAAAAGAGACACATAACACATAACACTAAAAATAGAGTCTTGCTCATAATACCATTCAGTAAACCCATGACTTGTACAGGGTCAGACATAGGGCTACCACTGAGAGACAGCTTTCAAGTTCAAGGCTTGCCCCACTCCACCCTGAGCACCAGGGAAGCTGGAGGGATGGAGAGAGGTTCTGCTGCAGGGGTCATTCTCATTGACTTGTTTTATCCATCAACATGACCAGAGTAACAGTTCCTCTGAGACCAGTTAGCAACTTGGCACCCAAAGAGCCTTCCCTCTATCCTCCTCAGCACCAAGGCAGGAGCAGACAAGCAGTGTGGAAAGAGGGAAGGAGGGGGAGAGAGGGGGAAGGAAAGAAGGAAAGAAAGGGAGGGAGGGAGGGAAAGAAGGTGGGATGGAGGGAAGGAAGAAGGAGGGAAAGAGGGAGGGAGAGAAGGAAGGAAGGAAAGAAGGGACAGAGGGAGGCCCAACTTTGGGCCTGGTTGGGGAGAGCAGAGCATTAGCTGAAGGCCCAGGAAAGCCTCACAGAGCAAAATCTTCATAGTGAGAATGAGAGGAAGCACTGGAGTCATTTAATTCTGAGTTAAATGGCAACCCACTCCAGTACTCTTGCCTGGAAAATTCCATGGACGGAGGAGCCTGGTAGGCTATAGTCCATGGGGTCGCAAAGAGTTGGACACAACTGAGCAACTTCACTTTTTTTCTTTCAAATTCTTGGAATACCACGTACTTGCTGAGAGAACCTAGTAAATTGCTTAACCTCTCTGGTTAACCCACATTTCTCACCTCTTAGCCCCTGCTGCTCCACGCTCAGCCACACTGAACATGCTGTGTCTCAAACATGCATTGCACACAAGAAAACTACTGTCTCTGCAGATTTGCATGTAGCTTTCCCTTTACCTAAAGTAACCTGTTCTCCCAGCACCCTCGGCCCATCCTAGCTGTTGCAGTCCCTTTCTTCTGGCCAATTCTGGCTCTTCCTGCAGAGCTCAGCTCCAATGTCACTTCCCTGACCACTCAGCCTGCTGTGTGCTCCCAGAGACACCGGAGTTGTCTCTGCTGGAGCATGTACCATGCTGCTCTGATGTTTCCTGTTGACTGTGGGCTCCATCCAGAGCTCCATACCCTGATGGCTGTTTCAGTACCTTGGGCCTCACTGCTGTTCAGTAAGTGAGGTTGAATATTATTGGAACTGTGTCAGCTTTAAAGGGTTGGTTGGGTCAGCTTACCCAAAAGGGTAAGCATTCAACAAATATTTGTTGAGAAGAGCAGAGTGAGGGAGTGAAATTGAGTAGAATGGTGGCTTAGAGGGTAAAAATCTGCCTGCAATGTGGGAGACTTGGATTCGATCCCTGGGTTGGGAAGATCCCCTGGAGAAACGAATGGCAACCCAGTCCAGTATTCTTGCCTGAGAAATCCCGTGGACAGAGGAGAGGAGTCTGGCCATCTATTGTCCATGGAGTTGCAAAGAGTTGGACATGACTGAGTGACTAACACTTTCATTTTCTTTCACTGATTATATTTAGCCACATTATCTTTAAAGTCCACAAGATGTCAGTGTTTCTACCTGAGATAAAGGAATGCAATAGTCTGAGATGAAAGGCACTGTCACTGATGCCAGAAATTAATTTAAAGTGAATATTGATATACAGATAATTGATTGATTGATTTAACTGAATAGGCAATATATGCCCATGCCACAAAATTCAAAATGTCTATGGTGAAATGAGTTGGACTGTGAAGAAAGCTGAGCGCCAAAGAATTGATGCTTTTGAACTGTGGTGTTGGAGAAGACTCTTGAGAGTCCCTTGGACTGCAAGGAGATCCAAACAGTCCATTCTAAAGGAGATCAGTCCTGGGTGTTCTTTGGAAGGAATGATGCTAAAGCTGAAACTCCAATACTTTGGCCACCTCATGCAAAGAGTTGACTCATTGGAAAAGACTCTGATGCTGGGAAGGATTGGGGGCAGGAGGAGAAGGGGACGACAGAGGGTGAGATGGCTGGATGGCATCACCGACTCGATGGACGTGAGTTTGAGTGAATTCTGGAAGTTGGTGATGGACAAGGAAGCCTGGTGTGCTGCAATTCATGGGGTCGCAAAGAGTCGGACACAACTGAGCGACTGAACTGAAATGAACTGATGGTGAAAAGTAAATTCTTCCTCCCTCCCTGCTTCCTTTCCTAAGCACCACCGCCCCCCACCACCCCAGCCATTTTGTCTACCTCAAGGGCAACTATTTTTATTATCCTTCCAGAGATATCCTAAGTATGTAATCATATAAATTTTTTTTTTTCCCAAATAACGTCAGTGATTGTATACAAGTGTTCTGTGCCTTGATTTTTCTCCACTTAAAATGACTCAGAGTATTCACATTAAAAGAGATAAGATTACCCTGTTAGGAAATAATAATATTTTTAGCTGTTCCTAATAGATGGCACCCCACTCCAGTACTCTTGTCTGGAAAATCCCATGGACAGAGGAGCTTGGTAGGCTGTAGTCCATGGGGTTGTGAAGAGTCGGACACGACTGAGCGACTTCCCTTTCACTTTTCACTTTCATGCATTGGAGAAGGAAATGGCAACCCACTCCAGTGTTCTTGCCTGGAGAATCCTAGGGACAGGGGAGCCTGGTGGGCTGCCGTCTATGGGGTCGCACAGAGTCGGACATGACTAAAGTGACTTAGCAGCAGCAGCAGCAACATATTTACTGTAAAATATATATTTGCCAATCTGATAGATGAACCATATCTCATTACAGTTTTAAAAAACCGTTTACTCGACTACAACTATGTTTACTGACATACAGTAAACTGCATATAAATTTAGTGTTGACCTGTTTAGCATGTGAAACCATCACCACGACCGAGATAATAAACATACCTCATCACCCTCAAAGGTTTCCTTGTGATCCTTTCAATCCCTTCCTCCCACCAACATTTCTTCCCCCTCCCCATGCATCCACCATAGTGCTTTATGTTACTATAGTTTTTATTTCCTAGGATCTTATATAAACAGAATAATATAGTATGTAGACTTTTTAAATCTGATTTTCATTCAGCATAATTATTTTTAAATGCACCTCTGTCATTCCTTGGAGAAGGCACTGGCACCCCACTCCAGTACTCTTGCCTGGAAAATCCCATGGACAGAGGAGCCTGGTAGGCTGCAGTCCATGGGGTCGCTAAGGGTAGGAAAGGACTGAGCGACTTCACTTTCACTTTTATGCATTGGAGAAGGAAATGGCAACCCACTCCAGTATTCTTGCCTGGAGAATCCCAGGGACGGGGGAGCCTGGTGGGCTGCCATCTATGGGGTCTCACAGAGTCGGACACGACTGAAGCGACTTAGCAGCAGCAGCAGCTGTCATTCCTTCTTATCACTGAGTTGTATCTGTTAGGTAGTTAGAATAGGGAAAAGGAGTCCAAAATGGCGGTGGCTAAAAGACAAGGAAGGGAAAAGCCCGAGAAAATAGAACAAAGGAAGGTCAAAGGAAGGTCCGAGGACCGAGGACCGGAGTGAAGACCTCAAGTAGAACAAACAGCACTCTTGGCTAAGCCCAATTTGCATAGGGCAGGCCCAGGGGGAGGAAAAAACAAAAGGAAGAGCCAAAGTGCTTTCTCTCTCTCTCCTGTGTGCATGGGCTCTTTCTCTCTGTCTCCCCTGCCTACCACCCCCAGCCACCCCCACCTCACCTCCATGCACTGGGGCGTTCTTCTCTTCGCGTCTTTGGGTCAGCATGCCCTCACGCCTGGAGGATGAATTCTCCCGCCATTTTCTAAATAAAATAGAGCTGTAACACTGATTTGTCCAAGAGCTATAACACAGTCTGTTCGAGACCTGAGCGTTATAACACGGTCTGTCCAAGACCTGAGAGCTGTGACCCTCCAAGGGCTTTAATGTCCGTCACTCCAAATCTTTGTTGTGATGAGACAGAACTGAGGCGCATACACTCGCCTGACATATCCATCCATTGTGTAGATACACCACAATTTGCTTATCCTTTCTTATACTGATGAACATTTAGATTGCTTCCAGTTTATAACTATCACAAATAAGACAGTGACTTAGAAGTCATTTATGTTTCTATTTTACTTGAGTAAATACCTGGAAGTGGAATGACTGAATCACGTGATAGGTGTATGTTGAACTTTTAAAGAAACTGCCAAACTATTTTCTAAAGTGATTGTACCATCTTACATTCCTATCAGCAGTGAATGAGTGTTTGGTTGCTCTTCATTCTCACCAATATGTGGGGTCAGCATTTTTAATTTTAGACACTCTAACAGAAGTGTTACAGTAATTCATTCTGGTTTTAATTTTCATTTTCCTAATGAGTAATAATATTGAGGGTCTTTTCATGTGCTTATTTCACTCTGATGAAGTGTGAAATATTCAACATATTTTCTCTTTTTAAAATTGGGTTGTTTTCTTATTATTGAGACTTCAGAGTTCTTTGTATGTACTAGTACACGTCTTTTATTGAATATATGATTTTCATATATTATCCCCCTTTTGTGGCTTTTAAAAAGACTTTTGATTAATTGCCTATATTATTATTACATAATCCTCAGTAGATAAGTCAGACTTTTGTTCTACGGGTGGGGATATTGAGGTACCAAGTTGAAAAAGTTTACAAAAAGTATTTACAGTATTCATTTATCTCATTGGATTTTGCAGAAATCAGCTATAGAACTCGTGTAAATTCAGTATAGAGTGGCACTGGCTCCTTGTAAGTTGAACTTTTTTTTTTTGGCTGGGCTGGGTCTTCGTTGCTGGGCAGGTTTTTCCCTATTTGCAGCCAGCAGGGTGGTTGTGGTGTGCAGGTTTCTCGCTGTGGTGGCTTCTCTTGCTGCTGAGCAACAAGAGAAGGCTCTAGGGTGTCTGGGCTTAGTTGCTCTGAGGCATGTGGAATTTTCCCAGATAAGGGGTGGGACTGGGGTCTCCTGCATTGGCAAATACATTCTATACCACTGAGACACCAGGGAAACCCTAAGTTAAACATTTTGATAGTCAGTGGTTAGGGTTTTTTCCCTTTCTCACCAAATATAACTCCCAGTTAATGTACAATTGTGTCTTAAGCCATCCCTCTTTATATCCTGATACCTTGATGATGGGCTTCCCAGGTGGTTTAGTGGTAAAGAATCCACCTGCCAATGCAGGAGACACGGGTTCAATCCCTGGGTGGGGAAGATTCCCTGGAGGAAGAAATGGCAACCCACTCCAGTATTCTTGCCTGGAGAATCTCCATGGACAGAAGAGCCTGGCAGGCTACAGTCCATGGGATCACAAAGAGTTGGACATGACTGAGTATGCATGAACCTCAACAGCGGCTTTTGCAGAGTACAAGTTTTCAGTTTTGATGAAGTCTAATTTATCTCTCTCTTTTTTTAATGAATGTTTTTGGTGTTGTGTGTAAGAAATCTTAGCCTTACTCAAAGCCACAAAGATTTTCTCTGTTTTCTTCTAGAGCTTTTAGAATTTAGGTTTTACCTTTGGGTCTGTGACCCATTTTGAGATCATTTTTGTATATGGTACAGGATATGGATCATTATAGTTTTGATTCGTACATTTCTTATCACAGGTGTTGTTGAGCATGTTTTTGTATTTAAATATAATTTTCTTTCTTCTGAGCTCTTTAGTCGAGTCCTTTGTTCCAGGCTACTGTGATTGGATATGCAGTTCACTTGCAGCTCAAAAGCCTAAGCCAATAGAAGAGGTGGAAGCAGAAATCTGGCAGCACAGGACTTGCTGAACCCCTTTCCCTAGTTCATCCCCAGGAAGACCCTGCCTCCACTGTGCACAAGGTGTGGTATAAACTAACACAGGCATCGCTCCTGCCCATTTATTTCTTTTCTTGCAGGTATTTTCATATTTTATAGGCATTCTTTTATTACTTAGCCCTTCATCACTATGGTGCGAATATATTTTTCCCAGACTGTCATTTATGTTTTTCACTGTTTATGGTATTTTTCCATCATAATTATATTTCATAGAGTCAAATATACCAGTCTTTTCTACTGTGGGTTCTGAATTTTGTGTCATACTTAGAAAGCTTCTCAATTTCAAAGTCATTTTAAAAACCACATAGTGTGTATTCTAGCATTTTTATGGTTTCTTTTTTCACATTTCAACATTTTGATTCAGTAGGCATTTATTTTGGTGGAAGGGTTAAGATTGAAATCCAATTTTTTTCCCCAATTGGCTCCCTAGTTTTCCCAACACCATTTACTAAATAATTCACCTACAGAGTTTTCATAAACAAATTTCTCATCCTTAGTGTAAAAAGTAACCATGTTACTCTGCCCAGAGGCTACATACTTCACTTTGAGTCCATGAGAAAGAGGCAGATGAGAAGAAAAGGAGGTGATATAAGAGATTTATTCTGCAAAATATTTCCCATGCGTGGTTAATGCTCATGATCTCTACATTTACAACATGGTACATTAAAAAAAAATCTGTTGTGATAGCAATAACCTCAACCATCAGAAAAAGATTAAGTTATATTCACTACCTTCTATTTGTTAATACAGGAAAGTGGGCAATGTATTTGAGGAAAAGAATAATCCAGAACATTTTTTGCACATATGCTTACACACATAGACACAATACACACACACACATTTTGTTCCTCAGGAAAGCATGCTGTGTAATGGCTAAAAGTTTGGGCTCTGAGTCAGACAGATCTCGGAATTTTAATAGTATCTAACTTCTAGGGTTAAAGTAGCGATTAAGAGAATTTGCTCATATAAAGTGTTTATTAGCTCAGGGTTCAGAATAAATCTCAGCATTCAGTACACATTAACTTCTTCTATTTTTGGAAAATGCTTAGATATGTTTCTCCAGAATTTCTCAGATGTGGCTTACAGGTTGTTGTTGGGGTAATGTGCCTTAATTGACTAGAGAGATAGCATGAAAGAAAAACAAACATACTCAGCAAAACCTGGGGGAAACTTATCTGAGTATTTATATAAATAACAGGTGCAGGTGGGTTATTTGGCACAATGGTTGGAACATAGAAAATACTTAATAAAATTTAGGTGCTATATCAATAACCTCAGATATGCAGATGACACCACCCTTATGGCAGAAAGTGAAGAGGAACTAAAAAGCCTCTTGATGAAAGTGAAAGAGGAGAGTGAAAAAGTTGGCTTAAAGCTCAACATTCAGAAAATGAAGATCATGGCATCTGGTCCCATCACATCATGGCAAATAGATGGGGAAACGGTGGAAACAGTGTCAGACTTTATTTTGGGGGGCTCCAAAATCACTGCAGATGGTGATTGCAGCCATGAAATTAAAAGATGCTTACTCCTTGGAAGAAAAGTTATGACCAACCTAGACAGCATATTGAAAAGCAGAGACATTACTTTGACAACAAAGGTCCATCTAGTCAAGGCTATGGTTTTTCCAGTGGTCATGTATGGATGCGAGAATTGGACTGTGAAGAAAGCTGAGCGCCAAAGAATTGATGCTTTTGAACTGTGGTGCTGGAGAAGACTCTTGAGAGTCCCTTGGACTGCAAGGAGATCCAACCAGTCCATTCTAAAGGAGATCAGCCCTGGGCATTCATTGGAAGGAATGATGCTAAAGCTGAGAAACTCCAGTACTTTGGCCACCTCATGCGAAGAGTTGTCTCATTGGAAAAGACTCTGATGCTGGGAGGGATTAGGGGCGGGAGGAGAAGGGAATGACAGAGGATGAGATGGCTGGATGGCGTCACCGACTCGATGGACGTGAGTTTGAGTGAACTCTGGGAGATGGTGATGGACAGGGAGGCTTGGCATGCTGCAATTCATGGGGTTGCAAAGAGTCGGACATGACTGAGCAACTGAACTGAACTGAACTGATTACTAGAAAATCTGTTCATCCACTTATTCAAAGAAGAACAGTGGGAGAGTGTGCACCGAGTTAGAGGTATGACAGTATCTAGCAAGATCCACAGGAAATAAATTGTTTCCAGACCCTATTCATCAACCCCTAGGTACAGAGCTAATTCTGTACCTCTGTACCTTTGACTCATGAAACTAAAAGATCTTTGACTCATGAAACTAACCAAAATAAGCTAACCAAAATAAACTATTTGTCAGCCACATTTGATATTTGAAAGAATACCTTATTTTAAAATTTTATGTTCTGCTACTGTTAACTGACCATATAACTTGTAGAAAAAGAATTGTTTTCAAAGGTTTCCACTGGAACACCATAAGAGGATCTGGGACTGTAGCCACCATTATCCATGTAAGCCTGAAGTTTCTTTGAGAACTCATGTATTTTATCTCCACCGCCCCAAATCATGTAAATGGTGTATTTGAATTCATACCATAGAATGCTTTTTGAACCGAATGATGCCTACCCAAAATGGAAAGGAGCATGATGTGGTGGAAGGAGACTTTGCAATCACTAGGAAGAGGACTCTCATCCTAGAGCCATCACTCACTAGTTTATGACATGGACGAGTCATTGAATCTGTTTCTCCATCTATGAAATGGGGAATCCCACTTCATACTTATTGTCAGAATTAAATAAGAACATTCATGCCTTCTGTGTGCCAGTCACAGTGCAATGTGCTTGGGATATATAAATAAGACATGGACCCTATCCTCAAGGAGTTGAGTGGGTACTCAACAGATATTTTGTTTAAAGGACTAATAAATTAATAGTAAACTCTTAATACATGTCAGTTTCTTCTTCATTTCCCCTGCCTATCCCAAGTGCCAACTGATTTGAAATTAGACTAGAGTACATTTCCCTTTTAAAAAACATTTTATTTTGAATTAATGTTCAGTTCAGTTCAGTTGCTCAGTCATGTCTGACTCTTTGCAACCCTATGGACTGTAGCATGCCAGGTCTCCCTGTCCCTCACCAGCTCCCGGAGTTTACTCAAACGCATGTCCATTGAGTTGGTGATGCCATCCAGCCATCTCATCCTCTGTCGTCCTCTTCTCCTCCTGCCTTCAATCTTTCCCAGCATCAGGGTCTTTTCCAATGAGTCTGTTCTTCACATCAGGTGGCCAAAGTATTGGAGTTTCAGCTTCAGCATCAGTCCTTCCAATGAATACTCAGGATTGATTTCCTTTAGGATGGACTGGTTGGATCTCCTTGCTGTCCAAGGGACTCTCAAGAGTCTCCTCAAACACCACAGTTCAAAAGCATCACTTCTTTGGCACTCAGCTTTCTTTATAGTCCATCTCTCATATCCATACATGAGTACTGGAAAAACCATAGCTTTGACTAGATGGATCTTTGTTGGCAAAGTAATGTCTCTGCTTTTTAATAAGCTGTCTAGGTTGGTCATAGCTTTTCTTCCAAGGAGCAAGTATCCTTTAACTTCATGGCTGCACTCACCATCTGCAGTGATTTTGGAGCCCCCCCCAAAATAAGATAGGACACTGAAAGAGGAACTCCCCAGGTCAGTAGGTGCCCAATATGCTACTGGAGATCAGTGGAGAAATAACTCCAGAAAGAATAAAGAGACAGAGCCAAAGCAAAAACAACACCCAGTTGTGGATGTGACTGGTGATGGAAGTAAAGTCCAATGCTGTAAAGAGCAATATTGCATAGGAACCTGGAATGTTAGGTCCATGAATCAAGGCAAATTGGAAGTGGTC
This sequence comes from Bos indicus, assembly GCF_029378745.1. NCBI lineage: Eukaryota > Metazoa > Chordata > Mammalia > Artiodactyla > Bovidae > Bos > Bos indicus. The sequence continues at coordinate 52,495,921 of NC_091774.1, read as the reverse complement.
AAACAGGAGATGGCAAGAGTGAACGTCGACATTCTAGGAATCAGTGAACTAAAATGGACTGGAATGGGTGAATTTAACACAGATGACCATTATATCTACTACTGTGGGCAAGAATCCCTTAGAAGAAATTGAGTAGCCATCATAGTCAACAAAAGAGTCTGAAATGCAGTACTTGGATGCAATCTCAAAAACGACAGAATGATCTCTGTTTGTTTCCAAGGCAAACCATTCAGTATCACAGTAATCCAAGTCTATGTCCCGAACAATAATGCTGAAGAAGCTGAATTTTAACCATTCTATGAAGACCTACAAGACCTTCTAGAGCTAACACCCAAAAAAGATGTCCTTTTCATTATAGGGGACTGGAATGCAAAAGTAGGAAGTCAAGAAATACCTGGAGTAACAGACAAATTTGGCCTTTGAGTACAGAATGAAGCAGGGCAAAGGCTAACAGAGTTTTGCCAAGAGAACGCACTGGTCATAGCAAATACCCTCTTCCAACAACACAAGAGAAGACTCTATATATGGACATCACCTGATGGTCAATACCAAAATCAGATTGATTATATTCTTTGCAGCCAAAGATGGAGAAGCTCTGTACAGTCAATAAAAACAAGACCGAGAGCTGACTGTGGCTCAGATCATGAACTCCTTATTACCAAATTCAGACTTAAATTGAAGAAAGTAGGGAAAAGCACTAGACCATTCAGGTATGACCTAAATAAAATCCCTTACAACTATACAGTGGAGGTGAAAAATAGATTCAAGGGATTAGATCTGATAGACAGAGTACCTGAAGAACTATGGATGGAGGTTCATGACATTGTACAGGAGGCAGTGATCAAAACCATCCCCCTGAAAAAGAAATGCAAAAAGGCAAAATGGTTGTCTGAGGAGACCTTACAAACAGCTATGAAAAGAAGAGAAACTAAAGGCAAAGGAGAAAAGGAAAGGTACAACCATTTGAATGCAGAGTTCCAAAGAATACCAAGGAGAGATAAGAAAGCCTTCCTCAGTGATCAATGTAAAGGAATAGAGGAAAACAACAGAATGGGAAAGAATTAATTTTAGATTTACAGAAAGATTGCAAAAATAGTACAAAGAGTTTCCTTATAGTCCCCATCCCACTTTCTCAGCTTTAACATCTTAAATAGCCATGGTACAGTGATCAAGAACAGGAAGTCAACATTTGTACAATATTATTAACTATAGCATATACTTGAAATTCACCAATTTCCCACTAACATCTTTTTTTTGGTCCCCAAATCCTATCCATGTTCACACAAGGTATTCAATGAACTATCACTCCTGTGATTATATTTCTTATAATTTAACATGGATTTATCAAGAGAGAGATTACTTGGGTGGACCTGACCTAATCAGTTGAGGCCTTAGAAATGACAGGGTCCTTTCTGAGGTCAGAGAGACTGCAAATAAGAGTGGGTCTCAAGTGGTGGTCACATGGCAGAGACCTGAGAGGTCCTCATCTGACAAGAGCCAGCATGACAATGGGAACGTTAGTCCCACAGCTGCTAGAAAATGATTTCTGCCAACAGCCTGGAGGAGATTGGAATTGTGCTTTTCTCTAGTTGAACTTACAAATGCTGCTATTGCTGACCAACACCTTGACTTCAGTTTTTGTGAGGCCTTGAAAAAAAGGACACAGTTAAAATATGCCACACTCCTGGCTGACAGAAACTGTGATATTAAGTAGGTATTGTTTCAAGCTGCTAAATGTAAGGTGATTTGTTGTATAGCAATAAAAACTAATACAGATATTGATCAGTTATTTATAGACTGTCTCTCAATTTAGATTTGTCTGATGTTGCCTCACGACTGGAGTGGGGTTATATGTGCTTGGCAAGAATGCCACAAAAATGATATTGTGTTCCCAGTATCAAAGGATTAATGATGTCTATATCTTTTTTCCTTTTTTTTTTTTTTGGTTGTGCTGGGTCATTGTTGCTACACGTCTCTTGTGGTGAGAGGGGGTTACTCTCTAGTTGTGGAGTGTGAGCTTCTCACTGGGGTGGCTTCTCTTGTTGTAGAACATGGGCTTAGTTGCCTGTGGCATGTGGGGTCCTAGTTCCGTGCCAGGGATTGAACCCATGTCCCCTGCGTTGGCAGGTTGATTGTTAACCACTGGACCACCAGGGAAGTTTTACTATGTGTTTTTACAAATCCTGTTTGTCCTCAAACTTTGACCCACTAATTTTAGCATGGTTTGAGGATTTTGTCTGAAATGTTTATAACTGTGATATCTGCATAATGATGATCTCTATTTCCTTCTTCCTTCTATCTATATTAATTCAGTTTCTATTGTAAGAAAAAGCTGTCTCTTTACCTCATTCCTCCCCCAATCTATCTATTTATTTATTTGATTATATGTATCAGTATGACCTTGCGGATATTTGTTTTACTCTCTGGGTAAAAAACCCATACTGTCATTATTTTTTGCCTGAGTGTTCTGGTTTGGGTCATCAGTAAGTCCTTCACGTTGGCTCCTGTGTTCTTTTGATCAGCATGTATCTGGTTTTTCTTTCCTTTCTGGCACACAAGATAGTCCTGTGTCATTTTGTATTTTTCCTACCCCAGTTCTGAAGAGAACCATTTCTCCAAGGAGAACTGTTTCCTTTAATTGGAGGATAGTGTTTGGATCTGGGTAGTGGTGTATTCAGTGTTTAAGATGTCATTGCTTCTATACTCTCTCAGGAGACAGAGAGAGGTCATATATGGAATATACTAACCCATACATCAAATTGCCAACATCGCTGGATCATGGAAAAAGCAAGAGAGTTCCAGAAAAACATCTATTTCTGCTTTATTGACTATGCCAAAGCCTTTGACTGTGTGGATCACAATAAACTGTGGAAAATTCTGAAAGAGGTGGGAATACCAGACGACCTGATCTGCTTCTTGAGAAATTTTTATGCAGGTCAGGAAGCAACAGTTAGAACTGCACATGGAACAACAGACTGGTTCCAAATAGGAAAAGGAGTACGTCAAGGCGTATATTGTCACCCTGCTTATTTAACTTATATGCAGAGTACATCATGAGAAACGCTGGACTGGAAGAAGCACAAGCTGGAATCAAGATTGCCGGGAGAAATATCAATAACCTCAGATATGCAGATGACACCACCCTTATGGCAGAAAGTGAAGAGGAACTCAAAAGCCTCTTGATGAAAGTGAAAGTGGAGAGTGAAAAAGTTGGCTTAAAACTCAACATTCAGAAAATGAAGATCATGGCATCCGGTCCCATCACTTCATGGAAAATAGATGGGGAAACGGTGGAAACAGTGTCAGACTTTATTTTTTTGGGCTCCAAAATCACTGTAGATGGTGATTGTAGCCATGAAATTAAAAGACGCTTACTCCTTGGAAGGAAAGTTATGACCAACCTAGATAGCATATTCAAAAGCAGAGACATTACTTTGCCAACAAAGGTCCGTCTAGTCAAGGCTATGGTTTTTCCTGTGGTCATGTATGGATGTGAGAGTTGGACTGTGAAGAAGGCTGAGCACCGAAGAATTGATGCTTTTGAACTGTGTTGTTGGAGAAGACTCTTGAGAGTCCCTTGGACTGCAAGGAGATCCAACCAGTCCATTCTGAAGGAGATTAGCCCTGGGATTTCTTTGGAAGGAATGATGCTAAAGCTGAAACTCCAGTCCTTTGGCCACCTCATGCGAAGAGTTGTCTCATTGGAAAAGACTCTGATGCTGGGAGGGATTGGGGGCAGGAGGAGAAGGGGACGACAGAGGATGAGATGGCTGGATGGCATCACCGACTCGATGGACGTGAGTCTCGGTGAACTCCGGGAGTTGGTGATGGACAGGGAGGCCTGGCGTGCTGCGATTCATGGGGTTGCAAAGAGTCGGACACGACTGAGCGACTGAACTGAACTGAACCCGTATATACTTACATATCGATATTTCTCTATGAATATATCTGTATATATTTTAAAACCATGAGTTTATACTGAATACCCCTAATTCCAATCCAATGCCACAAGGTTCATTTTGGCTTTCTCTCTTTCTTACTTATAGCTTCTTTCTCTAACAGTGAAAAACCCAGCTTTAATTATCTCCTACATATCTAATTATTTTGTTTAAAAATGAGTGTGTTGCTGTTTTTCAGGAAAAGTGTTTTCTTAGAAGCCTGCAGAATGGCTTCCAACTTTATCCTAGTGGAAAGTGACCACAGCAATGGCACTGATCCTCCACTTTCTGCCTCCTCTTGAACCCCAATATCTCTAGTCACCTCACCACAAACTAAATGAAATGAGTTATCTGTGCTCCACCCCAAGAGCTAGAAGCCCAGGTAGGGTAAGTACAACCTGATACAATAAATTCTTGCATTCTGAGCAGACCAAAAGGAAGTCATCATGAACTGATGATCTTTTTAAAAAATACATATTATTTATTTATTTTAGGTTGTGCTAGGTCTTCGTTGCTGTGTCCAGGCTTTCTCTCTAGTTGCTGTGAGCTGGGCCTCCTCTGTCGGGTGCATGGGCTTCTTACTGTGGTGGCTTCTCTTGTTGTAGAGCACGGGCTCTAAATGCGTGGGCTTCAGTTGCAGTATCCAGGCTCAGTAATTGTAGTGCACAGGCTTTGGCTGCTCTGAGACATGTGGAATCTTCCTACACCAGGGATCGAAGCCATGTCCCCTGCATTGGCAGGCAGATTCCTATCCATTGTACCACCAGGGAAGTCCCTGAACTGAAGATCTTTTTAAATGTTATTAATGTGACCTAGGGGATTTTGAATTGTTTGTTGAAAAATTAGAATTCACTGAGTCCTGGCTGATTTTAATGGGTGATTCCCCCATGCTGCTCCACTACTTCTCATTCAGCCAGACATTGATCATTTAACCTCTCAGTACTCCCTACCAAATGCTAATAGTGATTCAACCCTGCCTTGCTCTTTCAAAGATGTTATTTGTGAAAACCATATGAGAGAATAACTGGATGTGTGCTTGGAAAGTTAGGCAATTGTAAGTAAACTGAAGGACCTTGGAATGTGTCTGCAGCAGAGGAGTTGAACACTGCACACTCACTCTGTGACCCACCTGGTAATGGAACTCAGAGACTGCTTTCCCTGTTGCGACCAACCCTGAGCTGGGAGGCAGAGATACTCTAAGAATACAGGGAAGGTGAAGCTGCGATAGTGAATAGAGTGGCTAAAAAGACAGATAACATGGGAATCTCTTAAAATAGGAAAGTCAAAATGCTTCATCTATTGCGTACTTTTAAAATATTCATTCATTCAACAGTTATTTACTGAGTGCCTTCACTAAGGGATGAGGAAATGAGGAACTCCATTTCTTCCCACAAGCAGTTTACAGTAGGAGATCCAGTAAACCCCTAGAGCGGGGAATAAAACAGCTGCCATTTCTTGAAGATTTACTGTGAGCCAGGAATATTAGTGGTCTACATATTATTTCATTTAATACAACTAATTGCCTTGAAGGTAGGTATTATCTTTGATGATAATGAGGAAGTTAATAATCAGAGAGAGAAGACATATAGATGGCTAACAAACACATGAAAAGATGCTCAACATCACTCATTATCAGAGAAATGCAAATCAAAACCACAATGAGGTACCATTTCACGCCAGTCAGAATGGCTGCTATCCAAAAGTCTACAAGCAATAAATGCTGGAGAGGATGTGGAGAAAAGGGAACCCTCTTACACTGTTGGTGGGAATGCAAACTAATACAACCACTATGGAGAACAGTGTGGAGATTCCTTAAAAAACTGGAAATAGAACTGCATTATGACCCAGCAATCCCACTGCTGGGCATACACACTGAGGAAACCAGAATTGAAAGAGACACGTGTACCCCAGTGTTCATTGCAGCACTGTTTATAATAGCCAGGACATGGAAGCAACCTAGATGTCCATCAGCAGATGAATGGATAAGAAAGCTGTGGTACATATACACAATGGAGTATTACGCAGCCATTAAAAAGAATACATTTGAATCAGTTCTAATGAGGTGGATGAAACTGGAGCCTATTATACAGAGTGAAGTAAGCCAGAAAGAAAAACACCAATACAGTATGCTGCTGCTGCTAAGTCGCTTCAGTCGTGTCCGACTCTGTGCAACCCCAGACACGCAGCCCACCAGGCTCCCCCGTCCCTGGGATTCTCCAGGCAAGAACACTGGAGTGGGTTGCCATTTCCTTCTCCAATGCATGAAAGTGAAAAGTGAAAGTGAAGTCACTCAGTTGTGTCTGACTCATATCGAACCCATGGACTGCAGCCGACCAGGCTCCCCTGTCCATGGGATTTTCCAGGCAAGAGTACTGGAGTGGGGTGCCATTGCCTTCTCTGAATACAGTATACTAATGCATATATATGGAATTTAGAAAGATGGTAATGATAACCCTGTATGCGAGACAGCAAAAGAGACACAGATGTATAGAATAGTCTTTTGGACTCTGTGGGAGAGAGAGAGGGTGGGATGATTTGGGAAAATGGCATTGAAACAGGTATAATATCATATATGAAATGAATGGCCAGTCCAGGTTCGATGCATGATACAGGATGCTTGGGGCTGGTGCACTGGGATGACGCAGAGGGATGGTATGGGGAAGGAGGTGGGAGGGGGGTTCAGGATGGGGAACATGTGTACACCCGTGCCAGATTCATGTTGATGTATGGCAAAACCAATACAATATTGTAAAGTAATTAGCCTCCAATTAAAATAAATAAATTTATAGGTAAAAAAAATCAGAGAGGAAAAGAAATTTGTCCAAAGTTACACATGTAGTAAACACAAGAGTCATAATTGAAATTCGGGTCTGCCTTCAGTCTAAAGGTCATATTCTAATATGACCATGCTAATATAGTGAGAGTAAGGTATTCAGTGAATGAATACGTATTGAGTACCTCTTTGTTCCAGACATTGTTCTAGTGATGTGAAAGTGAAAAAAAGAAAAGTCCCCTCTTTCCCTGGTGGTTCAGTGGTTACGAATCCACCTTGCAATGGAGGGGACTTGGGTTTGATCCCTAGTTGGGTAAGTAGGATCCCACATGCTTCAGGGCAATGGAAACCTTGAGCTCTATGCCATGGCCTGTGCACAGGCTAGAAAAGAATTTCCAGACATGAGGCAAAATGAAAGGAGAATAAAATTTATTATAGTGGGAGATGCTATTCTAACAGTGGGCCAGCTCAAGAGAGAGCCTACCCTTTCATGAGCTAGTAGCCAATTTTTATAACCTCAAAACAGAAAATTCCTACTAGAATGGTGGCATTAGGTGATTGGCTAGGCTGCTATTGGGTGGTTAATAGGGTGAGTATTTACCTAATTAGGGCCAGGGAACTGGCGGTTTAGATCCACAGGCTCACAGCAACAGTTGCTATGGGGCTCAGTCAGTTCCAGAGATTTTTGTCCTGACTTTGGTACAGGGCTCCACACTCTAGAGCCCATGCTTCACAACAAGAGAAGCCAGCACACCACAATGAAGATGCAGTGCAGTAAAAATAAAACAATTATGTTAAAAGTCCTGTCTTGTGGGACTAACTTCTACTGGAGAAAGACAATAAACAAAACAAATATTTAGTATATCAGGTGGCCCTTCCCTGGTGGCTCAATGGTAAAGAATTCACCAGCCAATGCAGGAGACTTTGGTTTGATTCCCGAGCCGGGAATATCCCCTGGACAAGGAAATGGCTACCCATTCCAGTGTCAACTACAAATTGATACTCGACAAGAGCATTACCAGCAACCAAACAACAGGGGCATTTGCCTCTGTGGAAACTGTGTCTTCCCTGATAGCTCAGTTGGTAAAGGATCTGCCTGTAATGCAGGAGAGCCCAGTTTGATTCCTGGGTTGGGAAGATCCCCTGGAGAAGGGAAAGGCTACAAAATCCAGTATTCTGGCCTGGAGAATTCCATGCACTGTATAGTGAATGGATTCTCAAAGAGTTGGACATGACTGAGCGACTTCCCACTCCAGTGTTCTTGCCTGGAGAATCCCAGGGACAGGGGAGCCTGGTGGGCTGCCATCTATGGGGTCGCACAGAGTCGGACACGACTGAAGTGACTTAGCAGCAGCAGCAGCAGAGCGACTTTCACTTTCTGTGGAGATTGAACCTCATGCTGCTGCAGCTGTTGACCTTTAACACCCTCTGAGGGAGTTCAGGGTGGAGTGAGGTACTCTGTGCTCCAGGGAATCTATCTGATGGGACAGGTCTCTAGATAGTTGGATATTTTTCAAGAACTTATTTCATGATTCCAATCCTTGCATCTCCTCATATCTAGAAAAGCACTAAATCCCTTCATGATGACATCAGATCCTTGTGACTAGTAGAAAACCTCTTGTAAAGTAACCGCTTGATTGCATTGATTTCCCCCTTCACTGAAATCTTATATATTGACCTTCCCCGACTGCCTTTTCCCATCACTTCATGGCAAATAGGTGGAGAAACAGTGGAAACAGTGGCAGACTTTATTTTTGGGGGCTCCAAAATCACTGCAGATGGTGAGTGCTGCCATGAAATTAAAAGACACTTACTCCTTGGAAGAAAAGTTATGACCAACCTAGACAGCATATTAAAAAGCAGTGACATTACTTTGCCAACAAAGGTCCATCTAGTCAAGGCTATGGTTTTCCAATAGTCATGTATGGCTGTGAGAGTTAGACTATAAAGCAAGCTGAGAGCTGAAGAATTGATGCTTTTGAACTGTGGTGTTGGAGAAGACTCTTGAGAGGCCCTTGGACTGCAAGGAGATCCAACCAGTCCACCCTAAAGGAAATCAGTCCTGAATATTCACTGGAAGGGCTGATGCTGAAGCTGAAACTCCAGTACCTGGGCCACCTGATGTGAAGAGCTGACTTATTGGAAAAGAGACTGATGCTGGGAAAGATTTAAGGTGGGAGGAGAAGGGGACGACAGAGGATGAGATGGTTAGCTGGCATCACCAACTCAATGGACATGCGTTTGAGTAAGCTCTGGGACTTGGTGATGGACAGGGAGGCCTGGCATGCTGCAGTCCATGGGGTCGCAAAGAATTGGATGTGACTGAGCAACTGAATTGAACTGAACTGAACTGATTGCCTCTTTGGAGCTATCTCTCAGAGCTATCTGAGGTGCTGCCTCCTGGGCTGCAGTCCTCATTTTGCCCCAAATAAAACTTAACTCGAAGCTCTCAAGCTGTGCATCTTTTTTAGTTGACACCAGTATTCTTGTCTGGTAGATCCCATGGACAGAGGAGTTTTCGGGCAACAGTCTATGGGGTCACAAAAGAGTCAGACATGACTTAGCAACTAAACAACAACAACATGTCAAGTGCTTCATGATATGAAGACAAGTAGGCAGGATAACAGAGAAGGCAATGGCACCCCACTCCAGTACTCTTGCCTGAAAAATCCCATGGACGGGGGAGCCTGGTGGGCTGCAGTCCATGGGGTCACTCAGAGTTGGACATGACTGAGCGACTTCACTTTCACTTTTCACTTTCATGCATTGGAGAAGGAAATGGCAACCCACTCCAGTGTTCTTGCCTGGAGAATCCCAGGGACGGGGGAGCCTGGTGGGCTGCCGTGTCTGGGGTCGCACAGAGTCGGACACGACTGAAGCAACTTAGCAGCAGCAGCAGCAGCAGCAGGCAGGATAAGAAAGATGTGGAAAGGAAGATAGCTTATTTAAATAGAGTCATCTGGGAAGGTTCAGATACTTTGAAGTAAGTGCAGGAACAGGATCTAGAACTGATATAAAAAAGAACCTTCTCAGTTACAGAAGATAGACCATTGCCCTTCTGCTTCCCATAAGAATATGGAGTAAAATCTGAGGGTCAAATGAAACAGGAGGGAAGGAGGCAGGGCACAATCTTTGAAAGAATGACATAGCCCGAGGACACAACATAAACTGATTAGAATCAAATGGGCCTAAGATGGCAGATAAGTCAACTTAGACTAGACCTTGATCCTCAGTATATACTCATTGTAGTACATCAGCAAGGTAAACGACACACCTAGAGGTGCCTTGACAGTTCCCAAAGCCAACAATCAAAGACCAAAAAGTGGGCAGTGGCTCAATTCCTGGAAATCACTCCTACCCCCTCACCAAAATAGTTAGGGAATAATCCTCCCTTGCTGTTGTTCAGTTGCTCTGCAACACGCCGGGTTTCCCTGTCCTTCATCATCTCCCGAAGTTGCTCAAACTCATGTCCATTGAGTCGGTGAGGCCATCTAGCCATCTTGTCCTCTGTTCCCCTTCCCCTTCTGCCTTCAATCTTTCCCAGCATCAAGATCTTTTCCAGTGAGTCAGTTCTTCACATCAGGTGGCCAAAGTACTGGAGCTTTAGCTCCAGCGTCAGTCCTTCCCTGAATATTCAGGATTTGTGTCTTTTAGGATTGACTGGTTTGATCTCCTTGCAGTCCAGGGGACTCTCAAGAGCCTTCTCCAACACCACAGTTTGAAAGCATCAATTTTTCAGCGCTCAGCCTTCTTTATAGTCCAGCTCTCACATCCATACATGACTACAGGAAAAACCATAGCTTTGACAATTTGTATCTTTGTCGGCAAAGTGATGTCTCTGGTTTTTAATACACCGTCTAGGTTTATCACAGCTTTTCTCATTAGCCTGTGAAAAATAACCCAGCCTATAAAAACTAACCATACTGCATTTCAAGACTACTCATACCCTCTGCAACAGCCCACATTCTAGTTTGTGGAGTGTGTTTCTCCCAAGGCTGCTCTTCCTTCTGAGAAGGCTGGAGCTCTGTGGAGTGTGCTTCTCTTTAAATAAATCCATTTCTCACCTAGAAAAAAAAGCACTTCATCTTTCGCCTGCTCACGGGTTCAATCAGGGGAAATGAGGGCAGGATGAGGGTGCAAGTATCAAAGAGGCGATGGCTTGGAGTTGAAGGCTTGAGCTTTACGTATTGATTTATTGACAAATTCTTTTATTTTTGAGCCTAAATTCCCTTCCCTGTACACAGGAATTATTATTCTATTGTCCTAGCCCAGCTTCCCTTATTCAGCTGCCACCTTAAATATTTTAGGTAAGTGGGAAAGCAAGATTAGGCATCAACTTTTTTAACAGAAAGGATGTCTGTGTACAAAAAACAAAAAGAGAGAAAAGAAAAGGAGTTCCTATTTCAGGTGCATCCGTTACCCTAGCTATCTTTGTGAAAAGCAGTCCCAGGCTAAAAAGAGATACAGGCTAAAAGAAGCACAAGTTTCATGACTGGCCTCTGCTGAAGAGTCCCGTTTAATTTACAATACTCAGAAATTGCATCGCATGTTTTAGCTAAACTTGGAAGACGACTCTGGGATTCCCACCTTAACTCTAATGCCCGGGCCCTGCTAGGTGTTTCCCTTCTTGCCACGCCCCCATGTCCAAACTCCATTTCCCAATACGCCCCAGGATGCTGTAAGTCTGCAGTCATTATGACGCAAGTTCCACAGCCTTCTGGGAAGTGTAGTTTATTTCTCCCCCCGCTACGTCAAGGTCTACGGTTAGGGACTACCACTCCCGTGAGGTAGTGCGTAATTCCACTCCGCGGCGTCTTCGAACGCGCCGCGGCAGCCATGTTGGAAGTGGTCAGCACAGGGGCCGGCACCAGAGGGTTATCGAAGCAGCTGTCACGATGCTGGGGTCCCTGGTGTCGAAGAGAACAGCGCCGGCGCCGCGGCTCCTTCTTCAGCTGCTTAGGTCCCCATCGCTCCGGAGCCACGAAAGTGCCACCGGCCAGAGTGTGACCACCGGGGGTCGCGGGGAGCCTCAGTGGCTGAGGGCGGCCGTCGGGGGGCGCCATGGAACGTCGCCGGCCCTACTCACCGGAGGAGGGGCAGCCACTGGAGGGCGCCAGAGAGGACGTACCGAGACCCCCTGCCTTGCAGCTGCCACGTGGGGACGTCTTCCTAGCCCCGAAGACACACTCCCTGGGCAGGACAGCTGGAATGGAGTCTTCAGCAGAGCCGGCTTGGGTGTGTGGGCCCTGGCCACGGCGCTGGTGGTGCATTGTTACAGCAAGAGCCCGTCCAGCAAGGGTGATTATCGGGACAGTCTGGTTTTGTGCAAGTGAGAGGCGGGAGGTGGGTCCTGAGTCCATGTGGTTGGAGGGTGGGAGTTGCTTATAGATTTAGACCACTAGAGCTTCAGTCCTGGTAGGACCCAGACATAATTTGGCTGAGGAGTTCAGTGCCTCCGAGTTGTGTAATTTCTCAAATTATGCAACTGTTACTGTATTAGAATAATAATTGCATGCGTGCCTAGTCGCTTCAGTCGTGTCCTACTGTTTGGGACCCTGTGGACAGTAGCCTGCCAGGCTCCTCTGTCCATGGGATTCTCCATGCAAGACTACTAGAGTGGGTTGCCATGCCCTCCTCTAGGGGATCTTCCCTACCCAGGGATCAAACCTGCGTCTTCTGTGGCTCCTGCATTGGCAGGTGGGTTCTTTACCACTGGCGCCACCTAGGAAGCCCATAATAATAACTATTGTATTATAATAATACAGTTATTAAAGGTCAGCCTCTCTTCTTGGAGTATCACCTTATCCATCTGTACAATGGGAGCATTGGACGAAACATCTGAAATTAGCATGTGGCCTATTTCTCTACCATTCTACCTGGTTCAGTTCCTCCTTTAAGAGGTCTCCAGGGAACCTGTTTGGCTTCCCATGTGGTGCAGTGGTAAAGAATCCACCTGCCAATGCAGGAGATGCAAGAGACGTGGGTTTGATCCCTGGTCTGGGAAGATCCCCTGGAGTAGAGAATGGCAACCAGCTTCTGTATTCTTGCCTGAAAAATTCCATGGACAGAAGAGCCTGGCACGCTACAGTCCTTGGGGTCCATGGCCTAAGAAGGGAAGAGACTTGGTTTCAGTGCCAACTTTGGCTCTGCTCTCTAGATTGTTTCCCCACAGGTGAAGGGTGATTTCTCATGTCTCTTACAGTGCTGTTATTCTGATTCCTTTTGAAGTTCAGCAGTGTGGGTGTGTTCATCAGGGAGACTCCTAGGGTTCTGCTGTGCCTGGTCTCAGGCATGAGGTGATCTTGCTATGTGGGGAAGTTGGCAGGACAAGGAATACAGGGAGGTGGCTCTCTAGAGAACCAGAGCAACCACGGGGGCTGGCTGACCCAGGTTGGCATCACCCCTAGGTGCATGGAGCCGAGCAGGGAATGGGAGATCAGGCAGAGAGCTAGACTTCTAGCCTACATGAATCCAGCTACTCAGGTTCTCAGCTCTTCCTCAGAGAGAAGAGTGAGGCATGGTGTTTCAAGATTCCATGCATCCCAAGCTCTGAGACTTTGAACCAAGAGGAGGGACGCCCTTGATGTTCATTTGTTTATTCAGCAGGATGTGGCCAGCTGTATAGGAAGAGCCTCAGCAGGGAGTAAGGTCACCTGGGGTCTTGTTTTGGTCTACCTTTAATTGCCACATGACTTTGGACTTCTGCTCTTTCTCATGGTCCTGTTTCCTCATCTATAAAATGAGGGTGTTGAAACAGAGCTCCTAACGGTTCTTCTAGCTTAGGCACACTATGATTCTGTTACTTCCACACCCACAGAGATATGAATACCCTCTGTGCGCCTACTTTAAAGCTTGATGTGGAACTCCTGACTTAACACAATGCCAGTTAAGGGGACGGTGCGGGCCTTTATCGGAGAAGGCAATGGCAACCCACTCCAGTACTCTTGCCTGGAAAATCCCATGGATGGAGGAGCCTGGTAGGCTGTAGTCCATGGGGTCGCTAGGAGTCAGATACGACTGAGCGACTTCACTTTCACTTTCATGCATTGGAGAAGGAAATGGCAACCCACTCCAGTGTTCTTGCCTGGAGAATCCCAGGGACGGGGGAGCCTGGTGGGCTGCCATCTATGGGGTCACACAGAGTCAGACACGACTGAAGCGACTTAGCAGCAGCAGCAGCGGGCCATTAGACCTGTGCATCTGGTGAGTCATCTGACAGTGTGTTTTGGGGGATCAGAAGGCCAGCATGGTCAGGAAAGCCTTCCTGAATGATTGGAGACCTTCCTTGAGGATGGGGAATTTGAATTTGAGTTCTGAAGGATAAGGCAAGAGATGAAAAGAAGAGTGATACTGTGAGCTCCTTGAGAGCAGGGAGTTCGTCTTGATATTTTCAGGTTGATGCCAGTTCCTTTCCCTAATACTTTTGCATTGTCCATCATAGTCCCTGGTATTTAGTGTAGGTACTTAGTAAATGTTCCACAAGATGGTTTGTATTCTATGCAGATGTTTCCAGGAACAAAGCTCAGGTCAGCATAGTACGTTTAGAGGCTAGCAGTTTGTCCAGCCTGGTTGGAGGAGAGGAAGTCTTTCAAATGAGGTGAGAGCAGATGGGGTAGGGTCTGGATATCAGGCATGAGGGTTTGGAAGGTTTGAAATTCTTTAGGTGATGGAAAGCCATGGAAAATTGATGAGCAGGGAATGTCCCAAGTCCAGCAGGTTTAGACAGATGGGGAGAAAGTGTCCAAGGTCTTGCCTCAGAGCTTTTGGGGGGCTCCAGATTGGACTCTGTGGCATATGAACCCCAGCAAAAGACACTGGGGTTTTTTTTTTTACCAAAATATATGACGTTTACCAAACCATGACCAGTCCCAACGCTTCTGACTTGCCAGTTCCCTTGTCTCCTGACTTGAGAGTTGCGAGCCAAGGCCCTCAGTGCAGCATAATCAGTACTGCCCTTTAGGAGCCAGGGGACCCCGGTTCTAATCTCAGTTCATTCCTCATTCCCTCTGGGACCTTGCAGAAGCTACTGTTTTTTTTAAAGAGTGAGGGGAGAGAGAATACTGCAGTATCTGAGGAAGGCTTGTTCCCCTTCCAGCTGGGGGCTGCCCAAGCATGCCTAGGTGTATGCTGGGGGAGCAGCTGGGGAACCGAGGAAGACCTGGCCCTGGAGCCTAGAGCAGGAGGTGGCATGGAGGCCTATGCATCGGTCTGAACCACAGGACTGGTTTGCATATGTCTGATAAGGTGGGTATTGTACACAGGAGGTTAGGTGAGTGAGCCAGGTCATACAGCAAGTAAGTGGCAGAGTTAAGACTAGACCCAGGTCTGCTCTTCCACCCTGCCCCAGTGCGTCCTCTCTTTCACTTGGTGATTCTCTTGGCTGGATTGAGAGCTCCCTGAGACAAGGCTGGGTCTGAGTCTGTCTGGTGCCCATCAGTGGGAGCTCAGGACCAGCTGAGCTCAGTGTTGCAGCCTCCTGGGAGAGAGAATGTGCCTCTGCTGTTGGCAGCTTTTCCTCATGGCCACAAGGTGGTGCCAGCAGCCCACACGCTGCCCAGGCCAGGCCAAGCTTGCCATTGCCTTTCTACCAGGCCTGGTGACTCCTAAGGGATGGATTGGAATCCTCTACTTTGGCTCTCCCTTCGTTGGGTTTGGCACTGGGATGTCTGCAGGCTTTTCAACCATTATTTCTTTAGCATCCTTGTAAGGCTGTCAGGGCAGGGATTAGTGCCCCTGCTTTATAGTTGGGGAAGCTGGCGTTGAGGGGGGAAAGGCCGCCACAGAACAGGGTGAACAGTGGACGGGCTGTGGTGGAGCCTGGCTCCTGCTCAAGGGTCTCTCCACTCTCGGAGGGGTCCACACCCCTGCCTGCTCCTCCCTATTCTGTCCTCCTCCTAGGTTTGTGACCTGTAACATCAAGATTCAAAACTAGGCTGGTAAACTGAAGTTGGAAGAGAAAGTGGGGCAAGGTAGGGGGATGATTAATAATGTATGATAGTTACATAAACCTGCAGAGCTTTATAGCTAATGAAGGGCGAAGGCGTTCACACACGTTTACTGTTGGCCACACGTGGTACTAACACATTCCTTGGATCACCTGTGTGATGAGAGTTCTGAGTCTGGGCTCTAATGGAAAGATGTGGAAGACAGGTTGTTAACAGAGGCTTTCACGTGGACAGGGGAGGACTAGCTTTCTCTTTGTGTATCTTGGCATCTTTTTACTTGTTAAAGCCCATGTATCTGAAGTGCCTTCCCTTCCACTGTCTTTCTGGGCCCTCCAGGAAGCTCTGAGGGTTGGCCAGGGATCTGATTGGTGCCCCCTCTCTCTTCAGATGCAGCCCTGATGGAAGCTGCTCGAGCCAACAATGTCCAAGAAGTCAGCAGGTGAGTATCGAACCCCAGGCCTTGCCCTCCCATGCAGGAGGCCTGAGTGGGGTGGGGCCCTTGCTCTGGTGGTGATGCCTTGGAGGAAATCCTCACACTGAGCTGGGAACCAAACTCACTTCCTTGTAGTCAGTGAGTCACTTGGGCTCCTTTGGCCCCCGCCCTTAGGTATCTTAAAGTAGAGAGTCAGCCCCTGTGTCATTTTTTCTGGCCCCAAACAGCCCCGATCCCTCAGTTGTTCTGTTCTTCTGAGGGCGTGGTTTGGGATCCCTCCTACATCTTGTGGGTTCCTCGGTGAATCTTCCTCTTTGTTCTTGTTTCTGTGGGATTGGCCACGGGTAATTGCTTATTGACCAGATGGAGTGCGGGTGGGCAACAGTGGAGACACTTGGAGGTTTGGGAGGGAGCTGGAAGAGATCTTTCTGCCAGAGCCACCTGCCTGCGGGGCTGGGTGCCTGTGCTGGGTGCCTGTCTGAGGGCTGACTGCATTTCTCCAGCTTACCTAGCTCATCTGTTCCCCTAGCGACCACTAGCGGCCAGTTAGATCGGAGGCTTGTTCCTGCGCAGGGACAGGACTTGACCCAGGCCTCAGCCAGGTGCCAGGGCAGAATAGAGTCTGTCCTGGATGGATGCTCTGACATGGGGCATCAACGTGGGGCTGTTCGTTAGGGGCATAGGCTTCATTCTTGGTGAAACTTGGTGCCCGGCATTACTGAACTTTGGCCTTTTTTTTTCCACTGCCTTTTGTGTAGAGCTAGGTGGCCGTGGGACACCCTCCCTTCCCTGCCGCCATGTCCACATTTTAGACAGGAAATTAGGTGATTGGAGTGGCTATCACCGCACCCAGCGCCGCACACCCATGGTGCTCCTCCCCACTCCAACTGCCTGAACGTGAAAGAAAGTGTTGAAAGGCAGCCACAGCCCCCATCAAGACTTACTGCTTTGATTCCCTTTCATTTTATCTGCCATATTACTATTGACTCTCGAGGGTGCTTTTGAGTATTCATGTTCAAGGCTTAGTTTTTAATAAACCACTTTTGGAAGTATGGGCTGGGAGTTGTTTCGTAGCCAAATAAATATGATGGAGCAGTAGTTTAATAAACATGCGATGATGCATCTTAAAAACCAAGCACAGATGTCAGCTTGCTGTTATAAGAGCCATTCATAATTGCAGGCAGTGTTTGGCATATTCATTCCCTCAGAAACAGATGAGCATCGTTTCCTTCTGCTGCAGTATGGTGGCACGATGGGTGGCAGCTGGCTGTGCCCCTCATTTAAGGCCTTTGCTGACCCTTTAGTCACCTGTTGATGACCGCTAGGTGACTGCTGCCAGGCTGCTGCTTTCCTCTGGCAAGCCAGGACAGGCCATGCATGTGCAGAGCAGCAGGGCTGTGAAAGCATCTGTTCTCACCAGGGGAGGCTGTTTTGGTCAGTCCCTCAGTCGTGTCTGACTCTTTGTGAACCCATGGACTGCAGCACACCAGGTTTCCTGTCGTCCGGTATCTCCCGGAGTTTGCTCAAACTCATGTCCATTGAGTCGGTGATGCCATCCAACCATCTCATCCTCTGTCATCCCCTTCTCTTCCTGCCTTCAGTCTTTCTCAGCCTCAGGGTCTTTTCCATCAAGTCAGCTCTTCTCATCAGGTGGCCAAAGTATTGGAGCTTCAGCTTCAGCATCAGTCCTTCCAATGAATATTCAGGGTTGATTTCCTTTAGGATTGAGTGGTTTGATCTCCTTGCAGTCTAAGGGACTCTGAAGAGTCTTTTCCGGCACTGCAATTTAAAAGCATTAATTCTTCGGCGCTCAGCCTTCTTTATGGTCCAACTCTCACATCTGTATATTACTACTGGAAGAACCAACCATACCTTTGATTGTACGCACCTTTGTCAGCAAAGTAATGTCTCTGTATGCTGTCTAGATTTGTCATAGCTTTTCTTCCAAGGAGCAAGCGTCTTTTAATTTCATGGCTGTGGTCACCAGCCGCGGGGATTTTGGAGCCCAAGAAAATAAAGTCCATCACTGTTTCCATTGTTTTCTCATCTGTTTGAAGTGGGCACCGGATGCCATGATCTTCATTTTTTGAATGTTGAATTTTAAGGCAACTTTTTCAGTCTCTTCTTTCACCTTCATCAAGCGGCTCTTGAGTTCTTCTTCACTTTCTGCCATAAGGGTGGTGTTATCTGCATATCTGAGGTTACTGATATTTCTTCCTGCAATCTTGATTCCAGCTTGTGCTTCATCCAGCCTGGCATTTTGCATGATGTATGTACTCTGCATAGAAATTAAATAAGCAGGGGGACAATATACAGCCTTGACATATTCCTTCCTGTTTCACTTAACCCCCAAGGGCTGATTGATTTAGCTCTTTCAAATACACATTTTTCTTAATAACGATTAAACCTCCCACCCTCAAATTACAGAAAGTGATTGAATTTATGATATGTGTGTGGTTCAGAACATTTGTTCTTGCCTATGTGGCTAGTGTCTGCAAGGATTTCCCTGTATGTCCCCAGTCTCTAAAAACATACAGTCTCTTGTGTGTTTTTCTCCTGCCTCCTCTTGTCCTATCCCTGTTGATCATGAAGACTCAGTCAGAATCTCCCTTCACCCCTTGTGAGGGAGGCAGAGATGAGCAAGGCACAGACCCGGCCCCTCAGAACTGACAGTCTCCCTTCACCTTCATCATGTGGTCTCAAGGAAACAAACATGTGACCTGCCAATCACAGCTCTTCCTGCTCAGAGAGCTGGACCTACATGAAGTGGGAGCCTGACCACCCTTGCTTGAAGGAAACTTCCTTGAATTCCTACCACAGGTCCTTGTTTATTTAGCCTTTTTACATTCCAGACTCTGCACAGGTGCTTAACACTACCATTAATTTCTTCCTATCTATGTCCTGGCCTTTAGCTCTACCCAACAGAGCTGCTAATACCAGGATAGAATTCCATTCTCAATTTTTAAAAATATTTACTCATAGTTTATACACAGTTGGGTCACCACGTGTATGATCTGTGTGGTCAAATCAGTATTTGGAATAAAACTCAGACCTGGAGTAATGCTGTCTCTTCCTCCCTTTTCTCCTGTCCCCCTCTGGGTTATGGGCTGTGTGTGCCTCTGCCTTGATGATCCCCTACCTTCCCAGAGCCTTGGGAGAGCTCTTGCTAGTGAAGGGAAGCAATCCAAAGCTCTTCTGTTCGGAGGTGGGGAGTTTCATCATCTTCTAGACGCATACTCTGGAATCTGCAGTTTCTGGGTTCTAGGTGTGGGCCCTCCACACAGACCGCTGTGTGTACACTGTGCTCCTTACACCTTTGCTTAAAGCCTCCCAGCCTTCGCTCAAGTACTTCAGAGTCCTCCCAGCTGAGTGTGATCTGCCCATTGCCCTGCACCTTCTGCTGGCCTGGCGTGGGGGCGGGGGCGGGGGTGGAGGGGGGTTGATGGTCAGGTCATCTAGGAAGGGCCGTGCCAGCCGTGCAGGAGAAGACTGCTTTACTAGTAGAGAAGTTGGAGGTCAGGTGGGAGAAGCTGGGCTGAACATCAGGACTGAGGAGGCACTCAGCCCATGAACAGGAAAACCAGTGTGGTTCACACACTGCCCAAATCAGGAACAGATGAGGGATCCTCAGGCAGCGTGAGATGATCAAACCAACAGCTCTGAAGTGTGGGCACTGTTACCTGTTTTACGTGGAGCTGGCTAACCATTCGTGGTGTGGGCCTGCCTGGCTAAAGCCACAGGGAAGGTTCTGCCACTCATCATGTTCTTCTTTATATTAAGGAACTTTGGACTGGCCTTCACCTTAAACACTGGATTGTGTGCCTCCCCATGGCAGGGACAAGGTCTGGTTCCACACGTGTCTTATCCTCTTTTCCAGTACAGTGAAAGTTGGGGAAAGCTACTTTTTACTGACTTTCTAGCAAACCGGAAGCAGACAGTCCAGAGTCTTATTTTCAAACTCCAGCTGGCTATATCAGAAGGAGACTGGATCTCTTTTCCTTCCCGTCCTCCTCTCCTTTCTCTTTGTGTGGCAGCTGTTTCCTTCTTCCCCCAAGGCACTTAAACATCGTTTGCAGGTCCAGCTGTGGCTCTTCAGGAGTGGGAGCCCGGTCCTGAGGCCCCATCCCACCTGTCGGCAGCGTGAGCAGGTGGCCCTGCTCCTGGGCTCAGCCCACCCCACGCCTGGCTCCTGGCCTCAGGAACCACTCAACCGAAACCTAGGGCCCAGGGCAGTCTGAAGGCACATCTGTCCAGGATCGGACAGAGCCGAGTGAGGAGCTGTCAGGGCTGGGAGTAGTGAGGCCTCCTATTCTTGCCGCAGAGATCACATTTCTTTTCGAACAAATCTGGGTGAAAGACTATACCCCTGCCCACTTCCCTTCTCCCAGCAGGGAGCTAGGGCTCTGCTGAGTGCTTAACTCAGTTGTTTCCATCAGCACAAACATTTTTTAAATGAAGGAAATATGGTGGTATCAGTCTTGAACTTCAGACTTCCTGCCCTTTCTCTCCAGGATTCATTTGTTTGTTTGATGAAAGCTTACTGAGCACCTGCCACATGCTGGGTGGTTTACCTGGCATCGGGGACAACTGACCAGACACACTTCCTGCCCTCAATTAAGGAGTCTGGGGAAGACTGGTAACGCAGCATGATCTGTGCTGAGACAGGAGGGCTTCCTTGGTGGCTCTTATGATGAAGAGTCCACCTGCCGTGCAGGAGACCCAGGTTCAATTCCTGGTCGGGAAGATCCTCTGGAGAAGGGAATGGCTACCCACTCCAGTGTTCTTGCCTGGAGGATTCATGGACAGACACCATGCTCTCCAGTAACTATGCAGGTCCTTAGTCTGTCTCCACTCATAGTGCTGAGACAGGAGCCCAGCATATGGCCCTCATCTACTGGGCGGACCAGAGAAAATGTCCCAGAGGAAATGACGCCTGATCAGAGTCTTAAAATATTAGGAGTGTTTAGCAAATAGAAGGCAAAGGCATTCTAGGCAAAAGGAACAGTGTAAGTGATAGCACTGAGGCTGAGGCAAGAAACAGCCTACGTGTGTGGTGAGGAGGGGAAGCTGTATACTGTTACACTGTTCGGTGTTGCTGGATCAGGGTCTGAGGCCAGGAGACACTGGAGATGAGTAGGGACCTGGTTATGGAGAGCATTGTCCCTTTGTCCCTCAGTCACTCATCTGTCCAGCCTGTCTCTTCTGCCTAGCCCTGAGCTGAATTTGTGTTGGTGGCAACAAAATGAGGAAGGAGAAGCAGTCCTTGCTCTGAGGAGCTCACTAATCCGCTTCTCAGGTGAGGAGGGAATACTTAAGTCAAAAATTGAGAACCAGCAGAACAAGGCACAGGTTGCCCAACTTCTGTAAGCCTAAGTGATGTGGAAATGATAATACCTATAACTCATAATAGAGTTGTTTGTGTTTATTGTTAATAATAAATGTATTATGTTCAGCCAAAATATCTGAGTGCTTATTAGGAGATAGGTATTGGATTGAGTGTGGAGATACAGTGGTGAACAGGATGGGCACAGTTCCTGCCCTCCTGATACTTACAGTCCAACTGGGAGCCAGGGACTATGCAGTTACAGTTACGTACTTTAAAATGAAGTACAATTTGCCCTTTGAACAAATGGTGCTGGGACAACTGGATACTGCCGTGTAAAAAAAATACAACTGTAGCCCTACCTCATCTGTACACAAAAATTAACTTAAAATGGATCATAGATTTAAATGTAAGAGTTAAAACTATAAAACTCTTAGAAGAAAACATAGGAGTAAATCTTTGTGACTGTGGGCTAGGCAAGCCTTCTTAGATATGGCACCAAAAGCACAGGAAATCAGAGAGAAAATGAGATAAATTGGACTTCAAAAGTAAAAATGTTTGTGTTCAAAGAACACTTTCAAGAAGGTGAAAAGTCTCTCCCACAGAAAGGGAGAAAATATTTGCAAATTAGTAAGAGATTTGTATTAAGAATACAGAAACTCAACAATAAAAAAAGATAGCCCAACTTAAAAGTGGACAAAGGATCCAAATAGACGTTTCTTCAAAGAAGATATTCAAATTGACCAATAAGCACATGAAAAGATGCTCAACATCATTAGTATTAGGGTGCTTGTGCTTAGTCACTCCATCATATCTGACTCTTTGAGACCCCATGTGCTGTAGCCCACCAGGCTCTTCTGTCCATGAGATTCTCCAGACAAGAATACTGGGGTGGGCAACTATTCCCTTCTCTGGGGATATTTACTACTAATCAAAGCCACAATGAGATACCACTTCTCACACATTAGGATGACTGTAATCAGAAAGACAGATAATAGCAAATGTTGGTAAGGATGTGGAAAAGTTGGAACCCTTAAATATTGCTGGTGGGGATGTGAAATGGTGTAATTGCTTTGGAAAGCAATTGGCAATTCTTCAAAATATTAAACATATGACCCAGCAAGTCTACTCCTGGGTGTGTACTCCAGAAAAATGAAAACGTACATGGATGTACTTGGTACAAGAATGTTAATAGCAGCATTATTCATAATAGCCTAAAGAGGGAAACAGCCCCAAAGTCCATTAACTGATCAGTGGGTAAATAAAAGTACGATATAGGCATACAGTGGAATATTAATCAATATGAATATTGCCTGTGTGCTACATTAAAGAACCTTGAAATCATTATGCTAAGTGAAAGAAGCCAGACACAAGAGACCACATATTAAATGATTCAGTTTATATAAAATGTCCAGAATAGACAAATCTATAGAGACAGAAAGTAGATTGGTGATTGCCAAGGACTGGAAAGGCTGGGTTTGGGAGGGAATAGGGAATGACTGCTAATGGGTTGAGTTTTTTTGGGGGGGGCTAATGAAAATGTTCTGGGGTTGGTAGTCAAGATCACAGAACTCTGAATCTACTAAAAACAAGTTGTGCACTTTTAATAGATGTCTTTTATGGTGTGTGAATTATATCTCAGTAAAACTTTGTTAAAAAGTGAAGCACAAGACACTTGGGAGTCTAACCTTGAGTATGAGAGGGGTGGAGGGTGGGGGTATGTTATCAGTAAGCTAAAGCATCTGAGTGAGGTTAAAGTGAACTCTGAAGGATGACGAGAAAGCTAGAAGAATATTGAGTTAAAAGGACAGTAGGCCCTGAGTCAAGAAAAGATGGAAAAGAATTGAGGGAAGTCCAGAATGACTGGACTGTAAGTGGGAGAGGGCATGAAATAAGGTTGGGGAGTTAAGCAAGGACCATATCACACTGGATCTGTTGGCCATGGTAATGGTTTTTATTTTTACTAAGAACAGTGGGCAGCCATTGAAGAATTTTAAGGTGTGTGTATGTGATAGAAAGAGAGAGAGAGACATGTGGTGACATGATCTAGATCTGTAATTTTAAAAGATCACTCTGGCTGCTCCATGGAGAATAGATTGATAGGGAGCTGTGGTGGATGCAAGAAAACCAGTTGATAGTGACTGAAGTAGTCCAGACCAGAAAGGATGATTGCAGGTGGTGACTTGGAGTAAGGTGTCAGTAGCAGAGATGGAGGAGGTAAGTTAGACAGGACTTGGTGATGTTTAGAACAGTATCAGTGCCTGGTATGTAGGAGGTACTCAGTAAGTGAATCTTGAATGAATGAATTTGCATATAGTTGATGAGGGAGAAGAAGGTGTTAAGAATGAATTTCTGTTTTCTGGCTTGATCAGCGGTGGAGATGCTGTTGGCCGTTCTCTGAGATGAAGCTGCTGGGGGAGGAGGACTGGGTTGGGAGGAAAAGATTGAGTTCAGTTTTGAACATGTTGAATTTAACATTTCAGTGAGAAATTCAAGTGGTGATGTCAAGTAGACAGTTGAATGGAACCTTCTGACTTTTCCTGCTGTACATGCTATGCTGCCTCAAAGATCAGTCTAAAGATTGTTTTGACATCTTGTTTTGATTTCTGGTTTGATGGTTTTAGACATTAAAGTACTTCATACCAGCTAAAACTTGTTTATTAGATACCTTTGGAAAAAAGTCTGATTTGATTTGCAACACAGGAAAGAAGAAAGGGTTGAGTTTTGTTGGAGGCCAAACACATTTATTCTAGCTTTGCATTGATGGCTTGGTTTGGTTTTTGTCCCCGGATGCCCCAGCTTGGGGCTTGAGGCACTTGCTGTCATTGTGCCAGGATTAAGGTGTCCAGAATGTACTTAGCTCCAATATAGGTAAATGTTCTGCACATTGATCCAAGGATTTTATCTAATTAACAAAAACCCTGGCTGGTAAATACATTTGGCTGTCTCGGGGCCTCTGAGAGGCTATTTATCGATGGGTATATCACTTTGGCTGGATGGGAAAATATTAATGATGGCATGAGAGCAACCAAAACATCCAACTATCTTAACCAGTAAATATGTAAATGTTCTTGTGGCTTGCAGTAGGTTGAAACAAAAGCTTTATTCTAGACTGAAGGTCAAGGCCGCACTGGCATCACTCTTGTAATTTGAAGCTTATGAGTGTTTCTTGAATGCTAGGGTATAACCTACACAGGTTTCTTTTTGAATGCTGGGATGTTGGAAGGCAGCATACTGCTACAAAAAAAAAAAAGTACAAGGATTTTAGAATTAGAAGACCTAAGTTCCACTTCTGTCACAGTTACTGTCTTTGGGACTCTTAATAGATCATGAAAAAAATTAAAGTGTTAGTCGCTCAGTCATGTTCGACTCTTTGTGACCCTATGGACTATAGCCCACCAGGCTCCTGTGTCCATGGAGTTCTCCAGTCAAGAATACTGGAGTGGGTAGCCATTTCCTTCTCCAGGAGATCTTCCCGACCCGGGGATTGAACCCAGTTGTCATACACTGCAGTCAGATTCTTTACCATTTGAGCCACCAGAGAAGCCTTTAATAAATCACAGACCTTCCCTTTTCGAATCTTTGTTTCAACATCTTGTTAATGAGGTCCCCACTGAGAACTTTGAAATATAGTTCTCAGTGTTAAACTCTACAGAGAAAACTGAGCCCTTTGGGGAGGGTCCAGATCACGCACTGAAACTCCAGGGCTTACTCAAGTGGGCCTTTACCAGCCTAGCAATTTTGCAGAGTGGTCCATGGTCTGGCATGTTTTCTGAGGTGTGAACTTAAACAGAATCTGTTTGCTTGCTCCCTGGTGATAGAAAACTACTGGGGAAGATTGGGTTAGCAGCTTTTTCAGAACTTTATGAGTAGGTGAGTTGTGGAAACAGCCAGTCAGCTTCTGAGAACCCCCGAAGGATCAGGTTGTTGGCCAAGCCCAGGAGCAAAGAACAGCCAGGGCCTACTGCAGTGGCTTGCGGCAAGGAGGGATGCCCTGAAGGGAAGCCCAGCCCTGCGGTGGAGCCTCCAGTGCTGGCCCCACTGCTTCTTGGCTGTGTGGTCTTGAGCTGGTAGTCCCTTAACTTCCTCAGTAACCCTGACTGTAAGATACTTGCCAGGCCACCCTCCCAGGAACTCATGAAAATTCCAGGAGGGTGAACTCCTGTGGTCTAGAGAATTATTCATCCTTTGGGTCATCAGTGTCACGTCTTCCAGGAAGCCGTCCCTAGCCCTCCAAGTACTTTTATACTTCCTCTGTGATAGCACTTATCACCCTCTTTTGGGATGGATCATCTGTTTCCTTCTCTCTCTTTCTCTCTCTCGCTCTTTTTCACACACACACACACACACACACACACACACACGCTACTGTGAGTTTTGGAGGTGGCAGACCATTGCTGTGTTGTTTATCACTGTTCACGTAAATAGTTAACAAATATTTATTGAGTATTTTTAAAGTGTTTTGTAAATGGTAGGAGTTAGGCAAATGTTAGTAGTTATTTACAGTCATAATAAACTTGTAAACAAAAGAATTGACATCCCCCTAGGGAAAAAGAAAATTAAAATGGTGATTTAATTCAATCATTTATTTATTCAACAAATAACGCCTACAGTGTGTTGACACTGTGCTAAGCCCTGATGGATCCGTGATAGGCCAAAAATGTACAGACCTTGTCTCATGAAGCTTAAAGCTTAGTCAGACATTAATCATGTAAATATGAAATTACAGCTGTCACAAATGCTGCAAAGGAATGATATAGAGAATCTCAAGTGTCTCTGAGAGATTTCCTCTGGCCAGGGAAAAATTCCCAAAGGAAGTGAAGGAGTTAACTTAGGTGAAAAGACAAGAAGAGCTTTCCTGGCAGAGGAAACTTTTGTTTATAGAGGCCCCATGGCGGGAGGAACAACAAAGCAAGTATGAAGCAGCGGCAGCTGAGTTGGTGTGGTTGGGAGGGGATTGCACATCAATTCTGATTGCTGAGAAACATTGGGAACCACTCTGAGTGCCTACCAGCTGTGTGTGTCAGCATCTTCTTGGGCACTGATCTAGCCACGGAGGCAGTGAGGACGCAAAACTGCAGTCCCTCAGGGCTCCCCAGCAGGGGCAGCTGTCTGGCTCAGTCTCCCAGCCACCATTGTTATGGCCCAAGTGCTGCTTCTCCAAAGGCCCGGCTCAGTCATGGCCATAACACAAATCCTACCAGTGAGGAACAGAGAAATGTAAGAATATTGAAATTAGTCAAACTGATATGTTATGGGTTTACCGTATTCAGTTTAGCAGTTTGCCTCACAGTTCTGCTGTCTCAGAAAATCTTACTTTTGAACTTAAACTTGTCTACATCCTGGTTCCTTCCCTCTCCTCCTTTTGGAAAAGGGTCCCAGGCCCAAAGTCCTACTAAGGCATGTAAAGTGGTTCTCTTCTTGTGCCTCTGTCAGTGGGTTTGCCTGAGAGGTTTTCATATCATTAGCAGGAATCCTCAGTTCAGTTCAGTTCATTTCAGTCGCTCAACTTTTTGCAACCCCATGAATCGCAGTACGCCAGGCCTCCCTGTCCATCACCAATTCCCGGAGTTCACTCAGACTCACGTCCATCGAGTCAGTGATGCCATCCAGCCATCTCATCCTCTGTTGTCCCCTTCTCCTCCTGCCCCCAATCCCTCCCAGCATCAGAGTCTTTTCCAATGAGTCAACTGTTCGCATGAGGTGGCCAAAGGACTGGAGTTTCAGCTTTAGCATCATTCCTTCCAAAGAAATCCCAGGGCTGATCTCCTTCAGAATGGACTGTTTGGATCTCCTTGCAGTCCAAGGGACTCTCAAGAGTCTTCTCCAACACCACAGTTCAAAAGCATCAATTCTTTTGCGTTCAGCTTTCTTCACAGTCAACTCTCACATCCATACATGACTACTGGAAAAACCATAGCCTTGACTAGACGGACCTTTGTTGGCAAAGTAATGTCTCTGATTTGGAATATGCCATCTAGGTTGGTCATAACTTTCCTTCCAAGGAGTAAGCATCTTTTAATTTCATGGCTGCAGTCACCATCTGCAGTGATTTTGGAGCCCAGAAAAATAAAGTCTGACACTGTTTCCACTGCTTCCCCATCTATTTCCCATGAAGTGATGGGACCAGATGCCATGATCTTTGTTTTCTGAATGTTGAGCTTTAAGCCAACTTTTTCACTCTCCACTTAGACTTTCATCAAGAGGCTTTTTAGTTCCTCTTCACTTTCTGCCATAAGGGTGGTGTCATCTGCATATCTGAGGTTATTGATATTTCTCCCGGCAATCTTGATTCCAGCTTGTGCTTCTTCCAGCCCAGCGTTTCTCATGATGTACTCTGCATGTAAGTTAAATAAGCAGGGTGACAATATACATCCTTGATGTACTCCTTTTCCTATTTGGAACCAGTCTGTTGTTCCATGTCCAGTTCTAACTGTTGCTTCCTGACCTGCATACAAATTTCTCAAGAGGCAGGTCAGTTGGTCTGGTATTCCCATCTCTTTCAGAATTTTCCACAGTTTATTGTGATCCACATAGTCAAAGGCTTTGGCATAGTCAATAAAGCAGAAGTAGATGTTTTTCTGGAACTCTCTTGCTTTTTCCATGATCCAGCGGATGTTGGCAATTTGATCTCTGGTTCCTCTGCCTTTTCTAAAACTAGCTTGAACATCTGGAAGTTCACGGTTCACATATTGCTGAAGCCTGGCTTGGAGAATTTTGAGCATTACTTTACTAGCATGTGAGATGAGTGCAATTGTGCGGTAGTTTGAACATTCTTTGGCATTGCCTTTCTTTGGGATCGGAATGAAAACTGACCTTTTCCAGTCCTGTGGCCATTGCTAACTTTTCCAAATTTGCTGGCATATTGAGTGCAGCACTTTCACAGTGTCATCTTTCAGGATTTGGAATAGCTCAACTGGAATTCCGTCACCTCCACTAGCTTTGTTCATAGTGATGCAGGAATCCTGGCAGTAAGGAATTCAGAGTCTGAGGAAACAAGCTTTGATTCCCAGTGGTGAGTCTCAGAAGACAGGGTTTGGATCCCAGCTGTGCCATTCGTTAGCTTTCTATGGCCTTGGGAAAGTAGGCTAAGATTCTAGCCCGAGATTCTTCATCTGCAGAGTGGGATGGTGATTGACCTACCTCACACCATTGCTGTGAGTATTCAGTGAGAAAATTAAATGAGAAAAACCAGCGAGTGCTATGCCTAATATTTACTAGGTGCTCAGTGCTTAGTAAGGGTTGTTTTTGAGTGTTGTTAATTATACCAGGTTTTTTCCCCTGAACTAGCAAAATAAGATAATGGATAGAATTCTCTGGATATTCAGTTTTTACCCTCTACAGTTTTATTAAGCTCCTAGTGTGATCATTCAGAAAGACCCGAACTAATGAACACAAGGTAAATGAATTAAGGTGGAGCAAAAAAACACCCAACCTATCACCTTAGTTTTATTACTTTTTTTAAGAACCCACATTTAGTCAGAGTTTCATTTAATGTTTCTAGCATATTACTTTAACAGTATAATTCTGTATATTTTTAACATGTATTCTTTGTATGTGTATATTAAAATACATAAAATAGTAATGTTTTAATAACATTAACTATTACTAATAGTGGCTGGTGTTTATTAAATGCCTTTTTTAAAATAGGCATTACATGAGACTATTAAATTACTAAATCCTTAACAACTGTGAAAGTAGTATAGCCCCATTTCACAGATGATAAAACAGAAATTTGGATTGCTTGAGTAATTTACTAAAGTTGCCCCCCTTAGAAGTGTCCTAGCACTTCATTTTATAGATGAGGATGCTGTGAGGCCTGAAGGAGAATGGAGCTTGCCTGGGTCACAGTTTCCTCCCAGTGCTTTTCCAGGCTTCAGTTCAGTTCAGTTCAGTCGCTCAGTCGTGTCCAGCTCTTTGCGACTTCATGAATTGCAGCACGCCAGGCGTCCCTGTCCATCACCAACTCCTGGAGTTCACTCAAAGTCACGTCCATCGAGTCAGGGATGCCATCCAGCCATCTCATCCTCTGTCGTCCCCTTCTCCTCCTGCCCCCAATCCCTCCCAGCATCAGAGTCTTTTCCAGTGAGTCAACACTTCACATGAGGTGGCCAAAGTACTGGAGTTTCAGCTTTAGCATCGTTCCTTCCAAAGAACACCCAGGACTGATCTCCTTTAGAATGGACTGGTTGGATCTCCTTACAGTCCAAGGGACTCTCAAGAGTCTTCTCCAACACCACAGTTCAAAAGCATCAATTCTTCGGTGCTCAGCTTTCTTCACAGTCCAACTCTCACATCCATACATGACTACTGGAAAAACCATAGCCTTGACTAGACTGACCTTTGTTGGCAAAGTAGTATCTCTGCTTTTGAATATGCTATCTCAGTTCAGTTCAGTTCAGTCGCTCAGTCGTGTCCGACTCTTTGCAACCCCATGAATTGCAGCATGCCAGGCCTCCCTATCCATCACCAACTCCCGGAGTTCACCCAGACTCAAGTCCATCGAGTCAGTGATGCCATCCAGCCATCTCATCCTCTGTTGTCCCCTTCTCCTCCTGCCCCCAATCCCTCCCAGCATCAGAGTCTTTTCCAATGAGTCAACTCTTCTCATGAGGTGGCCAAAGGACTGGAGTTTCAGCTTTAGCATCATTCCTTCCAAAGAAATCCCAGGGCTGATCTCCTTCAGAATGGACTGTTTGGATCTCCTTGCAGTCCAAGGGACTCTCAAGAGTCTTCTCCAACACCACAGTTCAAAAGCATCAATTCTTCGGCACTCAGCCTTTTTCACAGTCCAACTCTCACATCCGTACATGACCACTGGAAAAACCATAGCCTTGACTAGACGGACCTTTGTTGGCAAAGTAATGTCTCTGCTTTTGAATATGCTATCTAGGTTGGTCATAACTTTCCTTCCAAGGAGTAAGCATCTTTTAATTTCATGGCTGCAGTCACCATCTGCAGTGATTTTGGAGCCCAGAAAAATAGTCTGACACTGTTTCCACTGCTTCCCCATCTATTTCCCATGACGTGATGGGACCAGATGCCATGATCTTTGTTTTCTGAATGTTGAGCTTTAAGCCAACTTTTTCACTCTCCACTTAGACTTTCATCAAGAGGCTTTTTAGTTCCTCTTCACTTTCTGCCATAAGGGTGGTGTCATCTGCATATCTGAGGTTATTGATATTTCTCCCGGCAATCTTGATTCCAGCTTGTGCTTCTTCCAGCCCAGCGTTTCTCATGATGTACTCTGCATATAAGTTAAATAAGCAGGGTGACAATATACAGCCTTGATGTACTCCTTTTCCTATATCTAGGTTGGTCATAACTTTTCTTCCAAGGAGTAAGCTTCCAGGCTTAGGGAGATGTTTTGTAGCTCAAGGGAGAACCATTTCAATCTGCCTTACTAGGACTGTACAAGGTTCCTGAAGATGAATGTCAAATCTAGATCCCTAATCTCTCCTGCTCTCAACTCTGCTCTTCATTGACAGCGCCCCTCCCCTCTTCCCCGCCCTGCATTCCTGCCAGCCAAGCCCGACTCCCCTCCATCCCAGGAACCCCCATTTCAGTCAGAGTTGGCTTCTCTGGTCCTAAACATGCAGCTTACTTCTTCCTACCTGTTAGCTTTTGTAGTGCTTCCAACTCCACCCATGTTCTTTTATTTAGATCCAATTCATATTTTATTGCCCCCTTCAAGCCTTTTCTCTTCCAGAAAGCTCACCTTCCCTAGTAGTAATAGCTGCTGTTTATTAGATACCCATTCTGTGTATGTGCACGAGGCAGAGTACCAGATACTGTATATGTATTATCTTCAGTTCTTGCTGCAGTTTTGCAAAACAGATTGTGCTGTGACCATTTTCCACATGGGCTTCCTTGGTGGCTCAGACGGTAAAGAATCTGCCTGCAGTGCAGGAGACCCAGGTTCAATCCCTGGGCTCGGAATGATCCCCTGAAGAAGGGAATGGCAAACCACTCCAGTATCCTTGCCTGAAGAATCCCATGGAGAGAGGAGCTTGACGGGCTACAGTCCATGGGGTCACAAAGAGTCGGACACGACTGTGCGTTTAATACCCTGCAGCTGATAAGGACTAGAGCTGTGATTTAAACCAAGTTCCACATGAATGCAAAATGTATGCTTTTCTCATTGCAGTTAACTTATCAAAATTCCCAAAGCCTCAAAGTCTGAGCCAGATGGTATCATGTTGAGTCTTCACCTCCTTGTCTTTTTCCACAGTTGCTTCATGCCTGTGTCTCCTCACCCAGGCCATGCTGTCCCAGCCAGGTGGACAGCATCTCTTCCTGCCTCCACCATGGCTACTCACACAAGGCTGATTGGGCACTCAGAAAGCACACAGTACAGATGGAGTCTGACCAGTTGATTGACTGATTGAATGAAACCTTGTTTATTCTCCAGAGTTTCCCCAGCAGGGTCCAGCAGCTGGGCAGACTGACTGGTCTCCATGATCCTCCATTCATGTGGATGGGAGGCCCAGGAAGGCTGCATAAGAATTCCTCTCTGAGGCTGAGCTCAGGCTTCCATCTCAATGCCCTTTTGTTTGTGGGGATAGCGCCCAGGCCTCCTGGGAAATCTGTGTATTTGACCAGCCTTTGCAGATAGTGAGCAGGACCAAATGTAAAGCACACATAGTTGGAGGAGCCCCATGGAATCCCCACGGGTCAGAGTCCAGCAGGCAGAACAGTATCCTTCCCAGGGCCACTGGGACTCAGGTACAGCCCCTGATGGGTCAGACAGAACCCAGGGCACTGTTGTCTTCAGCCTCACTTCCACTCCAGTGTTCTTGTCTCCTCTTCAGGCTCTCTGATGGGCACCATCCAGTCCGCAGTTGGGCTCCTCTAGGTGTGAGGGATACTCTATCTCCTGAGTAATAAGCTTACTCTGAGTAAACATTTACTCATTCACTTATTCTTTTTCCTTTTGAGATATAATTCACACATCATAAAATTCATCTTTTTAAAGGATACAGTGCAGTGGCTTTTTAATATAGACATGAGATTATGCAACCATCTCTGTGTCTTAATTCCAGAACATTTTCATCACTACCTCCCCCCTCCCCCACCAAAACCCAGTCCCATCAGCATTCGCTCCCCATTCCCCGCTCTCCCGGCCTCTGGCAACTACTAACTGACTTTCTTTTCCCCTGGATTTCCCTGTACGGGTATTTCATATAAATGGACTCATACAATATTTGTCCTCTGATGACTGGCTTCTTTCACTTATTATGTTTTCGAGGTTCACCTCTGTTGTAGCATGTACAGTACTTTGTTCCTTTTTGTGACTGAACAGTATTCCATGTATAGATATATTACATTTTATTTACACATTCATCAGTTGATGAACATTTGTGTTTTCATTTTTCAGCCGTTATGAATAACACTGCTATGAACATGTGTGTACAAATTTTTGTGTGAATGTATGTTTTTATATATCTTGGCCAGATACCTAGGAGTAGAACTGCTCCATGTGGTAACTCTGTGTTTAACATTTTGAGAAATGGTCAGACTGTTTTCCAAAGTAGCTATACCATTTTAACATTCTCACCAGCAATATAAAATGTGAGGCTTCTGATTTCTCCACACCTTTGCCAGCACCTCTTACTGTCTTTTTATTAGAGCCGTTGTGTGAAGTGATACCTCTTGGTGGTTTTGGTTTGTATTTCCTTGATGGCTAATGATGTTGAACATCTTTTCATGAGTTTTTTTTTTGGTCATTTGTACATTTTATTTGGTATTTATTTATTCTTAAGGCCCATTATGAGCAGTATGCCCCATTCAGCATTGAATCGTGATGTATCGTGATGACCTTTGCCTTTCAAAGAACATTGGTAAGAGAATTGTAATTAGTACATACAAAAAGTTAAGTCTCTATAGACAAGAGGGGCATTCAGTCTGGGCCTGGAGATGTTAGTATTTGGATATAAGGAGCTGGGTAGAAAGACATTCTGGGCAGTTGGAGTAATGTAAGCATAAGCACTCTGTATGGAGGATGAAATGGCAACCCTCTCCAGTGTTCTTGCCTGAAAAATTCCATGGACAGAGGAGCCTGGCAGGCTATCTGGGGTTGCAAAGTGTTGGACATGACTGAGTAACTGAGCACACACAGCACTTTGTTATTAGAAAAATGCTTTATGTTGTGATGAATTCCAAGGTAATATTATGAAAGCACCTGGCATAGCGCTTGACACCTGGTGGGCTGCTGTTACGTAGTTAGCTCTCTCTACAGCTTGCCTCTTTGGTCCTTGTTCTGTCCTCTAAGACTACACAGCTCCCTTTCCCTGTTCCAGACTTTTGAATGTTAATAGCTCCAAGCCAAATAAACCTTGGTTCTCCAAACTGTGGTTTCAATTCTTCTCTCATCCTAATCATTTTGTAATGAAATGGCCACAAAGTTTTTGGTGCCCTATTTGAATTCTGGTGTGGCGTGACTATCATTGTGTAGAGCAGGGCAGTGATCCACTTTTTAGAGATTTTATGAGGCTGTTAACATGGCCTGAGTTTGCATTAGCTTTCTCGGCAGATGCATTATACTCTGAGAGTCTGTTAAGCTTGTCTGCAGAGAACTAGGACTTCCTATACTTCTAAGACCTATTGATTAGGTTTGTTTGCCAAGGTTGTTTTAACCTAAAGTCAAGACCACTTTACAGTGTTATATTGCCATGCAGCTGTGAAAGTAGTGGTGGTACTATGGAGACTACCATGAAGGGATCTGGCCTTTCTCATCTTCAGTCTAAGAGAAGGGGTCCCTTCCAAGGGAGAAGGTTCTAGACAGCAGAACTAATCAGAGTATCTCCATTCATCATTTAACTTCCTTTCTATGTAAGGCTTTTCCTTTTTTATTTTTTTTTTATCATTTTCTGTCAGCTGATTGTTGTTCAGCCGCTCAGTCATGTCCAACTCTTTGTGACCTCATGGACTGCAGCATGCCAGGCTTCCTTGTCCTTCACCATCTCCTGGAGCTTGCTCAAACTCATGTCCATCGAGTCGGTGATGCCATTCAACCATCTCATCCTCTGTCATCCCCTCCTGCCTTCAGTCTTTCCCAGCGTCAGGGTCTTTTCTCCAGGGTCAGCTGATTCGGCCCCACAGATATTTGTGCTGATCCCAGGCTAAATGTGTGGAAAAAGAGAAGAAGTTGGGATATATACCCTGGAAGGCAGTGTGGTTCCATAGAGAGAGGGTGGGTTCCAGCCCAGGCTGCCACTTACTGACTATTTGATCTTAAGCAAGTCAGTTATCCTCTCTCTTTATGACTCCTTCTCTAATCACAGGACCAGATAAGATTATAAATGTCAAGTGCCTGGTGCGTAGTAGGCTGCTCTAGAAACACAGACTCTTTTGAACACCACAGTTTAAGAGTTTTGAAAGACCGGAAGAGCTAAGCATGTTGTGTGGTCACTGACCCTCTACAAACAGCTTTCAGAGCACCTGTGATCCTTAAAACACTTATTTGTGTTCCATTTCCCCACCACCAGTTCAGACCAGGAGCTCCTTGTGGGCAAGATCCATGTCTGATTCATCTGTACCCTCAATGCTCAACACAGAGCCTGACTTGGAGAAGAGCATACTTTGTTACTGGGACAAACCTGAATTAATGAAGGCCAAATTTTGTTCCTATCTAGAGGGCCAGATACTGTGGTTGGCTTTGCACAGTCCATTTTTTTACTGAAAATCTCATAGGGTTCTGGAGCTTAGCAGTAGTAGCTCAAGTGCCAACCCAATTTTAGAAATTTGGGCTACTTCTGTGTCTCACTGCCATAGGATAACAGGCTTCCTGGCAACACCCAGCTGCCCTCTGTGGCAGCCTACAGGCCTGCTGTGGTGCCAGTAGGTGGCACTCATGGCCCTTTCCCACACTTCAGCTGCCTAGACAGTCCTTGCCTTCTTGTCACCACGGCAGCTGCTGAGTGGGACTTAACTTAGAGCCCTGAATAGAGGTACCCAGATAGGGGTGCCCTGGACCACTCCCTCCCCTTTCTGGCCTTGTATTGTTGGATTTGTGTTTTATTGAGCCCCCACCGTGGCACACACTGCTTGGGGAAGCAGAGCTGTCTCCCATAGAAGATCCCAGGAGTGCATTAAGGGAATCTGTGCTTCTGCGCATCCTTTCTGGCACGGCTCATGCCTCTGCCTCCAAGAAGTCATGCCTGTGGCCCTTGCTCTGCACTACACTCACAAGGTGCTTGCTTGTAATTTAGCTGTTTGCCAATAACTATGCAGTGAATACCTTGAAGATAAGAACACTGTAGAATTCATCAGAGTCCTCGGTATCCTGCTTACAGTCCTGTAATAACCAGTCTCCTGAAAAGTTTGTGCAGTGAATAGGTGAATAATAGGAAGTGGTTCCTCAATAAATTGTTATCCCAAGTGAAGAAGTCTACAGACAAACTAGCCTTATTCTGCAAAAATGTGTGTATCATGAATATATATCAAAGAAAGTTTGAGGGACTGTTCTAGATGAAAGAAAACTGAAGGCACAGGCAGTGTGTGATTCCAGTTTTGATCCTGGCTTATATCTGAGTCTGGGGTGAAGGGTGGATTGCTCTAAAGCATATTGTTTGGATAATTGAGGAAATTTGTATGGGTTGTATATTAGATAAAAATATTTTGTCAGTGTTAAAATGTACCAAATTTAATCATTACTGGTTAGTGCTTTGTAAGAGAATGTCCTCATACTAGGAAATACGTGCTGAAATATTTGGGAATAAAGGGGTATGATGTCTGAAATGAATTCTCACGTGGTCTAGGAAAAAACAGAAAAGGAGTGAGGCAAAATGTAATGAGAATCTGAGTGAAGGATATACCTGAGTTTTGTGTGTGTGTATGCATGCTATTTTTTAAGTGCTGTGTGAGTTTGAAATAATTTCAAAATAAAAAGTTAAAAAAAAATAATCTATGCACTTTAATATGTGCCAAGTTCCTGCTAGAAACTATAAGAAAGATAGGACAAAGTATGGTCCCCCCCAGCTTTGGCTTTTATTTTTTTAATCCAGCAGTATTCAGTGAAGTTCTGATACAGCTCCTCCGCTGTGTGCCTTTGAACACATAGAACAGTGGTAATGATGATAGCTAACACTAGAAGTGCACGTACATTTTTGGTTACCTCGGTTACCAGACTGATAAGGTAGGACGGCCGAGGTTCAGAGGTTAGCATGACCTGCCCACAGTCACACAGTCTGGAAGAGACAGGTGTGGGCTTATGTCCATATCGGGCTGTTCCAAGGCTGGTGCTTTCTGAGCCTCTGTATGTGTATCTATAAAAAGAAAGGATTGGGTAGACTGATCTCAGCACATCCTTCTTTACATTCAGAAACTGAAAAACTTTATGCGATTGGAAGTTAACTGGTTATGAAGCATGCAGGTACGTTACGCAGTGCACCTTCCTTGTTGTCAGTGCTGCGTGCCAGTGCTCCCGTCTCACTGCCCACCCACTGCCCTCTGGAGTAGTCCAGGTATGGCAGTGCTGGGATGGGCCGCCTCACCAGGAATGAGAGCATCTGGAGAGATTCCTAGGGGCAAGGCCCTGAGGTGCCCTTGAAAGAGAGTGTTCAGTTGAAGGACTGATAGCAAAAGATGCCAGAGAGGCCCCGTGTCTGTGGAGTTGTAGCCCTGGGACCTGCCTGGAATTACCTAACCTCGACCGGGTTCTGAGAGCAGCCTTTTCTCCCTCGCCCCACCCTTCCCGGCCCACGGTAGATAAGGCACAGATGGAGGATTCTAGCCCCAGGCACCTTGCCTCTGCTCAGACAGCAGGGCCTGGTGCTGTTATTACTGTAAACAGGACCTTCTGTGAGGCTCCAGCCAGGGCCCTGTAGCCCAGATAGCAATCATGATTGCGTCTGCATGGCTCACTGCTTCCAGGCCTCTGGTGCAGGTGGGATAGGGCTCACCACCCTTCAAGCCCCTCCCCAGCTGCAGCTGAGGGCAGGTCATGTGAAGGGTCCGGAAACCAGATGGAACAATGCACGATTGAAGTTCAGTGGCTGCTTTGTATTGATTGGTCATAAGGAAGGAAGAAAAACCAAGTGGTACCTCCCTCCCCTGAGTAGAAGAGCTGATCAAGCCAGAATGACTCAAAATGCCCTGTATCCCTGTCTGGGACTCCCTCACTCCCGCCAATAGACAGCAAACCTGAGGAGTTCTCTCTTCTTTGGAAGTCACGCTGGTGCCCCTGACTGCTAGGAGTTCACTTCTCAACTTCTTTGATGCTGTGCGTATTTTAAATCTAAGATTTTAGTTCTGGCAGGGACTTGAGAAATCATTTAATTCAGTTCCCTTATTTTACCACAGAGAAAAGTGAGGCCCAAAGAGACACATTTGTCTAGGTCACACAGCTAGTTGTTGAGAGAGCCATGACTAAAACCCATGGCCTCCAGCCTGTGTCTAAGTATCCTCAGCCCTGAGAGTGAGAAGCCACACCTATACCTTCCACATGTATCAGGAACCTGAGTTCTTGGGAACTGACAGGCATATGAGTATAGGGGAGAGATCTGTGTAGACACTTTGTAGAATGCCACAGGCATTTTGTCCAGCCCCTGAGCCACTGTGCCAGCACCAGGAGTCAAGAAACAAGGCATTTCTAGGGGGTCATGCTGACTACTGGGAATGTGGGACAGGGAAACTGACAGCTGTAGATACGGGCTAGCATAAGCCAACAAGGCTTTCTTAGGGAAGGCTTCTGGGAAGAAGAAGGGGCAAGTCTTTCTTTTTCTTTTTTAAAGTGATTTCTTTTTTCAAATGATTTTTTTATTGGAATGTAGTTGGTTTACAATGTGTTAGTTTCTGCTGTATAGCGAAGTGAGTCAGATGTACATATACATATTTTTTCAGATTGCTTTCCCTACAGGCCACTATAAAGTATTGAATAGTGTTCCCCGTGCTATGCGATAGGCTCTTATTAGTTATCTATTTTGTATATAGTGTGTGTTTGTCAATCTCAAGCTCCCAATTTAGTCCTCCCCTACTGCCTTTCCCCCGTGGTAACCATAGTTTGTTTTCTACATCTGTGACTTGATTTCTATTTTTTTTTTTTTTTTTAATCTATTTTCGGTTGTGCTGGGTCCTTATTGATGCGAGGCTGGTTTCTTTAGTCGCAGTGAGCAGGGGCTGCTCTTTGTTGGGGTGCCTTGTCGTAGCAGTGGCTAGTCCTGCTGCGAGGCACAGGCTCTAGGTGTGTGGGTTTCAGTCGTTGACACCCTGCAGCGTGGGAGTCCATGGTTCCAGCTCTCGGGCTCTAGAGTGCAGGCTTGGTAGTTGTAGTGTACAGACTTAGTAGTCACGAAGCAGGTGGGATCTTCCCGGACCAGGGATCAAACCCTTGTCTCCTGCATTGGCAGGTGGATTTTTTACCACTGAGCCCCCAGGGAAGCCCCTGATTTCTGCTTTGTAAAAAGGTTAATTTATATCTTTTTTTTTTTTTTTAGATCCCACATGTAAGTGATATTACATATTTATCTTTCTGTGTCTGACTTGCTTCACTCAGTATAACAGTCTCTAGGTCCAAAGTTTTTCTTTTCCTAAGAAAGTTGTTTTTTTTTTTTTTTTAAGGAGTAATAATATGTTCATTGTTATAAAAAATACAGCAACAAAACTTCTAACAATAGAGAAGCATTCACAGTAGGAAGTGAAAGTTTGACTCCCTTCCGCACCTGAGGTAACCGCTGCTGCCTGTTTGGTCCAGAGCCTCTGGACTCTCCTGAAGATAGATGGGATAGCTGCTGCTTTTTTATCCCCCCATGATTTGTTACTCTCCTGTGGAAATCATCAGCTTTGGGGCTGCTGTTGATGTTCAGTCACCTAGTCGTGTCTGACTCTTTGTGACCCCATGGACTGCAGCACGACAAGCCTCCCCATCCCTCACCATCTCCCAGAGTTTGCCCAAGTTCATGTTCATTGCATCAGTGATGCCATCCAGCCATCTCATCCTCTGATGCCCTCTTCTCCTGCCCTTAATCATTCCCATCATCAGGGACTTTTCCAATGAGTCAGCAGTTCACATCAGATGACCAAAATACTGGAGCTTCAGCTTCAGCATCAGTTCTTCCAGTGAATATTCAGTGTTGATTTCCCTTAAGATTGACTGGTTTGATCTCTTTGCTGTCCAAGGGACTCTCAAGAGTCTTCTCCAGCACCACAGTTTGAAGGCATCAATTCTTTGGTGTTCTGCGTTCTTTATGGTTCAGCTCTCACCATTGTACATGACCACTGGGAAGACCATAGCCTTGACTCTACGGACCTTTATTGGCAGAATGTTTCTGCTTTTCAACACACTGTCTAGGTTTGTCCTGCCAAGAAGCAGGAAACCTTTATTCTACCATTGCCCTTGCCTGGGAATTTGAGACCATCCTAGAAATCCACAGAAAATTTGGAGCACTTATATTCTGAGTTCTGTGTGCGCCTTGGATATATCATCCTAGTTTACTGTTACTTCCATAAAATGGGGTAGATACTCATTAGAAAATGATGATAACAATAAAATAGGTTCTTCCATTTATATAATGCTTTATTGCATACCAAGTGCTTTTATATATTTTTGTCTCGTTTCTTCATGGTGCCCCTGCGTGACATACGGAGAAGGGCTGGTGGTGTCCTCTCCCTTTTTTAGCAGTTGTGGAACAGGCTCAGAGAGCATGAGCTGTTACTCAGATGAGACCAAACGAGATTCAGAGAAGCTAAGTCACTCGTTCGTCCACGGCTGCGCACCATGAATTCCAGCTCATGTACAGCTTCCAGGCAGTAGCGCGGGGCAGGAAGATAAATGCCACAGCCTGTGTGTGAACCGAGGGGTCTCTCATTTATTTTCATGCCCTGCGCTGCTGCCTGGGAGTTGTACACGAGCTTGAATTCAGCTCTGGACTGCTAGTGTGTGGTTTCCTCTCCATCATCTCCCCTGGGTCACCCCCAATTAGTGTCACCCACCACTGCCCTGCCAAGCAGGAGACCTAGTTCATTAGGGAAGGGCCTTCCACAAGTCTGGAGTGCGTCCAGAAAGGCCTGCGGTGCCCACCCCCACTCCTCAGCCCCCGGCCACAGGCTGCTCTGTCCTGAGTGGCAACCTGCATTAAGCATTCCACTCATCATCTCAGGGATGATGGAATCCTAACCTTTTCGGAGACACCGTGCTCTGTCACAAGCATTGCTCTTTTTAAAAGAGATTAATTCACTTGCCGCACTTTGTCCGTTGGTGAAAATCACAGGGGAGAGCAAGGGTGGCTTTCTCAGGCCTCAGAGGCCCTTTCAGCTGCTCTCAGCAGGCATCCACCCGCCCAGCTGTCCCAGGACTTTGAAATGACTGCCCGCTGGGCATTCACTTGCAAAGCAACAAAATGAAATGGAGGAGACCTGGGTTTGTGAAATCCTAACTTTTGGGGCTGCCCTGCACCCTGGGGGAAGTAGGGGAGGGGCCCACTCAGCTCTGAAAAGGGGAAAAGTTGTTTGGAGTTGGGGTCACTTGTGGTTTTTGTTTGTTCTGGTCCTTCCTTGATTCACCAGGTGCCCCCACTCCTTGTGGAGTTCTGCCTTGTGGTATCTGTTTTAATCCTTACAGCCACCTTGCACAGTAGGGATCAATAGCCCCGGTGTCACAGCTAATAAGTGACAGAACCAGAATCTGAACTCCAGCCTTTGGACTCCAGGACCGTTACAGTAAAATTTACATCCTAGGAATGATCCCTCGGGTTTACAGAACCCTTTCCCTCAGATTGCAGTACTTGTGTGTGTGAGTGTGTGTGTGTGCACTCAGTTGTGTCTGGCCCTGTGCAACCCTGTGGACTGTAGCCCACCAGGCTGCTCTCTCCATGGAGTGGGCCTGTAAAGAGACTGAGGCTTAGAGGATAATATACCTTTCCTGGGGTGTCAGGAGGTGGCAGAACTAGAACTTGAATCCAGATCTTCTGCCCTGTGCTCTTTCTACTCTGTTCATTGAAAGGATAGCAAGTTTGGAGAAGCCTTCTCTCCTGGCATTTCCTCCTCTTAAAAGAAAACCCTGCAGTATACAGAAAAAGGAAACCTCAGCATGCTAATATGCATACAACAAGTAGCTCCAAATTGTTGCTAATCAGAGACATGCAGATTAAAAGGATAACATGAAATCCCTTTATACTTATTGCACTTACAGTGATTAGGAAGTTGGCTGCTGCCAAGTGTCCACGATACACAGGAACACCCCTGTCCTGCTGGTGAGAGGGTAGATGGAGCAGCTGTCCTGAGGAGGACTCTGGTGCTATTTAGTCAGATTAAGTGGTGTAAACCCCATAACCCAGGGATCACACTCTGAGTACATGCCCTGAGAAAAGACTCACACAGGTCCAAAAGGGCATATGCAACAGGATGTTCTTTGAGTGTTGCTTTTGATGACCAAGAGATGGATGTTACCTGGGTTGGTATGCCTGGGAGAGCAGAGAGGGAATATCTCTGATGGATGTGCTGTGGAGAATTAAGTTACAACTTAAAATGGAATTGTTATATACTTAGCAATGTGAACATATTTTAAAATGCAGTTATTTGTGGGAAAAAGTAATAAATACACACATGCACATTAAAAAAAGAAAACCCTACTTGGCTTAGGTCTTGGGAAAAAAAGGATTTCTGTCTTGTCTTCTCAGTAGCCAGCGTCAGCCAGGCACAGAGTAAGTGTGTGCCTGTTTGTTGAATAAATGAACAAAAGAGTGCCTGGCGCTGGCCTGGCCAAACTACCCAGGTCATCCTATGTGACCCTGTCTTAGAATTCCTGGGTACTTGCCAATTTGCCACTACCAACTTGAGGCCAGATCGCTTTGTTCCATCACAGAGATGAAAACAGGTTAGGGTGGCAGGCAAAAACCACTCTGTAATGAGTACCTGCTATATGCCAGGTACTGGGCTGGGATCCCTGCAAGTCAGAGATTATTGTCCCTACTTGATAGGTGAGGAAATTGAGACTCAGAATTTATTTGTTCAGCATTATCTAGCTGGACTAGAATTTGAATCCAGGTCTGACTTACTCCAGAGCCTTCTATTCATCTTTTTATTACACTACACTCAGCCCTTAAGGGGCAGGAAGAGGAAGTATCTCAATCTTTTTTCTTCAGCACAAGGTAATGGCACCCCACTCCAGTACTCTTACCTGGAGAACCCCATGGACAGAGGAGCCTGGTAGGCTGCAGTCCATGAGGTCGCTAAGAGTTGGGCACGACTGAGCGACTTCACTTTGACTTTTCACTCATTGGAGAAGGAAATGGCAACCCACTC
Source organism: Bos indicus (assembly GCF_029378745.1). Lineage (NCBI taxonomy): Eukaryota > Metazoa > Chordata > Mammalia > Artiodactyla > Bovidae > Bos > Bos indicus. The sequence continues at coordinate 52,453,269 of NC_091774.1, read as the reverse complement.
CAGTGTTCTTGCCTGAGAATCCCAGGGACGGGGGAGCCTGGTGGGCTGCCATCTATGGGGTCGCATAGAGTCGGACACGACTGAAGTGACTTAACACCAGCAGCAGCCTCCAGAAGAGTGCTGCTTCCAGAATTATCAGGGCCCAGGCAGGGAAATGCGGGTCACTGACCCAATTAAGGCATAAAGGGTTCTGGCTTCATTGAGTTTCTTCTGTCCAAACTCCTGTGTTAGCTCATCTCCCTTGGTCTATGTTATAGCAGCTTCCAAAGTGGTCTCCTTGTCCCCATTTTCTACTCTGTCTTCTTTTAGACTCAGCTTGCTTAAGCTATTAGGTTAATTCTGTAATTTCTTTTACCCCAAACTTCAGTGACAACCACACTTGCCTGTGGTGAGCCTCTAAAGAATGGCAAATAGGTTTCCTTTTATTGATGGTGGCTAATTGGAGCCAGTGTTGCGGAGGCTCTTTCAAGGGCTCCATAGGAAAGAGCTGTTAAGAGAGATTTGCGAATTCTGACTCAGATGCAGGAGCCCAGGACCACATGCCAGGCGTTTGTCAACCCTTTAGATTGAGTTTTTAATGTCGGGTCCACTATTGATTTTCTGAGGACCTATGAACCTCTGGATGTTGTATGTAAAGAAAGTTTTGTGGGTTTTTTTTTTTTGAGTGTATGTGTACCTATGCACTTTTCTGGAAAGGATCATCAGCTTTGGTCATATTCTCAGAGGAGTCCATGGCTGGAAAAGGTTTATGCCCACTGCCTTGTCCTCCTAGCTTGGCTTTTGAGACCCTCTGTTAGGCCCTGCATATCTTGGCAGCTGCCTGTTCCTGTGCTGTTAACTGTCACATGGATGGATCTGCCTGGTGGTCTCTTTGAGTATACCTTCTCATTGCTTCCCCTGCTTCTGAACAGTATCTTATGTCTTTTGCCGTGACTGGCATGCATTTCCTCCTCCTCCCCTAAATTGTTCCTGTTCTTCAAGACAGAGTTCATGTCTTTCCCTCAGAAACCTCTGATTTGCTTCAGCCCTTCCTGATTTTCTAGTCTTGTGGACAGGGCCAGAAACATGAAGCCTGCCAGCCAGAATCACAGTTAAAATCAGAACTCCAGTCTCTCAGTTCTCAGAACCTTGCGCTCTCCACGGCACCACTTGACCTGCTATACAAGGGAAGGTTTTGTCCAAAAAGAGATTTTTGTCTCAGAAAATTACCCCCAAGGTTCTTAGCCTCTTTAACATTTTTGACTGTGGACACTTGTTTCTGCATAAAAGATGCTTAACAGTAAGTGGTAAGGTAAGAGGCCAAGGATTTTGCCCAGAAGAAACCTTTCAAACTAGAGGTGAGAGAAGAGGGTTTCCCAGCCTCCTATCTCAACACTTTACCCTCACACTTCGGCCTCAGTTCTGTAAGACCTCTTTCAGGGCCTCTTATCCCCCATGCTGCCTTCTACTCTGATCGAGAGGGTTTACCTCTGCCTGAAACATTCCTCCCCTCCCTTGCCCTCTTTTGTCTGGCTAACAGTTCTCATCACTTCCTCTGAGAGGCCTGATGGGTCATTAAGACTTGGTTAGGTTCCCTGGTTGTACACTTGTAACCTGCAGCCCCCATCCAAGCACTCGTCAGATGTGTGGTGATGTGCTTGCTGGTCTGTCTCCCCTCAGGCTTTACCTGCCTGTCTCATTGCCTGCAAAGGCAGGGAACAAATGAGTTCGCAGGCTGAGTGAATAAATGAGTACATGTTGTGTCTGTTCATCCTTCCAAGCCTTCATCACCTGCTTACTTCAACAGCACAGACATTAGACTTGGCTTGGTCCAGAGGGGCAGCTACTACAGTTTATGGCGTAAGAATGGAGCTAGGACTCAACCCCAAGCATCTGGACTCCCTGCCAGTGCCCTTTTGTCTGGAACCCATTGATGAGTAGGCAGCCTCCCAGTTGCCCCAAACACCCATTCCCAGTACGCAGCTCCTGCCTTGTTGGTGAAACGCTCTTGACTGCTGGTCTCCTCCTTTCCTGGCCTCCTTCAACACTTCTGGTGGGAGACCACACACTACAGGCTTTGGTTTCCTATTATCCTGAGTCTTCCCTCCACAACTAAATTCCCGAGGGCAAACCCCCTGTCTTCTCACACCCCTATTCCAGAAATCAGCACAGGACCAAGTGCATATCACGCTGACTTGTTGGAGTCCATTTAGTCTTTTGTCTTCCATGTTACATGGAGCCAGGTTCAATGTAGAGGAGGGGTGGTGAGGTGAGAAGGGTTCAGGCTTCAGAGCCATGTTGACTTGGGTTCCAGTCACAGTATTGCCCCTTACCTAGCTTTGTGACCTTTATCGAGTCATTTCACCTCACTGAGCCTGTTACCTCATCCATGAAAAGAGGAGATTAATATCAGCTTCTTAAACATGTGTGAAGCGTGAACGAGAGAATGTGTGCAAAGTTCCCAGGCAGTTCCTGCTTGTGGGAGGTGCTCAGTAAGAGCTGGTTCTCTTTACTCCCCTTCTCTCTGTCTACCCCCACATTATAGGGTCTCCTGCTACCAGGACCTAAAATACTCCAGGCTTTTAGGGGTATGGTTAAAACCTCATGCTTGTTCATTTATCCAACAGCTGCTGAGCTCCTACCACATGCTAGGCACTGGCATGTAGAGTCAAGTAGGTTCACATGGACTTTCCTAGAAACCTAATCTAGCATTTCTAACACTCTTTCCATCTTTCCTTGGGTTCAAAGAGTTCCAATTCCAAACAGCCACCATACAGATAAACTTGAGAAATGGGATCCTTCTATAAACTGGTAGCTACATAGATGAGAAGTGTCTTTGGACATTTGGTGCTAAGCACGGAGGAATTCTAAGGACAGAGATCTGTGGACTGGATGAGTCAGGAGAGCCTTGTTGGGGGAGAGTCCCCCAAGCCAGGATTGTACTTTGTACTTCCCATGAAAGTAGATTAAAATAGGCAGAGAGTCAGAGAGAGAGCATTCTGGATGGAGGGAAGACACATTCTTTCCTCAGAAGGCTGGAAGGATAAGAGTGGAGGCTGACTCATTTAAGGGGAGAGAGAGAGGAAGAGGAAGCGTGGGGTCAGAGGATAGTGACCAGAGGAGCTGGGATGGGTATTTGGTTCTCAGAGGTCCATAACTATTTCCAAATCTATCTAGCCTCCCTGTTGATTTTTCATGTCTTCCACTCTTATGTCCATGATAAACCATATGCTGAAAATATTTCTGTCTCTCTCTAGACTATTGTCGGAAGGTGCAGATGTCAATGCAAGGCACAGACTTGGCTGGACAGCACTAATGGTGGCAGCCATCAACCGAAACGACAGGTGAGAGATCTCCTTCCACCCTCCCTTTGCCAGAATCTGCAGACCATGATCCTGAACCTTCTCCTACCCTTGGCCTGTCCCTCTGCTGTCTTCTCCAGAGGCAGGGAAATGGCCTCAGCCTAAAGGACTGTTCTTCACCTGGTGCAATGGAACTTTCAGGAGATGTGGAGTGGGAAGCTCTAGCTCTGGATCCCAGCTCCATCATTCACTGACATTGTGACCTTAGGCAAGTTGTTTGCTTTACCAAAGCAACAAAATGTTTGAGAAGCCTGTTGTTAGGGGTTAAGTATACATGTTTAAGTTATCATCATGATTCTGCCATCGTGTCTTTTCATGTTGAGCAGTCCGCAGTCACTGTCCCCAGCAAGGACTTCTTTGGGCTGTTCCTTTGGAAGTTCTGATAGAAATTAGGGAAGGTGGGGTGTTCTGCCCTCTCATTGCAGGCTCTGCTATTTTCCTGCCCACTCCCCTAGTGCCCCAGCATGCAGCTGTTGGGTTAAGGTTGAAATAGTCTACTTTGCACAGAGAGTGAGCTCTACTACTCACAGCCATCCACATGATATGTATTAATTTTGCCGCTGAGACAACTGAAGCCCAGAGAGGCAGAGTGATTTGTCTGAGGTCACACAGATAGCATTTAGAACCTCGTCTGGCTTCCTGCAGAGTTTATGTTTTACTGTAACTCAATGCTGCCTCCCTCTGCCAGATCCCAGGCTCAGGCTGGATGCTTTGAGTCTCTAGTTGTGATTGTGCAAAAGAACTGACTGAAAAAGCAGAAAAAGATGCTTTCAAAGAAGGCAGACTGGGCACTTCAGTAGCAGCCGCAGATATTGATCGTGGGAGGTGCCAATTTTCATTTTCCCTTCAAGCAGATCTTTAAGGCTTTTATCTGCCAGCACCGACCACCTTTGTGAGAGTCATAAAGGTGGTAGAAATCAACCAAACTGGGACTTTATCATGTCGAGGTGGCACTGCCTCAGACTGGCTGAGAGACTTAGCTGTAATGACCTAGTTCTCTCTTCTCTGCTCCTCTGTCATGAACTTGATCTCAGCACTCTGTCTCCTTATTTGCCTCTTTAGCTCCAAGCACATAGTCTTTAAAAGAAAAATTTGATGTAAATTGGCTCTACAAGTCAGAGCCTAGAGTCCAGTCCTGGCTCCGACCCTTGGTTGAATTTCAAAATTCTATTCCTTGTTTCTTCACCTGAAAGCAACTATTTCTGCAAACATTTGGTATATAACTCCTCTGAGCCAGGCTCTGTGTTAATCACTGCGGAATCAGAGGCCTTGGGAGCTCATAGTCTTATGTGGAAAAGACAGGCAGGTAGAGAAGCAGAGTATAGTGTAATCAATGATGTCAGAGCAGTGTGGACAGGATTTTATCAAAGCAGAGGGCGTGAGGGGACTGAATCTGACAGTGGAGCAGATAGATTCTCACTGTATTCTTGTGAGAGTCAGATGAGATAATGTATGTGCTACAGGTTACAAATGGTGAGAAGTTATTCTCTGCTGCTAGACCTGTCCACACACAATCACAGTGGTGTTTGTTCTACCACTGATAACCTGCTTCTCCTGCCTCCACCCCCAGTGGAGAAAGACTCCACCAGTCTTTCCCAGCTTGCAGGTGTCTCTATCTGCAAGAGATAACCAAGGATGGAGAAAGGGGAGTGGGTGTGAGCCCTTCTATGTGTGGTATTTTCAGCACTGATACAGGATAGGAAATAACACTAAAAGTAATGCCAATCATTGAGCAGACAGCTAGTAGATGTGCTTTGAGGACACTTCTCTCTCAATCTAATGAGTTGTTGGTTTAACTGATTGCTCTGTCTTTATCCAGGGCCATTAGCAAATCAGTGATGCTCATTGAGCAAAGTGAGAGTGTTGGCTTGTATTTACTTGGTTCCTGGGACTAATTATTGGTGTTTTAAGCTTCTATTTTGTGCCCTCCTCTTCCTTCCAATACCCAGCGAGGACAGATTTTTACAGAAAACAGCATACTCTCAGGTTAGATTTATTTATTCATATCACAAAAATTGTTTGGTACCTTCTTTTTACCAGGCACTGTTCTTGATAGACAAATATCCCTGTCCTCAAAGAGCTTATTTCTATACAAGTGCTGGTCCTTGGGTAGAAAGAGGCAGAACAAACAATAAACAGTAAATACAGTGCACAAGCAAGCTATATATGTTAGGAGATAAGAAGTGCTAGTGGAAAAAAAGTAGAAGTAGAATCTGGTATGCCAGGAATATACTGCTCAGGGTGGATAGGCCACATTCCTAAGGTGCTGTGGGAGTCTTGAAGGATTATTGTGTCCATCCCAGCACAATCTGCCGGTGTTTTTCCATATTAGAAGTGTGCTGATCCTCATCTTATCAGTCACCAAACCTGTCTGGAATCATACTGACGAGGCCTGAAATGCCACTACCTTTGAACTGGGTTTGTATCAAGGAAGAGTAGAGGGGCAGCAACCTGGGATTCAAGGCAGAAAACAGAGAGCCTTTACCTCCTTTCCAGTGTTGGCAGCCCACAAGCTCAAGGGAGATATCCTGAGAAGAGCCCAGGCGTTTCACCCTCCACTGCCTTTAGTGCCTGGCTGCTTAATGTGTTAAGTCCTTGGGGATATGAACACGATAGTCTCTATCCTTAAGGAGATAACTTCTTGTGAACTTTTATATATACATACATACATACATATATATGTATATGTATGTATTATTTTATTTAATTTAGAATGGAGAAAGTGTTATTTAGTTTTGAATAGAAAATATAGTGCTATAGAACAAAGAAAATCATTTATCCCCTCCGTTTATTTCCAAAAAGGGTTTGAGGTGACTTAAATTAAAATACAAACATAGATGTACACAGGAGAGTTAAAACTGGATCAAGATCAGAAATCATATTGGTAAAAGGAAAGATAATTCTATCAGGATTGAACTTGAGATTTTCTTTTCCAGAAATAGGTTTGTTGTTTTTGTAAAAATAATATAGAGAAGCAAGGAGCCATCAGGTGAATTTCCTCTGTCTAGAAACCAGTCACTATATATCTATATCTGCGTGTGTCTAATTTTACATAAATGGGACCCGGATGTACTCTGTGTAAGTCATGTAACTTGTGGAATAGAGTATAAATTTAGTTTGAAGTTTCCTGACCAGGCAAAAAAGGATACAGAGAATTTTGGTTCTTCTTGCCTGGAGAATCCCAGGGGCAGGAGAGCCTGGTGGTCTGATGTCTGTGGGGTCACACAGAGTCGGACATGACTGAAGTGACTTCACAGCAGGAGAAAGAAACTTGGTTCTGATGTACCTTTTTATTATCATGTTAGGCATCCAGCAACTTAAAAAAAAAACTATACTGTGTCAGGTGCTGATGTGCTGGGCTAGAGGGCCTTCAGATACTAAGTAAGCATCCCAGCCTTTGCCTTAAGAAGCTTACTTGGACTGCTAACATCAAGGACTTGAGCATTGTGATGGCCATTGTCTTCAGTAGCCGTCCTGCCAAAGATTTACCAACATTCTGCTAGGACAGTCCTTTCACCAGCCTAGTAACAGCTTGGGTGTAGTATTGCCTTGAGTCGTCGGCAGGGGCGGGCCCCTTCTCCATAAGCCTCATGCCAGAGGCACTTGTTTAGCCTAAATCTGGGTGCCTCATTCCATGTTGCACTCTGACCCAGCCCAGCTAAAGGCTAAGCCACAGGGTCCAAGGATGACCACTGTAACTTAGCACAGCCTCTACTGGCTCGTGCAAATATACCCAGCCTTCAGCTAAATTCAATTAGTTTTTCTTTAAGAACGGAAAGAAATCCAATTTTACTAAACATGGACAGACGGTGGAAGGCACTTTGATGTTACAACTTCTCAGTGATGCTTTACTTAGTCACAAGTTCATAAGCAAGAAGGCTTAATTACTTGGGAAAACACGGGATTAAAACTGGACACAATGGCAGAGTATCCGCTCTTGGGCAACTTGATTCGAACCCATGCACCGAGTTCGTGTGTGGTGCAAACTTTGATGTGCGCGGTGACAAGCTGGAAGTCATGACCCCCTCAGGGACGCTCCTTCAGATGGCATTTGCAGGATGTGTAGGCGGAGAGGCAGGGCCTGCCAGGCCTGTTTGCTCTACTTTGATGTCCAGGCAGCCACAGGCCCCACTGTTTGCTCTTTCACTGAGGGGTGGGTTGGGAGCCTCCTACCTTTCCCAGTGGACAATGGCCAGCAATGGAGTGTGACAACTGTTGACCATTCCAGGAGCCTGCCGGACCAGAACAGGGCTTTGGGAGGTGCCGAGCCTGGGGGGCCTTATAGGACAGCCGTTTCTCCAGATGTAGCTTTCTTTAAAGCCCAGTGGTGGTCAGGTGCTCATCGCGGAGGTGCAGACCATCTTGTGAGTTCTAACAGGTCCTGAGTACTGCTTGGCCCTTTGCCCAGTGGCCCTAAGGTAGTTGTAAACTCAAAGTTTGTCTTTTCTGTTTTCTTGATCAACATGTATGTTCAGGGGATAGTGGTTTGGAATTGAAATGGTACGATTTCTGATTCCTCAAAAAAGAAGCTGTGAAAACACGTCTGATGACAAAATTATCCAGAAAGTATGAAGAACTCTTGGACACAACAGTAGTAAAAAGATAGCCCAGTTTTTAAAAAATAGGCAAAAGACTTGAGCAGATACTTTACCACAGAAGAGATCGATGGGAAATAAGTACGTGAAAAATACTCAGCATTTAGGGAAATGCAAGTTAAAATCATAGTGAAATGCTATTCCATTTGACCAAACACCTATTCCAATGACCAAAATTTTTAAAAACTGACAGTACCAAGTGATGACAGTGATGCAGAACAATTGTCATAACTGCTGATGTGAATGTGTAATGAAGTAGCCTCTTTGGAAAATATTTTAGCAATTTCTTGTAAAGGTAAAATGTACATTTATCATACAGCCCAGCAATACCAACTCCTAGGTATTTGTCCATGAAAAATAAAAACATATATCTTACCAAGAGACCTGTATGCAAATATTTATAGTAGCTTTATTCATAATCACCAAAAACTCAAAATCACCCAAATGTCCATAATCTGATGAAAGGACAAATTATAGTACATCCATACAGTGGACCTCTCAGCACTGGGGGGGAAAAAAAGACTAACTTCTTGTACAGGTAACAACATGGTCAAATCTTGAAAGTCTTATGCTAAGTTAAAGCCAGACAATAAAAGCTACCTTCTGTATAATTCCATTTACGTGACAGTCTGGAAGAGGCAATATTATAGGGACAGAACTCAAGTTAGTGGCTGGTAGCATTTAGGAGTTTAGGGAAGGACACAAAGGAACTTTTCGGGTGACAGAAATACTTTAGAGTGTTAATTCTTAATTCTGGTGGTGGCCATACAACTCATCAAATTGTACATCTTAAAAGGATGCATTTTACTATGCGTAAAAGATGCTTCAATAAGCTGACATTAAAAAAGTTTTTCAAATGCCACCATCTTTCTCTATATTTTCACTGTTAATTGTGACCTTTGGTGTACTGAGAATTCATGATTGTAGTGTTAAAATGAAAAAAATCCATACTGTTTGTGGTCACCTAGAATGTTTTGAATCCTTATTGCTGGTGGTATCTTACATTGCAATACTGTATGTTCTAATTGTGAAGAGTAAAGACTTATGGAGTCACATGACCAATGAATAGTGATCAGTTCACTTTGTGAGTGGTATACGGCAGGCTCACAAAGTGTCATAGGGTTCTTCTTCATAGCAAGGAGAAAGAGCAGGGCTCAGGACTGGGAACTTGCCTCATCCCATATTATTCTTGGGTTCTTTGTTCCTCGACTGCTGTCCAGGGAGGACCGCCTAAATAGTATGGCCATTGGGGTGCTTCAGGAACCAGGGATCCTGAAAGGGTGGGGCAGTGGTGGGGCGATTGAGATTTGAGCCCGCTTGGGCTTGCTGGTTGCTTTGAAAGCCCCTGCCTCAGAGAAGGTGAGTCCACCAAACAGAGAAGGAAGCTCCAGCAGAACTGTTTGAAATTCCCCACAAGAGTCTCCCTCCCTCCTGCTTTTTCTCCCGGAGTGCATTTCATCAGCATCGGAAGGACCGCTTCCCGGCACTGCCTTCCCTACTTGGCTGGGGTCCCTGAGGAGCTGAGCTAATGAGTGGATAACACGCATTTGCCAAGGCCTTCCTGGATGTGGTACCTGGGCTTTGTTAATTTTAAAATGCCGCCATCCTTGGCCAAAGACCATTTAATTCCCTCTCATAGCAGTCACTTATTTTTAGCATTGGCTTATTTTCCCTCCATCTTACTAAAGGGAGGGGGACATTATACCCTATCTTTAAGAACCCAGCAGCACAAGCCAGATTGCTGACCCTCAAGAGAGGTTTTATAGCCCTCTCTGTGTGGCTGACAACTCTGCAGGTGTTCTCTGAGCATAGAACTGATGCTGCTCTTGCAGCTGGACCAGGGCAGCCTCCTTGGGAAGCTCTTCTTTGCTGGCTGGCCAGAGGCTGAGCAGGTAGAGCACTTTGGACCCATGCTTCAGCTTAGGTCCTTAGGAGGCCTGACAGCGTGGAGGTCTAGCCTGTCTTGGAGGCTTCCAGCCTCTTCCCAAGATCCCTAGCCTGTTCTCAGCCTGGCTGCTTGCTGCACAACGGTGCTTCCTTTGGCCTAAAGAGGCTGGCTTTGTGCTGTCTCATCTCCTGACCATAGTGATGATGATGGTTGTGGTGTCTTCTGTGTGCCAGGCCCATGTCAAATACTTCCAGTATTGGCTGTGATCCTCACTGCAACCCTAAAAGGGATGGATTATTATCCCTGTTTTACATATAGAGAAAATGAAGTTCAGAGGTGCTCAAGCTTGTCCACTGGTGAAAGGGGGAGCCAGGATTTGAAGCCAGGTCCCTCCGAACCCCAAACCCTTTTTCTGTCCACTAGACTGCACTGCCTAGGGAAGATTCAGGATCAAAGCCATGTCAGGACCAGGTGTCAAGTCAACTCAGGCAAGGTTTCTTGATGACCCACTATGTGCTGGATGATTTTGAGAAATTTAAATACCAACAAACTACTCTCCTTGTCCTCAGAGAAGAAATAAAACAAGCCCCCTATAACTGTAGAATGAGGCAAAGTATGGTCAGTACCCCAGAGAAGACCAGCCTAGAGTGCTGGGGAGGGGGCGATCATGAAAGGAGGCCCTTTCACATGAGGTGGGCCTTGAAAGATGGACAGGATTTTGATGGGTAGAGGTGGAGAGTAGAAAGACAGCATTTTTGGAATAAGGACCATTGTGAGGATAGGCTCCTAAAGGTAAGAAAGTAGAGATGTACCAGAGTTGATAGGAGGCACTGGCAGGATCTGGAGACCAGTGAGCTTACAGGAAAGCCTTATCCAGCACAGGCCACTGTCCTCTCAGGCTGAGACTGTCCATCCAGCATGTGATGGAGTTGTGAGCTCGAGAGCTGAAAGATTGGGGTTCACATCCAGGCTCTTCCTCCTATTGATCTTGACAAATTCTTTCACTTACCTGTGATTGTTTCCTCAACCGTGATACAGAGATAACAAGGTGAGCTACTTTAAGTTTATAAATATATGTAAAAGTGTTTAGAATGATGCCTGCCACATAATAAGCACTGGAGAAGAGTTTGCTACTTTAGTTAATAGTAGAAGGCAATGGCAACCCACTCCAGTACTCTTGCCAGGAAAATCCCATGGACAGAGGAGCCTGGTATGCTACAGCCCATGGGGTTGCTAAGAGTCAGACATGACTGAGCGACTTCACTTTGACTTTTCACTTTCATGCATTGGAGAAGGAAATGGCAACCCACTCCAGTGTTCTTGCCTGGAGAATCCCAGGGACGGGGGAGCCTGGTGGGCTGCCGTCTATGGGGTCGCACAGAGTCGGACACGACTGAAGCGACTTAGCAGCAGCAGCAGCAGTGTAGTAGTAGTGGTAGTGTCTTAATTATTATTATGACTAACTCTGCTGCAGCTGATTGTGGGTGACCTCATGAAGTTAGTAAATTTCCTGCAAGTAGACCTGTCTTTGAGGGAGGTGGCGCTATTACTTGCCTCTCACCAGTATCTCTTTTGTGTGATGCAGAAGCAGTAGGGCTTTGGAAATCCTTTTTCTACTCCTTTTCATCTCAGAAGCCATGCCTAGAACATGGGACCCCAGACCAGAGCATTTTGACGTGAAGCTGGCTATTGTCCCAGGTGGCCACCTGCCTGGTGAAGAACAGTTCCCAGTATTTCCCAGCAAGGAAAGGTGGCTGAGGGTGCTGGCCAGGTGCCCAGAATGCCAGCACTATGCCCCAAGAAAAGTGTGCCGTGCTTGATGTCTCTCCCACCACTGCTGCTGTGGCTGATTATCTCTGAGTAACAAAGAGTCATTTCTAATCCCATTTAGAATCATTGCCCAAGATAATCCTGTTTCATAGTAATGATATTCCAATTCCAGCATGCACCCGTTTCTAGTTTGGCAGACGCATGCCTTGACCTCAGGCCACCCAGGCACTGCTCCTGGGAAAGCGATGCCAGCTCATTTGCCTAACCTGACAGTCTCAGGGTACCCACCCACTTTTCCTCCGCTGTATCCCATCCTGGGGTTCTGTGTTCAGGGCTGTCTTCACAGAGAGGATCGGTTGGGACAAAAAGAGCACCCCGTGTTCATCCCCTTCAGCAGCCTGGGGAGGAGTGTTCCATTTCTAGGGACTGTGATGTGGTGCGCTCCTGCACCTCCTCTCTAAAGACCTCAGACCCACTCTGTGCCATGAACTGTGCTCATTAGGGCTGCCAGGCTGGTGGCTCGGGGATACACAGTAAATATCAGTAAATACGGTGAGTGTGCCTGGGATGCAGCAAGGTTTTGTCTGTCTCTCATGCTATCTGCGTGAATAAAATATGATGTAGCAAATAGTTTAGCCAAAACTAATGAATGGTGAGTGATCTGGTTCATTGTTCATATATGAATGGATATCAGGCTAGAAAGCAGACTGTGCTTATGAACCACAGGGTTCTGTCCTATTCACTAGTCATATCACTGATTCTAATGAGACCAGTTATAAATGACAAACAAATTGGCAAATTAAATAAAGCTGATATGTTGTGTGAAAGAATTGGGAATGTGAAAAAAGAACTCAATGGGAGAGAGCAATGGTTAAATCTGTGGTGATAAAAATTAATAGGGGGGATGAGTGTTTCAGTCTGCAGTTAAAACCAAAACCAATGGTAACACCCAGGGCAACCCAATTTAGCAGTTCTGGCAAGTAAAGCCCAGGAGCTGACTGCAGCCTCAGTGTGTGCACCAGCAGTGCAGTGTTAAGGCCTCAGAAGTGAATTGATAAATATTTACTGGCTTGTACTCTGCCCTGTGTGCAAAGGAACAGATGGCCAGGCACAGTCCTTACTTTAGGGAGCACAGTCTAGATGTGTGTGACAGAGTAGTGAGGGCCAAGGGCTCCGGAAAAAGGACCTGAGTTTAAAATCTAGCTCTACCTCTTACCAACTGTTTCCTCATCGGCAAAGTAGGAACAATAATGGCACCTGCCTCAGCATCATGTGGTTGCAAAGATTAAAATGCACTTAAGACAGCCTAGTGCATAGTAAGTGTAGGAGCCCCAACATGCTCTTATGGATGATTTGCCTATGGAGAGCCTGGTCTAGCCCATACTGTGGAAAGAATCCCTAATAACCAGGGCCTGACCACTCTGGCCCATTGGTTTGGCGACTGAGTATTATGAACCACAGATTGAAAGGTATGGACCTGTGTTTGGAACTAGGTGAAGAGTGTGAAATTGCAATTGTCCTGGAAACCCTGTAATGGATAATCTTGGTTTGGTGGCCCACTTAACATGTCATGCCTTCCTTGAGCTTTGCCCAAATTATCTAACCTTGTCTGGGCCCACTATTGATTTTTGACCCTTGTCTATCTAAATCAGATTCCCTCTTATTAACCCAGCTAGCTTTACGACTGTCTGAAAATATCACTGTCCCTGGTGCATAGTGAGGGCCCAGCAACTATGGGATGTTAGGACAGACTAATGGATGGTCAGGTGGGTGAGAACCAGTGTTGTTTAGGGGAATGTGCACCAGATAGTAATGAATTTGAATCTTGGTTCCTGTGTTTATTAAACATGTACACTTGGACAGCTCATGTTATCTTGCTGAGCCTCAGTTTATTCATTTATAAAATTGACTGGTACCTCATTGCGAGTGGTTATAATGATCTGGAATAGTAAATGTAAAAGTAAATGTAAAGTGCTCAACCCTCTATGGCTGTTTTATTATGATTATTGATCTTTGCCTTTCAAGGGAAGTAAATAAAATATCATCCTCATTCAAGAAAACTGGGACACATTTTCTATACAGGTACCTAGCTTCCTACCTAATCTTTAGTTTGTTTCCCAAGGAAGCTGGCTTTAAAAAGAAGACTGCACCCCATCCTCCCAAAAAAGAAGAAAAGAAAACCGCCCTCCTATTTCCCCACTACCCGCCCCTGCCCCAAGCTCATGGCCCCCCACCACAGGATCTCTAGATTCAACACGTGCCTTTGGTCGGCCACCCTGCTTTCCTGACCTCCCATAGACTGGCCAGTAGACTGAATGAGCCACAGCTCATTTGACTTCCAGCAAACCTCCTGAACTGTGACCTCTTTGCTTCCTCCCCTCACTGAGGTGTGCGCTGAGTTGAGAATAGGTCAACTCTTTGTCTTCTCCTTGGGACACAGTGACCCTGTGCTTGGATGTGGGGGGTAAAGGGGAGGGGGAGTCAGAGGAGCCTCTCCAGAAGCTCCACATTGTGTGGGGCCGACCTGGAGCTGGGATCACTGCCCTTCTTGCTTCACCAGCTCCAGCTGCTCACCAGCCGTCTCTGACACGTGCCTGGCCCAGCCTAGGTCTGAGCTCACACCACAGGTTTCCTCCCTCTTTCCTAAACAGTGTGATGACCCAAAGCCCCTCCGGCCACTGAGAGCAGAAAGCCAATCAATGCAACTGCCCTCTCAAGCTTTGTGAAAAGTCTTGAAAATGGGAGCTCATCTAGGTCCATATGAGCCAACTTCCTAAGGGTGTGTCCACCTCTAATCTAATTACAGCCTAATCAGCTAATTAAAACATGCCTCGTGGGGGCTTTTGCTCCACAGGGACTTCTGTGAGTCTCAGGAGCTGCAACTTAGAGACCACCCTCCAGTTCATTTCCTCATCTTTGTTTGGGAACTGCCTGGTGTAAGTCGGGAAGGGTCTGGTGCTCAGGAGAGGAAGATGGGGACGTTTTCCACAGCTAAGCTGCCTGCAACCCAGTTTGGACCCTCAGGTGGGAGAAGGCTGGGAAGGGCTAAGACAGTTGCCTTCCACCTTTCTCCCTTGTTTCTCACCAAATGAATTATTTCATTTATTCATACAGTCATTCAGAAAGCATCTGTTGACCACTTATTGTGATATAGGCATTGGGCAAGAAGCTAGGAAAGGTTGAGACATGGCCCTTGCCCTGTGGTCTACTGGGAAAGGTAAATAAAAATAGACAGGCAATCACGATATGATATGGTGAGCGGCACCTTCCACTTGAGTGAGAATTGGGTTCTGTGCAAGCAGGAAGGGCGTGCACCTGGGCTGAGAGTCAGAGAGGCCTCAGTTGAGTTATGACTATGTCACTGAGGAGCCCTGAAGGTGAGTGAGCACTAACCAGTAGAACGGAAAGTGGGGCGGTGGGGGGGACTCCTAGCAGGAGGGATATATTTGATGATCTTTGGTGTACTTCAGGGACTTCATTGATTTCACTGGGCCCTTAATTTTTCAGCCCCCAAGATCACTAGATCAACATAGGAATTAGAAGTTCGGCAGTTGAGAGACTCCCTGAAGGAATAAACTTTTAGAAGAAATGAGGGCAGGAAATCCGACCCTTTTAAGTTTTTTTAGTAATTTTATTTATTTTTGGCTGTGCTGGGTCTTCACTGCTGCACAGGCTTTTCTCTAGTTATGGTGTCTTAGCTCCTCATTGCAGTGGCTTCTTTTCTTGTGGAGTACAGGCTCTAAGGCACCCAGATTTCAATGGTTTCAGCTCATGGGCTCCAGAGCACAGGCTCAGTAGTTGTGGTGCACGGGCTTTAGTTGCTCTGTGTCATGTGGGATCTTCCCAGATCAGGGATCAAACCCATGTCTTCTGCACTGGCAGACATTCTTTTTACCTACCACTGAGCCACCAGGGAAACCCCTCAACTCTTTTTTAAAAATCATCTATGGAGAAGGCAATGGCACCCCACTCCAGTACTCTTGCCTGGAAAATCCATGGATGGAGGAGCCTGGTAGGCTGCAGTCCATGGGGTCGCTAAGAGTCGGACACGACTGAGCACCTTCACTTTCACTTTTCACCTTCCTGCATTGGAGAAGGAAATGGCAGCCCATTCCAGTGTTCTTGCCTGGAGAATCCCAGGGATGGCGGAGCCTGGTGGGCTGCTGTCTATGGGGTCGCACAGAGTCGGACACGACTGAAGCGACTTAGCAGCAGCAGCAGCAGCAGAGATTGAATTACAATCCTTGGATACATGCTTAAGAGTTTTTGTTGTCTCTATCAGAAAGAAATTTTTAGAGCCTGTGGCTCATGAACTACAGATTTAGTAAGTGCTACTAGTGATTCTTTCCATTTGTTTGTGTGCAGAAATGGCTCTGACTAAACAGATTTTTTTTCAATTTCTTTATATTTGTTGAAATAGGCAATTGTTCCTAATTTAACTATAAGAAGAATAATTTCATTTGTATTGTATGAAAAATACATGTTTCTAGTTTTATTATAGCATGTTTCCCAATAAAAATTATTAAAACATGTAAAAAAAAAAATAATAAATAAAATAAAAATCATCTATTCTTGTGTCCAGCCTGTTGCTTCTAACTGCTGCATCATGTTTTATAGACCACATTTAACTCACTCGTTTCCTCAGTGATGGACACTTGAGTGCCTGCAACTCCCCACTGCCACAAAAGGTGTGGGGACATCTCCCATGTTTGGACCTGTGTAAGAATTTCTCTGAGATACATATACTCAGGAGCAAAGTGCTGGGTTATTGGGTCAGGTACTTGAGTGTGACAAATATTACAAGATGACATCTGGAATGGCTGCATCAGTCTGTCCCCAGGCAGTGCCTGAAGAATCCAAGATCCTCATGCCTTCACCAACACTGGGTATTTTTCAGCTTTCTCACTTTTGTCAGTATGTTGAATTTAAAGTGCTATCTCATTTTTAAATTATTTTTAAAGCAAGTCCTTGTTGGTTATCTGTTTTAAATACAGCAGTGTATGCATATCAACCCCAAATTCCCAATAAAGTGCTAGCTTATTTAAAAAAATTTTTCATTTCTCTAATCACAAATGAGCTTGAGAATTTCTTCATATACTTAATCATCTTGTTTGTTTCCTCTTCTGGGTGTTTTTGCCTCATTTTTCTGTGGGACTTCCTGATCCTTGCCTTGTTGCTAAAACTTGAATTGAGGCAAGTCCTCCAGACTGTTAGCTACCTGGGAATCCATAAAGGGAAGTAAGAGGCAATATAGCTGAATGATAAGAACATGGACTTGGTAGCCAGACTGCCCTGGTTTGAATCCTACCTGTGCAGCTTACAACTGAGTGACCTTGGGCAGGTTACTTACCCCTTGGTTTCTGTTTAACCTCCCTCATAGCGTTGTTGTGAGGATTAAATGTTAGTATATATAAAGTATTAATATTTAAAATAGTGCCTGGTGGGTAGGAAGTATATACAGATGCTAGCTCTTATTATTAGACCGCTGTCTTCTTCCTACTTAGCTCTACTGTACCCTTGAGAAATTGAATACTTATACCAGCAGGCAGTAAGAGAAAGTAGAAAGAAAACAGCTCTCAGCCTAGACTCAGAGCTCACTACTCCTACTCACTTGTATAACTCTTACCCAGGTCTTGGGTTCTGGACCTGCGTTTTCCTCCCTACCTGAGGCCAGTCTTCAATACCTGACCATTTCTGACTAGTCAGATTTCCAGGCCTGCAGTACCCGCCAGCCCCCCAGCCTGGCTAGCTCAGTCCTGTTGCTCTTCCTCTCCCAGCCTGTCAGCTGGATACTATCCCTCACAATCTTCACCTTCAGTATTCACACAGCTCAGTCTTTTTGGTAAGTCAGCTCACTTGGGCACAGATAAGACCAGAATAGATTGTGATGGACACACAGGAAGGCATGTACTGCTACCAGAGCCAAGTCACTAAAGGCCAACTCTAAACCTCCATCCTCTTGGGCTGCATACATTCTCTGACTTTCCGGGTTAGTATTGGAAGTAGGGTATCTGGAGATTATCTCTAGCCTTTGAAGTTGATACTGACATTGGTAGGCATGTCTTTCCACAGACTACCAGAGGCCAAGTTCTGAGCTGGCTGGGAGAATTGCTGATGTTTGTAAGCCTTTGCCCAGTGAGAACCTGTGGAGTAGTCAGCATAGTTCCTTTGAGTGTGTTACAGAAAAACATGAGTGAGTGGAATGGTGTACCCTGCCCCCTTTAATCCAGCTATTAAAAGCATGAAGACCTAGCCCGAACTAGGTACTGCCGATTTGGCACCAGCTGTTGACGTTTAAGGTAGTGATACCTAAACCGAAACCTCACGAGTGACAACCATCATGCCGGCGCCAGAACAGAGTCGGCTGCAGTTATCCTTTTGTGGATCACCTTGAATAGCAGTGCCTGCCTGCCTTTGTACCATCAGATCCGGTAATCCCCTTGTCAGGCAGGTGGGCCAACTCACCATCCCTTACATGTCACCTTCTCCCAGATACATTTCTGAATTGGGGGTTTGTTTTGGCTTCAGCAAAAACAACGTCAGAGACAGAAATCTCTTCATTTCCGAAGTCTCCTCATTGCTGCTCCTGGTGTCTGCTTCTTTTGCCTTCCCTTGGCCTCATACTAGTGTGTTTCTTGGTTTCTGGTTGTTGACTTGTTTTGTGTCTGCTGTTTCCCTCTGTCTCTAGTCCTTAACATATGACCTGGCTTTTGGCTCTCTGCCTCACATCTCTGCTGCCTGGTCTCTGGCCCTTGGCTCTGTTTTGACTATGAACTTCTTGGCACTCCCTGGGCCTGACATGCTGCTAAACCTGTTCTCACCAGCCTTGCCCTAGGTTTCTCTTACCCGGCTGGCCTCTTACCCTATTTCTGCCCTGCTGCATATCACAGGTCCACAAAGTTCTTTTTTGTCTTCAAAGCTAACTATAGTCATGTAGTCCTTTAGGCTGATCTGGACTGACTTCTCCAAAAAAGACCTGATCCCCATGGAACTCTGGGTCAAATGCTTTTCAAGTATGAGATGGCTCCTGGACAAAAAGCTTATTGCTGTCTGATAAGTTGTTTGGTGCCACTCTGGACCACAGAACAGCCATGGTTCTTTTAGTCCTAGCTCTACCCCACCGTGGGGCTGCTGCCTTTTGCATTTATGAAAAGTGAAAGGAATCTTCTCCAAGGTTGCAGAATGAGTCACTCGCTTGGATGCTTACCCTCCTTGTCCTCCAAGTTTGTGAAGTGAATTGCCCATTCCTTTTGATTGGGTTAGCAGCCCCAGGGCCTAGCCTCATCACTTTTCTCTCCCCATCCTGCCAGACCACTGTCTGCCCCCTGGGGCCAAGGGTAGCATACTTGGTTGCTTGGACACGTCTTGCAGCCTGCAAATTGGACAGATGGAATCAATACTCAGGAACCTGGAGAGGCCCAGGTAGCACAGTTAGTGACACTAAATGCCTAGAGGGACAGCCTGCCCTGGGAGGGGTTGTGATTGAATGGTGATTGGACATAGCAGCTGAGCATTAACCAAATTATGTCCATTTGAGTTTAGATCGACAAACCCTCCTCACTTAAATTTTAAAACAAGCCAACTTGAGTAGAATATAGAAGAGCTGCCTTCTTAACACAGTGCTATGGCAGCACAAGTGCTGGGTATAGATTTGGAGCCCACTTCAGCCTATGTAATTATCACTAAGATTATATGGACACAGAGAAGAGAGCTCATATTTGTGAATCTCCTTTGATGTGCCAGGCACTGTAGAGTTTTTATCTCATAACTTACAAGGGGGAGGCATCATAATCCCTATTATTCTAGTAAGGAAATAGAGTTTCAGAAGTGTAATAATTTGTCCAAGATCACAGTTAGTAAGTGATAGTGTACTATGTTATAAAATGTACTTGTTATAAAATGTCACACCATCTTCCCTATTTGTGTGTCAGTTCATAAGTCTCTTGACTTGCCTACAGCCCAACCATAGGGTCAGGTACACAGTTATAATAACTAATGTCTGTTGAGCACTTATTGTGTGTCATATACTATGAAAGCACATTTTATGCACTAAGAGTCATATGAGCTAGATATTCTTAATATCTGATAATTATGATACAGAGTGATTTTCTCATTTCATCATTTGTTCTACATTTATTAGTTGTCATTCTACAGTAAAAATAAAGCTTTCCCTTCCCCCTCACCCATTGACTATGTGGACTCTTGGAATCTTAGTGTGCAATGGGTGATAGTCCGTTAATGTCATTATTCATGTTGATGTTCATATTGACTCAGAGTTTTTTAAATTTATTTATTGATTTATTTTTGGTTGCACTGGGTCTTTGTTGCTCTGCGTGGGCTTTCTCTAGATGCAGTGAGCAGGGGCTGCTCTTCATTGCGTTGCATTGCTGTGCACAGGTTTCTCTTTGCAGTGGTTTCTCTTATTGTGGAGCACGGGCTCTAGATGCGCAGGCTTTGGTAGTTGTAGAATTTGGTCTCAGTAATCTCAGCAAGTGGGCTCGTAGTTGTGGCACACAGGCTTCAGTTGCTCCGAGGCATGTGGAATCTTCTGAGACCAGGGATCGAACCAATGTCCCCTGCATTGGCGAGCAGATTCTTCTCCATTTTCCCCAGAGAAGCCCATCTGTACCATGGTCTCAGATTTTAAAGCCAACATTATAACCACTGTGCCATACTGCATCCTTTGCCATGAGATATTTTTCTTACTGCCTGCAGTTAGTTTGCCCATCTCTAACAGCCTTTTTGAACCCTCTTAACTTTTCATCTTCTGGGAAACAGGAAGACTAATGACAGTCCTTTCCAAATTATTTGTAAACTATATAAGTAAATTACAATAAAAGATAGAAATGGTAAGGACCTAACAGAAGCAGAAAATATTAAGAAGAGGTAGTAAGAATACACAGAAGAACTATACAAAAAAGATCTTCATGACCCAGATAACCACGATGGTGTGATTACTCACCTAGAGCCAGACATCCTGGAATGCAAAGTCAAATGGACCTTAGGAAGTATCACTATGAACAAAGCTAGTAGAGGTGATGGAATTCCAGTTGAGCTATTTTAAATCCTAAAAGATGATGCTGTGAAAGTGCTGCACTCAATATGTCAGCAAATATGGAAAACTCAGCAGTGGCCACAGGACTGGAAAAGGTCAATTTTCATTCCAATCCCAAAGAAAGGCAATGCCAAAGAATGCCACACAGTTGTAGTCATCTCACACGCTAGTAAAGTAATGCTCAAAATTCTCCAAGCTAGGCTTCAACAGTATGTGAACTAAGAACTTCCAGATATTCAAGCTGGATTTAGAAAAGGCAGAGGAACCAGAGATCAAATTGCCAACATCCGCTGGATCATCAAAAAAGCAAGAGAGTTCCAGAAAAACATCTGCTTCTGCTTTATTGATTACACCAAAGCCTTTAATTGTGTGGATCACAACAAACTGGAAAATTCTGAAAGAGATGGGAATACCAGACTACCGCACTTGGCTCCTGAGAAATCTGTATTCAGGTCAAGAAGCAACAGTTAGAACTGGACATGGAACAGCAGACTGGTTCCAAATCGGGAAAGGAGTACATCAAGGCTGTATATTGTCACCCTGCATATTTAACTTATATGCAGAGTATATCATGTGAAATGCAGAGCTGGATGAAGCACAAGCTGGAATCAAGATTGCTGGGAGAAATATCAATAACCTCAGATATGCAGATAACACCACACTAATGGCAGAAAGCGAAGAAGAACTAAAGAGCCTCTTAATGAAAGTGAAAAGCAGAGTGAAAAAGTTGGCTTAAAACTCAACATTCAGAAAACTAAGATCATGGCATCCAGTCCCATCACTTCATGTCAAATAGACTGGGAAACAATAGAAACAATGACAGATATTATTTTCTTGGCCTCCAAAATCACTGCAGATGGTGACTGCAGCCGTAAAATTGAAAGATCGTTGCTCCTTGGAAGAAAAGCTATGACCAACCTAGACAGCAAATTAAAATGCAGAGACATTACTTTGCCAACAAAGGTCTATCTAGTCAAAGCTATGGTTTTCCCAGTAGTCATGTATGGATGTGAGAGTTGGATTGTAAAGAAAGCTGAGCACCGAAGAATTGACGCTTTTGAACTGTGGTGTTGGAGAAGACTCTTGAGAGTCCTTGGACTGCAAGGAGATCCAACCAGTCCATTCTAAAGGAGATCAGTCCTGAATATTCATTGGAAGGACTGATGCTGAAGCTGAAACTCCAGTACTTTGGCCACTTGATGGGAAGAACTGACTCATTTGAAAAGACCCTGATGCTAGGAAAGGTTGAAGGCAGGAGGAGAAGGGGACAACAGAGGATGAGATGGTTGGATGGCATCACCGACTTGATGAACTTTAGTTTGAGTAAGCTCCGGGAGTTGGTGATGGACAGGGAAGCCTGGTGTGCTGCAGTCCATGGGGTCGCAGAGAGTGGGACACGACTGAGCAACTGAACTGAACTGATAGGCAAATAGTCTCCAACTAAAAACCTGACAGTGTCTGCTGTGAATTACATATCTGACTTTTAGATGTGAATTTTAGCTGCTTAGAGACCCTTCTCATTTCTCTTTAGGATCATAATTCATAGCCTGGATAAATTGCCTATAAAAGATAATTCTTAAAATCTTTTTAGGTGAGGGGTATTAGAGTCAGGAGACTGACTTGACCATGTTACTTATCTATGAGGACTGTGTGTATGTGTGTGTGTGTGTGTGCATGGGAGTTACTGAAATTCATTCATCCATTCAGCAGATAATTGGGCCAGGTCCTGTGCCTGTTGAAGGTTATGAAATTCAAACCAGTTAATACAGGGAAAACCAACAACACTACTGACTACAGATACTGAAAAACTTAACAACAGAGAGAATCTAAAATTACAGTTTGGCTTTTTAATAGTTACAATAATTAGAGTAATTTTTAAATTTTTATTTATTTATTTTTGGCTACATGTCACCACATGACTTGTAGGATCTTAGTTCTCTGACCAGGGATTAAACCCAGACCCTGGTAGTGAAAGTACCAAATCCTAACCAGTGGATCACCAGGAAATTCCCTAGCATAATTTTTTTTAATGCTTGCAATTTATGCCTTCAAAAGCATTAATAGTTTTGAAGTCCAGTGAGCAAAAGATGAACATACTAAAAGAAAAATAGGCAAAGGACATTATTCATGAGAATAAAAACAATTGATTATTATAATTCATGAAAAAAGAAACACAACTGATTGCTAAAGATTTTTTTAAAGTCCAGCTTCACTAGTAATCAAAGAAATGCAAACTGAAACAGTGATGTGATTCCATTTTCTGTCTAACACATTTTCTGTGTCCAGATTAACACACTATTAAAAAGAAAAAAATGCCCTATTTGATGAAAGGGCTCCCCTCATAACTCAGTTAGTAAAGAATTCGCCTGCATTGCAGGCTGCCCTGGTTTGATTCCTGGGTCGGGAAGATCTGCTAGAGAATGGATAGGCTACCCACTCCAGTATTCTTGGGCTCCCCTTGTGGCTTCATTTGGTAAATAATCCACCTGCAATGTGGAGACCTGGGTTCAATTCCTGGGTTGGGAAGATCCCTTGGAGAAGGGAAAAGCTACCCACATTCTGGCCTGGAGAATTTCATGGACTATTGCAAAGAATCAGACACGACTGAGTGACCTTCAGTCACTCACTCACATTATGATGAAAGGAAGGCACAATAGTTACTCTCATCCTTCTTCTTTTGATAGTAGAAATAAAAATCACATTCTTTCTGAAAGGCAATTTAGTAACGTTTATCAAAAACCTTAAAAATGTTTATAGGTTTGATCTAGAAATTCATTTCTTAGGAATTTATTCAAAGGAAATTGTTATAGAAATATTAAAAATAATTATTTTATAGTTGGAGATTGGCTAAATGAAGTATGCTGCTGCTAAGTCGCTTCAGTCATGTCTGACTCTGTGCGACCCCATAGATGGCAGCCCACCAGGCTCCCCTGTCCCTGGGATTCTCCAGGCAAGAACACGGGAGTGGGTTGCCATTTCCTTCTCCATGAAGTATAGACAAGCCTTATGGTAGAATACTGTGCAGTCATTAAAAACAATGTCATAGACAAATATATAATAAATGGAAGAGGTATGTATATATTTAGGGAGAACTTATATTTGACCCCATTTTTTTTGGTAAATAAAAATGTGCATATGTTGGAAAAAACTGGAAAGATGTTATATATTCTAAAACAGTTTTTTTTGACTAGCTATATTTTCTAAATTTCTTATAGTGAACATGAACCTTTTTTGTTAGAAAAAAAAGTGGGGGGAATTATTAGCAGGAACATCACATAAGACAAGGGAAGCTAACATATAAAGAGCACTTCCTGGGTCAAGCACTGTGGTTGGTGCTTTATAAATTCACCTAATCTGATCTCACTGTGGAGCCTCCTGCCTGTCATCTTCTCCCTTCAGTCCATTCTCACACGGCTATAGGAGTGATTCTTCTAATAGCAAAGATTTAGAAGAGAACACACCAAACTATAAATAGTAATTACTCCTGGAATTTAGATTGAGGAGATGGCTATAAGAGACTTTCATTTTTCAACTTAGTATTTCAGTATGATTTGTACTGTGTGTGTGTGTGTGCATACATATGTAAGTGGGGAGGAAGAGCTTGTGTTGCCATGTCACTTCCCCAGCCCTTCAGTGGCTTACCTCATCTCCCACTTCTCTTCCACTTACACCCTCTGCTCCAGGTTCACTTTCTTCAGATGAAACTTCGTGCTTTTTTGCCTCCCAGGATTTGTGAATGCATTGGGTCCTCCCACTTCACCAACCTGGATCTGGTTATTCAGCATTTCACGTCTTTAATATCACATTCCCTGGGATGCCTTTCTTGATCCCCTCCCTTGGTTTCCTACCATACATGGTACTTTTCCCATCATAGCCTCCATCACACTTTGCTAGAATGTTATGGTAAATGTTGTCCTTCTCTGAAGAGACTGTAAGCTCCCTGAGGTCATGGACCCTAGTACCTAGAACAGTGACTTGAACATAGTAAGCATTTGATAAGTAGTTGAATAAAAACACTTCATATTTTATAGTTGTGGATCCTGAGCCTTAGGGAGGTGTTAGATAACTTGTCCAGAGCCTCTCAGCCAGTAACATATCAGAGCCAACTTTGCTACCCTTGTGTTCGATACTTGTAAAGTTCCTGTTCTTTCCACTGTACCACTCAGGTGAACAGAGGCAGAGCCAGTCCCTAAACATGCCTCAGAATTACAGTCTTTACTTCCTGGACCTTTCCTGTTTGTGACACTTATGTCTGTCTGATTTCTTCCAGTGTGGTGCAGGTCCTGCTTGCTGCTGGTGCTGACCCAAACCTTGGGGACGATTTTAGCAGTGTATACAAGACCGCCAAGGATCAGGGAATCCATTCTTTAGAAGGTAAGTGTGGACTACTGTGCTGTTCTGCGGGCCCTCCCCCCTGCGGCTTCTAGCAGCCGTTCTCCGTGCCAGTTCTACCAGCAACTCAGGTGAGAGCCTGCAAGTCGCTCATCCTCTGGGGACTTATGGATAACCCAAAGGCTTGGGGCAGATCCCCTTCACAGCCCCCTCTAGCTCTGTAATTTATGTCACTTCACGTCTTAAGGAATAAAATAGAGGCCTGATTTCGTAACTGAGGAGAGGAGTAGGAAAACCTTTTAACTGGTATTCTGCCAAAAGTGCCTCAACCTGTGGCGTCTCAGATGAGTGGACAATGAACCAGGTTTCCGTAAGATAATTAAGGCAACTGTGTGGAATGTGGATTCATTCTTTCTCTACTTCCTGCGGACTTAGCCTTCCCTAGCCCTGCCCCAGGACTAGAAACCAGCTTTACTGGTTCCCTTAGCCTCACAAGTCCCTCCACACTACCCTGAATACTATTTTTTCTCCCCCTCCTGTATGTGGAATATAGTCCTCTCTCTAGCACTGGCCCCTCAACTTACTCAGTGATCCAGGAAAAAGAGTGGACCTCCTCTGTACCTTGATGTCTGTGCTTGTAAAATGGAGTGGTCATCATTGCCGTGGTGGGGTATTGTGTGGGTGATTGCTTGGACTTCTCCAGAGGAAGGAGCCAATGTGCACATTTATCAGGGCTTGGTCACATCTGTTGGAAGGTACGTGGGCAAGTTAGTCTGAATTGCCTCTGGTGAGTAGTTTTTCGAAAGTGGAATTGAGAAGAGGGCAGGTTGATCTGACTTGCAGACAGAGATGAATATTTTACGTTTGAGCTTTGCTTGTCCAGATTGACTCCGCCGCCCACCCATTATCCTGGCTTACTCACAGAGCCTGAGATTCCCCTCACTTTCCCGCAACAGGACAGCTAAGCTGAGGCTGCTTTAGAGTTTTCAATGATGCCAGGAGAGACAGCCTTGCTGACTGTTCGAGGGTCAGAACATTGACCTGAGGGGAGGTTCAGCAGAGGGGAGAAGTATGTATGCTCAGCCCTCAGAACCGTCAGCAAGGCTGCCAGACTGACGTGGGTGTGTGGTAGCCTAGGGCGGAAGTGTCATTGCTGCCCCAGCAAAGTTTCTCATATCAGTAGCATGAGAAAAATGTCAAAAGCAGCAGAGCATTGCTACCCAGGTGAAATGTGAAGTTGCCCTCCCCTGCCTCTCCACCTCTGAACCTGCTCCTTCTCTGTCAAGCTCCCTTGCTGTAGCCCGATCCTCCACAGAGCCTTCTCTGCAACCTGTCCTCTGCTGCTCCTTTGAATGTTCTCTAAATCTTAGCCCTTTATATGGCTATTTGAACTCTGATCTGCTCATATGTCTTTTCTTTCCTCGTGAGCTGACAGTTCTATGTGCAGGCTGTGACCTATGCCACCTTGGATTCCTCACTGAGCTGGGGGACTTATATTCATTTTGTTTGCAGTCGAGAATTTCATGAGTGCCAGACTTGCCCTATATTTGCAGCCTGATGTGTGGGAACTCAGCTTAAAGGCTGTCTACCATTCACTCAGATGCAGCATTGCTACCCTCAGCTCTAGCTTCTGTTCCGGTGCTTTTACCAAAAAGCAAGGAGGAGCATTTGCTGAGGGGCAGGGCCAGGTAGAAGGGAAGGAACTATTCAGGGGCCTTCTTATCTGCTCTTGGGATCCAAACACCGCCCAGTAAGCATTTTTGATTTCACAGAATCTCAGTACTGTGAAGCCATCTAGTCCTGCCTCTGCTGTCACACCGGTCCCCACCCCTGCATTTCAAGTTTTGAACCTTTATGTTCTGGGGCTTCCCAGGTGGCTCAGTGGATAAAGAATCTACCTACAGTGCAGGAGTTGCAAGAGACGTGAGTTCGATCCCTGGGTCAGGAAGATCCCCTGAAGGAAGGGCATGGCAACCTGCTCCAGTATTCTTGCCTGGAGAATGCCATGGACAGAGGAGCCTGGCAGGCTGCAGTCCATAAGTCACAAGAGTCGGACACGACTGAAGCGGCTGAGCATGCATGCACCTTGGTGTTCAGCTTTCCAGGATGATGCTCATGTTCAGCATTCTAGATCAGTGGCAGCACACTTTTTCTGACAAGTGCCAGATAGTAACCATTTTAAAGCTTTGTGGGCCAGTTGGTCTCAGTTGTGGCTATTTAGCTTGGCCATTGTAGCATAGAACATAATACACAAATGAGTGTACATGGATGTGTTCCAATAAAACTTTATTTACAAAAGTTGGCAGCAGGCTGGATTTGGCCCATAGGCTGTAGTTTGCCAACTTTGTTTTAGATATTTTCTTTTTTCTCTCCTTCCTTTCTCTTTTCCTTCCTCCCTCGCTCCCTCCCATCCTCTCTCCTATCCTTCCTCCCTCCTTCCCTCCCTCCCTTGCTTCCTTCTCTTTCTTTGCCTTTTTAATCAACCTCCTTTGAATTTTTTTAACTCTTGTGCTAGCCAGCCTACATTCTAGGTAGGTAGGCAACAGAAATATTGGAACAGACTAATATATCTCTCATGAAATGCAGACTGAAATATTAACTATCTCTTAATTTATATGATCTGCAAATTTAGTGAATAGGCTTTCTATGGACTCATTTACTTATTCAAAAGTAATTTTAAAAATTTAATTGATTATTTTCCTATCTAGCAGGGACTGGTCTCAGCACTGTAAGACAAGCAAGGTCCCTGCCATCATGCACTTCATGTGCCAGTCTTTGATTACAGTGTTTATAAGGACTCTATTAAGTACAGAGCCCTGGAACTCATTCATGATCAGGACAATTTAGAAGCATTATTCAACAGTCAGAATTGTAAATCCTCCAAACTTCTTTCTTTTCTAGCCTCCATTTCTCCCATCTTGTCCACAAAATTGTAGGAGATTCTCTCAGATTTATTGCTGAAATAAAGACATGTTTAACATTTGTCTTAATTTGTTGCATAGGAATCCTTGCCCAGCAAGATGTTAGGTTATTCTGGCATGGTTTTGTATTATCCCTAGCAAACCCACACTGGTGCCCAGTAATCACCTAAGTGTTTCAGAACCATTAAATATAAATAAATTCTAGATTTAAGCAATAACTATCAACAATCATTCATAAGTTCACTGCTCTGTGGCTTGAAAGATCTAACTCATAGCTTTTTCTCCATTTTGAATTCCAGGCTGCCTTTGCTGGCTGTGGTTTTCTGGCAGTTCCTCTGATTTCCCTGGTGTGTCAGTGTGGATGTACTCTGCACTTGGACTTCATGTGCTCTGCTTTCTGACTCGGAACCTGGAGAGTGATGGTCCTTTATAATCATCTCAGAGTTCTCCTCTCCTTACTAGCCTAAGCCTTTAGCTCCTTGATAAACATACTTTTCTTTCCTTTTCCCATTTAGAAATATCTCATTCATTCATCCATTCAACCAGTATTTATTGATTGCCTACTGTATGCAAGTCACTGTACCCAGCTCAGGGTCATTTTCACTGAGGAAGTAGACAAAAACAAGAGTCTTGGTTTTTGGGGTTTTTTTTTAATTGGATTGACTTTTTCATGGGAAACTACCTGACCTGGGGATATGTGAGGAGGTTAAGGAGAAGAGTTACAAGCCCCTTGCCCAGAGTGTGTGCAGGCGAATTCATAGGAAAGTTCTTCAGTATTGGAGCATAGAGTCAGTGCCATCTAGTTCACTAAATTTCTAATAGATATTTCTGTGGGGCTCAGCCTGTGGTCAGTACTGAAGGGAAGTGTTGAGTTACAGTTTGACTTTGGCAAGACCTCCCTAAACCCCTGTAATATATCCCTTGTCTACTTTTTCAGTATTATTATGAAGTTGAAGAGATGTGATGTGTGAATCATAAAGTATTCTACAGTTACAACTGCTTATTAATTTGGTTCATTTATAATTGAGCATGTACTTCCTGAGTGCCAGGCACTCTGCCAGATGCTGGGAATAAATTAAAAGGAATATATATGATCTAGTCCCTCAATATATATGATCTGCTCTCTCAGTCAAGTAATAAGACAGACCTATGAACAGGCATCCCAGTGCAGACTGATAAATGCAAAGGTAGATGGATGTACAAAGGATATAGGTAGCACTTGTATAGGTAGTGATGCCCTCTTCCTGAGGGCAGACTGGTGTCTGGGAAGTGTCACAGGGTAAGTGACTTTGAATTGAGTCTTAAGGTTGAGTCAGAGACTGCCAGGCAGGCTAACCAGGATGGACTTTCCAGGCAGAAGGAACAACACATGCAGAGATAAGGGCTAAGTGATAGCAAGTAGAATCATCTGCCACAGTACTTAGAACAGCTAGAAGTAAGACCATAGGGGGAGGCAGGGTTCTACGTGGGAAGGACCCTGTAAGGCAATTCTAGGGAGCTCATAGTGTTTTCTAAAGGCCACTGAAGGATTTCAAGTAGAGGAATGCTCAGTTTACATTAGCAGTTTAGATGGACCGTTCTTATGGGATGGGAATGAATTGGAGAGGAGAGGTTAGCAATGGTTCTTAATGTTTTGATCCCTTTGAGAACTGGTTGAGAAACCATGGTCCTCTCCCTCAAAATGCACTTCTCACTTCTGGGGATTTCTAAAAGAAATATTTGGGAGTGGAGAGAAATAGATATTTGAAAAAGGAGGATATTGAGTACTCCATGGAATGTGGGAATTGATGGAAAAGGAGGCACCTGTCACCTTGGTTTCTGCTTTGGATGAACCATTGGATGAGTGGGTCTGCAGTTTAAAGACATCTGGCAGCATTTGCTTGGTAGTTAAAATAATGAATGTGACTGAAACTGCTTGAGGAAAGGGGTTAAAGCAAAGGGATAGGAGGACAAGTCCCTCATTCAGGATACCAGCATTTAAGGTGTTGGGAGGAGGAACGAGGATCCAGGCAAGGAGACTGAAAGGTATTGGAGAAGTTGCGTGGTTTTCTTCTCTCAGAGAGGTGCTCTGTGTCTGTCCTGCCTGCTCAGAATGGGCAGAGCCTAGAGAGAAAAGAAACCTCTTTGTTGCTGAGGCTTTGCTATCAGCTGCCTCCTTCACCATTCCTGGTGAACTGCTTCTCCTGTTTGGTATTTCTCTAGCAAGAAGCCTGCTCAGCTGGCATGTTACAGTGTCTTCCACTCTTGTCAGTGTTGGTGTTTCAGGGTAGAGAGCAGGGCTGTTGGTGCAGGTGTTAGTGCAATAAGGCTGTTGGCCTCATTGGCTGACTGTTCTGTTCTCTTCAGCTCTCGGAATGTCATCTTCAGAGGCACAGTGAGGCTTCAGAGCCAGGAAGTTATGGTTCACTTAAGCTCTGCAACCAGTCATGGGACCTTAAGCCACTTGAATTTTGGTTTTCTCATCTATAACATAGGGATGACAATACCCATCCTAAAGAGTCATTTGAATGACTAGAAATAATCGCATGTAAAGCACAGTAGCATATGATGAAGAACTTCTCTGTGGAGTTGGGTCTTTGCTCAATGAAAGGCAGGAAATTTGCCATAGAGGTACTGAGCAACTCACCACTCATGGGGTACTGACAGAGGCTGGCTGGCTGGCTGCCCATCAGGGATTCTGTAAAGGGTCATTAGATTATATTGCTTCCAGGTTCCTGTCAGCCATGTGATTTCCAAGGTTCTGGAAACTTTAGGCTTATCTTCAGAGCAAGTAATGTACTTTGAAGTAGGATTTGAGCCAGGCTTTGGATAGTGGAGAGAGGAGAAAAAAAGAAAAGATATTCTAAGCAGGGATCACGCTTGAGCAAAGGCACAGAGGGGACACATGAAGGGGAGCTTGGAGATCACAGCTACTTCTCTACCACTTCATCCCCTGATTCTGACCACATTCTATGCGGTGCCTTGAGCCCCACTCTAGGAGAGTCCCACTTGTAGCTGGCTGCTGGGTGTGGGCCCCAATCCTCAGGTGGAGGAGGCAGTAAATTAGTGGTAACAGTAAACAAGTCACCCAGTCAGGGATGCCCCTGGCTGCTTGTAAGTAACTGTTATAAACCTTGGGTGTCTGGGGCTGTCAAAAATGCACGCGAGCACTCTGAGCGCCTCTCATATACACAATTAAAACAATAAAACACGGCAGAAACGTAGCCAGAGCAGGCTGTAAATCAGCTTCTCTTCTCAGCTCCAAGTGGCGGCTAAATAAAGATGAGTTGTGCAGAAGCTGGGTTGGCACAGGGCCCTTCCTGGGATAGGGGCCTGCTTTGCCCCGCTGGACCTGCCAAGGCCAACCCTAACCCCACCCCCAGCCCGGGTGGCTCTCTTCCCATAGCTCCAAGGGCTGCAGGTCCTGGCCTGCTCCAGCTGACCTCCCCATCTCTGTGTCTTCAGATGGGGGACAGGACGATGCAAGCTGGCACATCACAAACCAGTGGACAAGTGCCCTGGAGTTCAGGAGATGGCTAGGAGTCCCCACTGGCGGTAATGGAACTGCTCTCTATAATATTTTTCCCTCTCCCCAGAACATTGCTAAGGAGTAGTCTTACCTTAGCTCATCTATTCAATATAAGTTAACACCCAGCACCCACTGCATGCCCAGCCCTACCCAGGCACAGCAGAGAGAATCTGTGCCCTTGGAGACAAACTGAAATGGGAATAATAATGGTTCCAAGGACATAACGGAGAAGGCAGTGGCACCCCACTCCAGTACTCTTGCCTGGAAAATCCCATGGACAGAGGAGCCTGGTAGGCTGCAGTCCATGGGGTCACTAAGAGTCGGACACGACTGAAGTGACTTAGCAGTAAGGACATAAGAATCACCTGTCTCAGAGTCCAAAGAGTGGCTTGGCCATCACCTGTGTGACCTTGGGCAATTCTCTATATCTCTGAGCCCTGATTTTCTCATCTATAGAGAATAAGATTTTTTACACCCTAGATGTAGTGTGTCAAAAACAGATTCCTGCCCCATTCCCAGATCCTGAGATTTTAATTCAGTGTGTCTGGGGTTGGACCTGAAATTTTGCATTTCTAACAGGCTCGCACTCTTTGAGTAGGTGATCTAGGCTATTTATGCTTGAACTGCTTTAAAAAAATTCATCTGGACCTTCTCCCTGGAAGAGACTCTTTTTTTCACTTGAAGTTTCATTCTTAGAGAGTCTGTGTGCTTAAGCATGGTATTATGGGTGTACAGAACACTTAATAGCTGTGACACCTAGGGCAATTTTCTGTACCTCTTAGAGGCTCTGTCTCCTTATATGTAAAATAAACATTAGTGGGAGAGTTAGAAGTAGTATGTTTATCCTTAGCCTAAAACCTAGAACATAGAAGGAATTCCATTAATGTAAATTTCTGTTTTTATATCATCATCATTATCGTCATCATACTCTTATAAAACTTCATTCAGTGTCTCTGACACAGTCTTCCAGTGCTTCAGTATCTCTACCACAGCCTTCAGCGGTAGCAAACTGTTATCTGTGAAGAGCTAAACATTATCTTCGAGTTCAAGGGATGGCTTGGCCATCACCGGTGTGACCTTGGGCAATTCTCTTTATCTCTCTGAGCCTTGATTGTCTCTTCTGTAGAGAATAATATATTCTATACCATAGGCTTATTACGAAGATCAAATTAAAATACTTACTAAATACTTGAGAAAATACAAGGTATCATACACATATAAGGTGCTGGCAATAATAATAATAAAGATTGATGACATGACCAAGATTATGTTTGACAAGGGTCCAGTCAGAGATGCTGATAACAAGGACTATCAGAGCTCAAAGAAGAGAATCTGTCTGAAGCTTCAGGAAATAAAATGGTATTTGAGCCTTGAAGTATAAGAAGGTTTTATAGAGCAACTGAGTTTTATAGCAACTGAGTATAAATTGTGTATAATCAGAGAAGTGTGTGAGCTTCCCTGATGGCTCAGCTAGTAAAGAATCCACTGCAGTGTGGGAAACCTGGGTTCAATCTCTGGCTTGGGAAGATCCCCTGGAGAAGGGAACAGCTACCCCACTCCAGTATTCTGGCCTGGAGAATTCTGTGGACTGTATAGTCCACGGGGTCGCAAAGAGTCGGACATGACTGAGCAACTTTCACTTTCACTTTTTCAGAGAAGGGCCTATGTTATGTCCAGAATTTTCAGAGGTGGGAAATGGAAAAAATATATTTCGGGGCAGCAAGTAAATTTGTTAGGGTGAAGCATCCATACAGCAGAAGATTCATTTTAGAGGGTAATGAGCAGTAAAGGTGCTGCTTTAAAGTGAGTAGGCTGGGGCCAGATCCAGATGCTTGGAGTTAACCTCTTAGGCAGAGAGGAGCCTTGCAGGTCCTAGAGGAGAGGGTACTACAGGAACTGACTCCTTCCACAGTGGAGAAGCAGGGGGAAAGTGATGGTAATAAGATGTGATGATAATAGCTGCAGCAGCAGGTTACATTTATTGATACTTAATTTATTGCATGCTCACAGCAACCCTGTGACGTAGGCACTGAGGGAAACTGAGGCAGAGAGATGATGTCAAATGCCAGCAGAACCATCTCATGCTCTCTAGAGAACCCAGCACCAACGTCAGCCAATATGTGCCCCACACTTGGCTCAAAACCTCTGATTTGTCCAAAGTCTTGGAAAATTTGGGAATCTGCCAGGCCAAAAGCTATTTGGGCAAGTTATTATTTTTAATAACGTCCCTGCCTCTTCCTCATCATTGTCAGAGCCTTGTCACACCTTCAGCACCAGTGGTTCTACATGTCATTTCTCAGCAGTGTCAGCCCCCGTAGAGTCACTCAAATGGACAATGCACTATCTATCCTTTAGGCCTTTTGGCCAACTTCAGGATTAAGTATAGCAGCTAGTTAGGTTAATTGTTTCCATCCTTTTAGCCCTCCACATCTATATATATGTTTGACTAGGAGGAGATAGACTAGTTGACATGTTTTATTAAAAATAATAAATTTGATGCATTTATAAAAATAAGGCAAAAATGGGATGGGGTGGCAAAGAACTATAGTCTTGTGATTTTTAACTGATTTACATATTTTGTATATAAATGTTTTTTCATCAAAAGTTCCAAATCAGGGGTGGGTCCCACACACCACGCAAAATATATTAGAGACATTTATATGGATAGCAGGAAGGGAGACAGAGAGCTGAAATTTTCCAGGCACCCAGTGATTGATGGGGGCTGAGGCTCCCCCTGACGCTTTATTGAGTTTCCGATGATTATCTCTCGCTGAGACATTTTTTACAGATGACGGTCGAGCTGTCACAATGGACCATGGGGGAAAAAAAACCAACAATAATAACACTTTAATCTTTTTACTGCACTGCTCCCTAGTATCTCAGATTCATCTTCCCTGACGCACGCAGTTCATTATTCTGCCCCTCCCTGGATGGGAAATAAAGGGAAATAAATATATATGTAGACACACTTACCCACATACATACACACACACCGAGTGTATATAAGAGACCACCCCAGAACCAGAGAGATGCAGAATTTATTGTTCTTTTTGCAAATGTTGAGGTTTATTAGTAGAGATGCTGGGTTGGCTTGGAATTGGCTATTAATTACAGCATTTTGTATTTGTTTTTTATTGCAAGTTTTTAGCATCTTGAAGAAAAGGCAGAAGAGAGGCAAGCAGGTGTAGAAATGAGGAGCACACAGGGACCAAGTTTGGCCAACTGAGTAGCACAGCTGGCAAAGAGGACAGGCTCCTTCCTCGTATTGTGGCCCTGCCCAGAGGAGCCCCAGACCTGGAAGAACCCTGCTTTGGTCAGGATCAGCGTAGGAGCAGGGGGATGGGAGATGGTGAGCCCAGGGTAATTATAGGACAAATCACAGGGCTCTGGATACCAGGGAGGATTAGGAGAGATGGGAAGTGGTGGAAATGTTGGTGGGTCTTTGCTGCTGCTGCTGTTAAGTCGCTTCAGTCATGTCTGACTCTGTGTGACCCCAGAGATGGCAGCCCCCCACACTCCCCCGTCCCTGGGATTCTCTAGGCTAGAACACCGGAGTGGGTTGCCATTTCCTTCTCCATGGTGGGTCTCTAGCTAACAGTATAACAGATAACAGTAACAGATTCCTAAGAGTTTGCCCATGTTTAGATTTTGGTTATGTGCAGGTGAGACGTGGGCTCTGGAAAGCTCTACCTGAGTCTGTGGTCAGATGAATGTCGTAGGCCAGAGAAGATGCCACACTGACTGTCTGGGGTCACAGGCAGAGTCAGCAACCTTTCATCTTAAGGTTCCAGGCTGACCTTCCTGCTCTCCCCCTTCTCTTCCTTGGGATGAGAGAAGATGGGCTTGGGGGTCCCTCTATGGGAAGGCTGCCCTTGACGTGTCTCCAGTAGAGTAAATGCTAGCTCAGTCTTCTCTTTAATTCATCAAACCTTTCTGACCTTCTGCTATGTGTTGGGTCTCATGTTACACTATGATTAGGTATAATGAGGTAAACAGGGTCCTGTTCTTAAGGAGAAATCTTCTAGTCTGTGGGCAGGGAGCATGGTGTTTGTGAGAACCATTTTTAAGTGGGGTCTAACCCTCCAGCCACAGACCAGCCTAGATGACCATTCTCTAGATGAAGGGCAAAGAGACCTGTAAGACACAGGGTCTTTCAAGATCCTCTTTTCTACTTGGAGAGACGTATTTATGGAACACCTGCAATGCTCAAGAGTGTATGCATGAAACAGTCTGAAAATACAAAAGATTATGTAAGAGAAAATGTTAACCAATTTGATGTGGACTGCACAATACTAGAAGGCAGAGAGGAGAGGGAGATCAGTGAAAATCAGACTTCTTGAGTTGTAAAGAATGGGTAAAACATTTATCTCCTTTTGTAGATAAACAAAAGGAAGAAATAGTGAAGCTGTGGTATAGAGAACAAAGTAACAGCCTTGGAGGTAAACAAACTAGCTTGGTTATTGACTGCCACCATGACCAGAAATAAGCTACATAACCTCTCTAAGTGCCAACTTCTTTTACTAAATAAGAATGATGACAGCCTAGTGTGATTCTTTCAAGGAAAATAGTTGTAAAGTTCCTCACACAGTACCTGGCACATAGTAAGTGCTCAGTAAATGGAGGCCATTATTTTCTTATTACTCCGAGTTTTAAACACACACACACACGACTCTTAGTCCTGGGATATTAGCCTTCAGAACTCACCTGTGACCCTCCACTAAGTATAAAATGGGCTCTCTGCAATGAGCCTTACCTATCCTACAGTGTTACCATAAGAGGTGGTTCTGGCCGTGGTTAGAGTGGCATCAGAAAGAGGAGAGGGGGACCGAATTGGTGGTACAGTAGTTAAGAATCCACCTGCCAGTGCAGGAGACATGGGTTCGATCCTGTTCTGAGAAGATCCTACACGCCGTGGAACAGCTAAGCCTGTGCGCCACAACTGCTGAGCCCCTGCTCTAGAGCCTGTGAGCTGCACCTGCTGAGCACACGAGCTACAACTGCTGAAGCCCATATACCCTAGAGCCTGTGCCCTGCAGCAAGAGAGGCTGCCACAGAGAGAAGCCTGAGCACTACAAGGAGGAATAGCCACTGCTCGCTGCAACTAGAGAAAGCCCACACACAGCAACAAAGGCCTAGTGTAACCAAAAATAAATATGGTAAATACATAAATTTTTTAAAAAGAAGAGGAAAGGGCACAAGAATAAATTTATTACCATGTATTGCACCTTAAAATGGCAACCCACTCCAGTATTCTTGCCTGGAGAATCCCATGGACAGAAGGAGTCTGGCGGGGTACAGTCCATGGGGTCGCAAAGAGTCGGACAGGACTGAGCGACTTCATACACACACACAGTACATGCCAGGCAATGTGCTCAGTTCCTTACACTTTTTAATAGAACAGCTTTATTGAGTAATTTACATACCACATAGTTTACTCATTTAAAGTGTGTAATTTTGTGGTTTATAGTATATTCACAAGAATTGTGCTGCTCTTACCACAATTTTAGAACATTTTCATCGCCCCATAAAGAAACCTCATACCCGTTATCAGTCATTCTGCACTTCTCTTAACGCTCTCTAGCTCTACACAACCAGTAATCTACTTTCTGTTTCCATAGATTTACAATTCATATAAATGGAATCATGCAATATGTGATCTTTTGTAGCTGAATTCTTTTTGACTTGTTTTCAGGGTTCGTCCGTGTTGTAGCATGTATCAATACTTCATTCCTCTTCATAGCTGAATAATATTCTATTGATGGCTATACCACATTTAGTTTATCCAGTTATCAATTGAGAGACATTTTGGTTGTTTTGACTTTTGACTATCATGAATAATGCTGCTGTGAATGTTTTTGTACCAATTTTTGTGTGAACATAGTGTTTTTTATTTTCTTGGGTGTATATCTAGGGTTGCTGGCTCATATAGTAACTCAGTACTTAGCCTTTTGAAGAACTACGAGACTGTTTTCCAAAGTGACAGCACCATTTACATTTCCATCAGTCACGCGTGAGGGGTCCAGGTTCTCAACATCCTCAGCAGCACTTGTTACTTCCTGTCTTTTTTACTTTAACCATTCTAGTGGATGTGATGTGGTATCTCATGGTTTTGATTTGCATTTCCCTGATGACTGATGATGTTGAGCATCTTTTCATGTGCTTTTAGGCCATTTGTATATCTTCTTTGGAGAAATACTTTCTCAGATTCTTTTTCCATTTTTAAATTGGTTTTGCTGTTCAGTCTTGTGAGGTAGGGTGATGATATCTATCTTGCAGATGAGAAAACAGATTCTCAAAGATGTTAATCTGATCAAAGTTGTACAGTGAGTTTTGCTTACCAGTCTGACTGACTCTGACCTTTATGCTGTTTCTGATACATAGTGCTGCCTACTGAGGATCCCTGGTAGGATCCTTTCATGGTGGTGGGGAGTTCTCACTAGCAGGAAGGGAGGAGTTAACAGTTTATTTAGAGACATTAGGACCAGGTAGGAGAGCCTCTGAAAGTCAACAGGGGAATGTGGATATATTACAGGTTACAGAACAGGGGAGGATATTTTAGTTTGAAAATTACATGTTAGTTTGTACCGTTTCCTAGGTATAGTCACTTCCTGCACCCTTCACTGTATCACATCATTTCAATGTTCACAGCAATACAATCTATAGATATCAGTGCTCCCATTTTATCAGGGAGAAATTTGAAGCTCAGAGGTCTGGAATAATTTTCCAGCATCACCAAAGTTTAGAATCCAGGTCTTTCCACCTCAGTATTCTGAGCTCTTCCCTTTCAGTGATACTTCGTAAAAGATTCTTTCAGTGTTACTTGCAGCATTTGTAAGCTCTTCAGGGCAGGGCCTCTTTATTGCCATGGCCCAGCCCATGGAAAGTATGCAATACTTTGCTGGATAAACAAGGAAACAGACTAGAATATATGGTACAGGAAGACCTAATTTAAGTTGGATTTTGGCAGGGAGAGGCAGTTTGAGTGAGACATTAGAGGTCTCCAGTATCCCAAGACTTGGTGTCTTAGGGGGCTTTGCTTTAACTTTCTACACATGGGATTTGGGAAGAACATTCTGGTGCCCAGACATCCTTGGCTTCCCTAGAGTGGAATCAGGCATTTGGAAATGGGATGGGTTTGGCCAGCCTTGCATCTTTCTTGTGATTATGGTTTCAGTGTGTCTGCCCTCTGATGCCCTCTCGCAACACCTACAGTCTTACTTGGGTTTCTCTTTCCTTGGACTTGGGGTATCTCTTCATGGCTGCTCCAGCAAAGCGCAGCCGCTGCTCCTTACCTTGGACGAGGGGTATCTCCTCACCGCCGCCCCTCCTGACCTTGAATGTGGAGTAGCTCCTCTCGGCCCTCCGCTTCTTGGACGTGGGGTTGCTCCTCCCAGCTGCTGCCCCTGGCCTCGGGCGTGGGGTTGCTCCTCCCAGCCGCTGCCCCGGGCCTCGGGCGTGGGGTAGCTCCTCCCGGCTGCCATCCCTGAGAATTAGAATGCGAAGGGCCCTCAGAGACTAGTCCAGTGCTTCTTACAAGTTACCCACATGATTCTCATGCCACTAAAGTTTATGAACCATGGATGTGAGAAAAACTCCTCACTTTAAACATAAGGAATCTGGGACATGGAAGGATTGAAATACATAGCAAGTTTAGTGGAAACCATTTTTAAATCCAATTCACTTTTCTCCTGGTCTTTTGTTCTTACTGTTCCCCATGCTGCTTAATTTGTCAACAAAAACTGTTGCCTGCCTATAGCTTTCAGAACAGAGTCCAAACCCCTTTCAGGATCAGGCCTCTGTCTGCCTGGGCAACCTCATCTGCGCCCATTGCTCCACCCGCCTTCATTCAGCATTCCAGGTTCATTGGAGAACCAGTTTCTTGTACAGACAGGTAATGCAATTTCACCCACTGTCATTTGCAAACACCACTTCCTTTCCTGGAATGCTCTTCTCTACCTCGTCCTCCAGACAGTTTCTGCCTGGGGAGATTCCTCCCCAAGCCGCCTGACATGTGTCCGTCTTTGCTGCCACCAGACCGTGTGCACACATGACTCTCATAACATTCACTGTGCTGAGGTGCTCAGTGGTGGCATGCTCCAGGGCAGGGGGTGAATGAGGGCTCCTCTGTGCTCATGGCTGAAGCTGCATGAAATACTGAAGTGATGCTGGGTGGGATACATATAAAAAATGTTATGAACTAGTTTCTGTCATCCATGAGGAAACTGGGGAGTCAGAAGGGAAATTATAACACAAAAAGGTATTACACAAAGTGTTGTAGACAATAAACAAACAAGTAGTAAAGTAGTAAATAGATACACGCGATCAGCATGACAGGCTTCCAGAGCAGAGCTGGGGGGACAGGACCTCCTGGAAGATAAGGCCTTGAATTGGACTTTGAAGAACAGGGAGGGCTTAGAGAGGAAGGAGAGCCATCCAGGCTGGGCAAGGGAATGAAAAGCCTTTCCTGCCCCAGGAACAGTGATCCAGTGCAAGGAGTCCCCCTCTTGACCCATCCCCTGGCTAAAAACAAGCACAACAGTGCCCGCAGAAGCTGAGGAGGCAGCTTGGTGATACACTAGGAGTGAGGATTTGGCAAGGTAGTAGATACAGAACACCTCATGGGAAGGAAGCTGAGAGCCCAGAGGCTTCCTCCTGGAGACTCTCAATAAGAACTTAGCTTAGTCCCTGAGCTTCATGCCAGGTGGGCTGATGCTGGGGTATGTGAGGATTGAGCCTGTGGGCACTGGCAGAAGCTGTGCAATATGGAAGATGGAGCCAGGCCGGCTCAGGACCGATTAGCCATCTGAGTTGGGCAGGCCACCCAGCCTCTTTACTTCTGTCTCCTCCTCTGTTCAATAGAATAGTACTTGACCTGTCTGTCTTAGGCTGACCTGGGGTGAGGGGACAATTGCCTTGAAGTGCTCTCTAAACCCTTAAGTGCTGCACAAATGTAAGGGTTCTCCTCATGTTCATCAGGTTAGTCGTAAAGGTTCCCCCTCATGGAGATATGCTCCTATTTTTAAAGGCACTCCATGGCAGTAGATGACATGAGTTCCTGGGTGTGGCACGTTGCCTTTCCTCCTCACAAGGCAATGATAGTAAAGCTTTTGTTACTGGGAGACCACTCATTTTGCCTCACTTAGCTTTTTTCAAAGTCTCCTCCAATAGACTTAGCAATGTAAGGACAAGAACCATGTGTGATTCACTTTTGTATCCCCAGTGCTGACCCCGGGGGAGGAAGCAGCATTACTACATGTTTGTAATATTTTTTAAAATCTGTTATCAGATTTGATTCTCATTTAATATTCAAATTATTGCTTGTCATGCCCATTTTACAGGTAGAAGACCTTAGTAAGTAGCAGATCTAAGATTTCAGGACTGTGTGAGTCCTTTACCTTTGATTACTGTTTCTCATCATGTGAGGCAGTGATTTGGGGCAGAGGGGCGTTGTCTTGTTTTGTTTTGCAGTTTCAGCAGTGCTAGCCCACTCCAGTGTTCTTGCCTAGAGAATCCCAGGCACGGGGGAGCCTGGTGGGCTGCCGTCTATGGGGTCACACAGGGTCAGACACGACTGAAGCGACTTAGCAGCAGCAGCAGCAGCAGCAGCTAGTGGTCAAGCTATAGGGAGGGCTTTGGGGACCCCTTTCACCTCTCCTGACTCCTTGACACTGCTGAGTGCAGGAAATCCTGCTGTGTGTACATCAGCTGCACACCTGCCAAGGCCCCCAGGCTGACCCTGGCCACAGCACCCCAGCATAGACTTTGCACCTCAAAAGGCAGAGGTGGGAACAGAAGGATGACAAAGTAATACTGTGTCATTCTCTCTGTGGCCACAGGGGTGAAGGGACAGGGATGGCTGGCCTGGAGGGGAAGCAGGAGCTTGAGCCCATCTCCCCCTGTGCTGGAGATGGGCTGGTGGATGTCTTTGTTGGGAAGGGGATGGTTCACTGGCTGAGGACCAGCTGTACACACTGGGCCTCAAAAGACCACCGTGGTGGCCAGCTGGTGAGCTGGCCCTGAATGAGTCACTTTAGCTTCTGTGGGTTTGCTTCCTCTTTCTCCACAAGAGCAAGTAAGAATGTGAGGGCGTATGCTGCACACACCTCCTCTTTCCCACCTTTAGACACTTTTTTTTTTCTGATAGAGATCTAATGATCTGGGGGTTTCAGTAAGATCTACTGGGACAGGGCTTCTAAAGCTGGGTGACAAGGGGAAAAGAGCTTACTGCTAAGAACACAAAATGGGTCTAGCCAACCTGGACAGGGTCCTAGTTCCACCACTGACTGGCTGTGCACCTTGCTCTATTTCAGCTTCCCCATCTGTAAAACGGGGAGAGTGAACTTCCACCTCACAGGGTCGTTCTGAAGTAAATAAGTAAAGGGAATGCTTTATATGTTGTTACGCACTGTTCAGTTCCAGAGTGTTCCATGGAACACCAGTGCTGCAGGATTTTAACGGGGTGGGTGGAGAGGCTGCCAAACATAAAACTGCTGAGTAATAACCAAATTAGGGCTTCTCTGGTGGCTCAGTGGTAAAGAATAGACCTGCCAATGCAGGAGATGTGGGTTCGATCCCTGGGTCAGGAAGACCCCCTAGAGAAGGAAATGGTATCCCACTCTAATGTTCTTGCCTGGGAAAATCCCATGGACAGAGGAGCCTGGTGGGCTACAATCCATGTGGTCACAAAAGACATAGCAACTAAACACCACCACCAAATTAAATAGATGGTTCTTACTCAGAACTGTGCCTCTTGGAGGGGAAAAGTGTATGCAGAAATTCCCAGACCTTTTATTGTAGAGAGAGTACACTTTTGGAAGCATAAGACTAGACAGTAGGGATAATAACTGACAGTGGCTAAGAGGTACTCTTAGGTCCTGTTCCAAGCCCCTTTACTCACAGTGTCTCATTTAATCCTTATGATATCCCATGAGAGAACATGTTAATCATCTCTACTTACAGGTAAAGAAACTTGGCACAGAGAGGTTAAGTAAGTTACCCAAGATTACACAGTCAGTAAAGTGAGAACTGGGACCCAAACACAAGTGATCTGGCTCCAGAGCTCACTTATTTAACAGCTATACTCTCCTTCCTCCATTAAATACTGTTGGCTGGTGGTATTATTATTATTCCAAAACAAGGTAATAGTAGGGCCTTAATTATGTATTATGTATGCATTTGCTGATTCAACAAGTGTTTGTCAAGCATATATTTATGGCCAGACACTGGGGGTATAACTGTGGGGAAGACAGTCACACTTCCTTTCCTCATTGTGCTTTTGGTTTAGTGGGTAACATAGTCAGGTAATCAGGTGATTGCAATGGAATGGGTAATATATACTGTAATTGGGAGATGCCTGAAGTGCTAGGGAAGCTCTTGGGAGGAATAACTACCTCAAACTTAGCAAGAATCACTGGAGGAAGTGACTTTTAATCAGAGGCCTAAAAGTGAATTGAAGTTAGTCAATTGATGGCGTGAGAGAGAGGGAAATGTTCCAGGCAGTGGAATAGTATTTGCAAAAGCTCAGAGGCTAGAAAGAGCATTAGGAAGGGGATGGTGAGATGAGACCTCAGAGGGGAGCAGGGACTCTCTTCATAGACATTCCTTATTAGCTGGGCTGTGACACTGCCACTATGCTGATGTTTGTCCCTGAACCAAATAGCCCAGCTGTGCCCCTTGAGTTCTTGTGCTTTTTATGGTAAGCATCCCATGTATAACTCTGTCTCACACTTATGATTTGTCCGTTCAGTGGTCTGATTCTTGCATCAGATGTTAACTTCTTAGAGTCAAGAAGGGTATCTTGTTCATTAGTATATCTCCAGA
This sequence comes from Bos indicus, assembly GCF_029378745.1. Classification (NCBI taxonomy): domain Eukaryota; kingdom Metazoa; phylum Chordata; class Mammalia; order Artiodactyla; family Bovidae; genus Bos; species Bos indicus. The sequence continues at coordinate 52,410,039 of NC_091774.1, read as the reverse complement.
AGCTTCCACCATGCATGGTGTTCATTAAGAATACAATTTGAATGGATGATATCTTTTCTTTGTAAAATGGGTTATACCCTTCCTGCTTTCTTGAACCAACTATCCCTTTTCCTCATGTTCATCACTGTATCTAGCAGTTAATATCCTGTGTGGCAATTCAGTGGTGCCCTACTGGCTCTTGAGGTACTGTACTCTCTGGCTTCCTCTTTCAGGTTTTTGTTGTACTGTTATTTTCCCTCCCCGCCTGGTGAGCTCTGGACTGTGATCCACATACTTGATTCTGAAAACTTCTTCCCAGCCTTCTAGTTTGCTGCTTCTAATCTGCAGTAGGCTGGAAACAAAATCCCTTGCCATGATTTGATAAGACTGTTCTCAACTAAGAGTTTGAGTTAATCTTTGAGTTAGGTCCTAAAGTTAGGTCCTGCATGAGAAACATGCAGATACCATTGTACATTGGACATATATATTAGCTAATCAGAGGCCTTCTTCCTGTTTACCCTACTCCAGGAAAGGTCAGATAACACTCCAGGGGTGGGGGTCATCAGTTGGGAGAGCCTCTGGTGCAGAAGAGCTGATGGACCACTGATTCACCAGACCATAAGGAAGTATGGTCTGTTCTCCAGTTGCATACTCCAACAACTTCATTTTGACCAAACATTTGAAATACTACCACCTAAGCCATCTTACCTGGGTGTTATCTACAAACCTCAGGCCGATCTCTGTTAGGGCAGGTTCCATAGAGAGTATGTTGGCACCTTCACTTGAGCAGGGAAAGAAGAGCGAGTGTAAGCCAAGGCTAGGACCAGAACATCTGGGCTCTGATTCCTTCATTTGCAAAATGAGGGTGAAAGCATGATGTGATGGGGAAATAGCATGAGGACTCAGATTAGACCTGGGCTCTAATCCTCATGCAACCACTTATTAACTGTATGACCTCTGTACTTTAGCTTTCTCATCTATAAAACGAGAATTATAATGCCTGTTTCCCTGGTGGCTCAGTCAGTAAAGAATCTGCCTGCAATGCAGGAGACCAAGGTTCAATCCCTGGATTGGGAAGATCCCCTGGAGAAGAAAATGGCAACCCACTCCAGTATTCTTCTCTGGAGAATCCCATGGACAGAGGAGCCTGGCGGGCTACATCCATGGGGTCATAAGGAATCAAACATGATTGAGCGGCTAAGCAACAAGCACTATATAAAGTAGTTAGGGGAATTACATAGATTGTGTGAAATGACCATGTCAGCCAAAGAGCAGAGAAGGTCAGTTGTTGTTCTTCAGTTGTTCATTTGTGTCCAGCTCTTTGCGACACCCTGGACTGCAGCACGCCAGGTTTCTCTGTCCTTCACCATCTTCTGGAGCTTGCTCAAACTCCTGTCTATTAAATCGGTGATGCCATCCAACCATCTCATCCTCTGTCATCCCCTTCTCCTCCTGCCTTCAATTTTTCCCAGCATCAGTGTCTTTTCTAACGAGTCAGCTCTTTGTATCAGGTGACCAAAGTATTAGAGCTTCAGCATCAATCCTTCCAATGAATATGCGGGATTGATTTCCTTTAGGATTGACTGGTTTGATCTCTTTGCAGTCCAAGAGATTCTCAGGAGTCTTCTCCAACACCACGGTTCAAAAGCATCAATTCCTTGGCACTCAGCCTTCTTTATGGTCCAACTCATATCCATATGTGACTACTGGAAAAATCATAGCTTTAACTAGATGGACCTTTGTTGGTGAAATAATGTCTCTGCTTTTTAATACACTGTCTAGGTTTGTTGTTGCTTTTCTTCCAAGGAGCAAGCATCTTTTAATTTCGTGGCTGTGGTCACCATCTGCAGTGATTTTGGAGCCCAAGAAAATTGTCACTGTTTCCATTGTTTCCCATCTATTTGCCATGAAGTGATCTAGGTGAAATCTCTGTTAGGTTTAGGAAGAAGCGTGACAGTCTGCTGGCTTTTCAATAGGAAGTTCAGTTTTGTAGGAGGGGGAAATGCATAAACTCCGTTCCAAGACATCTTGGAAAAGAATGGCTTAAGAATTGTCTGGTGCTTTTGACTACATAGGCAAGGTTCTCTCTTGACTGAATTACATGCCTTTATCCAGTAGGAAGTAGGAGGAGCCTGCCCTCTGCAGGCCCTGTGCCGTGGACTCAGGGAGGAGCAGGTACAAGTAGGTAGGACCCAAATTCCACCTCCAGTAAACTAAGCTCAGGAAGGAACATAAGGCAAGTACACTGATAATTTCTACATGAGGCAGAAAGAAACCCCATCACCTTCACAGGATAGATATTGTTCTGTAGGGTCTTAGTTCCCAAGGAAAGGCCCCAGAATTTAAGTAGCCTTCCAAATATTGTCCATACTGGGACTGTTGAGGACAGCAAGCATAAGTCATGACTATCCCGATGAACAGGCACATGTGTGATCAGTAACCCAGAGGGTCCTGTAAAGTGATGCAACTGATTTTAGGTTCTTTAGTATCAATTTAGAGAGAGAGAGTCACTAATAAAAACACTTGAGTGAGCCTAGGGGTTTTTGGTTCTTTGACACATGCAATACTTGTTCTTTCTGCCTTTAAAAAATGCTCGCAGTACATTTTATTAAGGGAAAAAAGGCAGATTACAAAATTGCAATATATTAATTCCAAATTTGTAAGATATACATGTAGGATATATATGCAGGTATCTTCTATCTACTAATGTCCATATCAATATCAATATAGATATCAGAGGACATATACCAGAATATTAAATGCCATTTCTCAAATTGCTGAGATAATCATGCTTTTTCTCCTTTATACTTTCCTGTAGTTTCAAATTCTTAATGGCTTTTATAAATTTAAAAATCCTTTACAAAATATTAAATATTAGATTGTAAACATCTTCAGAGCACAGAGGAGGCATGTTACTGTTCTGCTAAGAACACCCTCTGTCTGCCTCCTGACTTGCCCTCTGTCTTGCCCTTGCCTGCTTTTCTTCACCCTTCAAGACTCTCATCTTTTGAGATCCTTTCTTCATGCCCAAATTGAGCTAAGCTCCCTTCTGGCTTTTTATATCATCCTGTTATATAATAGCATTTATCTCAGGCAATACTGTAAACATCAGTTTATTGTCTGCCTCCTTTGTCAGGTTAGGTTAGGGACCATATCTGATTCATTTCTATGTCCCCAAACGAATCTTATCACATAATAGATGTCAGTAAACCTATGTGGAATTAACCGGGCTCTGTTTTTCTTCCTCTTTCCCAGCACAGATGGCCAGGCACATAGTAGGTGCCATTATTTGTTTATTAAGGAAGTAGATGAGTGAATGAGGGAATAAAAATGCCAAGAGGAAGAAAGTGAAATTGGTGGCTCTTGGCATTTGTTGCTAATGAAAGGGTTTGTGTTGCTGTCCCCCTAGTCCTGGTCACCCGAGAGGATGACTTCAACAACCGGCTGAACAACCGCGCCAGCTTCAAGGGTTGCACAGCCCTACACTATGCTGTCCTCGCTGATGACTACCGGACCGTCAAGGAGCTGCTTGATGGAGGTGAGAGCATGGGTGAGTGGGGCGGAGGGCTTAGTCGGCAGGAAGTGTGGACTTAGCTGCCTCTCTCCTCCAGGAATGCCAAGCTTCCCCAAAGCCGTGTTGCCCTCCCAGACTGGAAAGCCTCAAAGCTGCCTGTACTCTGTGACAGTGGCCACGTGCATGCGGGATTCACCCTCATGTGGCTGGAGTGTGTTCTTTGCCTACGGTTGTGTGGTGTACCATGCCATCCTTCCTGAACGTTCATGCTCTGAGTTTTGCTTGTTGCGTTCCCCAAAAGTATCCTCTCTTCTACCCTGTGTCCTCCAGAGCAGGACTGGTGGACCAAGGGGGGAGAGCCTTCAAATCTCTACTAACCTCAGACTCAAAAGACATCCACCTTGATCCCCCTGCCCCACCCCAGTCTAAATCAGGCCTCTTCCATCACTCTGGTTCATTGCACCCTATTCTTTTTCCATGGTTGCACTTGTTGCAATCTTGAATTTTGTGTGTGTGTTCAGTAGCCTTCTCCCTAACTTGACTCTGAGCTCTCTGAGGGCGAGAACTATGGCTGATTCATTCTAGCACCTGACATAGTACCTAACACACAGTAAACACTCAATAAATCTTTATCAAATGTTTGACTACCCTTCTTTTGGAGAGCACTGATGTATTGGAGGGATAATACATACCATCCCCATACTCAGGCTGGTCTGGTCCTGTCCAGATCTGGTACCTGCCAGAGGCCTCCCAGGCAGTCACTTGCCCTTATCTTACTCCAGCCTCTCCTTTGGAGAGCGAGGAAAGCATCCTGCGAGGATGCATGGTGCCCAGGCCCCTGAGTTGGTATGGCACTATGGCACTGACTTCCTGTTTTATGCCTTCACTGCACTTTTTGAAGGTTTAGGGACCCTCTCTTGGGCCTGGACACCAAGGCATTCCTTGTCAGTGGTCATTCTTCATAGAACCTGGGAGCTCGAAGGATCTTTGGAAGTCCTCCAGTTTACCTGATTGCCCGCCCTCTCTCCTCCTGGCAGAAACCTCTCCAGCAGCTAGCTGGCTGGTCTTTCTTTGAAATCTCTCAGAGACTGAGGGAACCCTCCTTCTTCCCTGGGAGCCCATTCCATTTTAATTCTGCTGTGACTGGTTTAAATAGATTCTTTTAAGTAGGTATGATTTTCTTAGTATCTTCTGCCAGCTGTCCTCTGCAGTCAATCACTGTTTCAAAACCCCATCTTCAAATAAAGTACTTTCAGCCCTAGAATCTTCGCCTCTCTAGCCCAGTGTCCCCATATCATCTTCTAGTGTTTGTGATTGGACTGGAAGGGTTTCCCAGTAATCCTCAAGTCCTACCACCTTCCATCCACCACAGTCACACTGACTTAAGACCCAGGCCTGGCCCATAGCCGCAGCCTACAAGGGACCTGCCCCAGTGCAGCCAGTGTGCACCTTGGTCTGGGAATGAATACTGCGAGGGACAGCACTGCTCACGGATATGGTGACAGCATCTAGGATGACTGGTGCTTTTGGAGCAAGAACTCACTGTTTACAGGAGCAGAGACTTAGAAAACGTCCCCAGGTAACATGCTACTCACTTTGTCCTTTGGAAAGCTCTCCAAAGAGAGACATTTGTAGCTAAGAATTAGAACGTTCACTATGGGGCTTCTCTCTGCTGTGCCTTAAAATCAATCAATACCCCCAGCTATTGTCCAGTGGTTTACATTCCCCACTTCCCATCAGCCCCTAAATGGACAAGAAATTCATTCTACAAAGAGTCCCTCTCCCCAGCCTTGCAGATCGAACACCTTTAAAATGAAGAAGCACGGGCCTTTTATGAAACACCCCACCCTTACCCCCCAGGCCAAGGCTGGCCATTTGAGCCGTTCCAGGGGCATGGTTCCTGCCTGTTGACTTGGAACAGATGCCCTTAGCCCCCATCTTTACACTTCACCCACCTGCCTTTTTACCCAGAATCCATTTACACCCCCTGCCCTAGCCTCCCAGCCTCAAGGGCCAAAACCATTAACCCACTGATTTCTCCCTTTCCGACCTGAACAAGTGGCCATCCCTCAGGGCCTGCAGGCTTGCCAACTTCTGACCTCCCTCCCCCCTTGACCTCTCTTGGTCTGCTTGTGTGTGTGACCAGCCAACCGAGAGGCAGGATCCTGTTCCCTTGTCCTAGGGGCTCTTGCCAGTAACATTTCCAAAGTTTCTGACCTCAGCTGACCTCCAGAAGGTTTCAGGGAGGGCAGCCCCTGATTTCCTGACCGTCCAGCTTTTTCAGCCTATATTTGCCACTGGCTTTGCTGCAGCACCTTAGAGACTTTCTCTGTGAGACCCAAAGCAGGCCTAGACATGGGGCCAGCCTGTGCTCATGGGATCCACGCACAACTCTTGTCCTTAAAATTGCTCAGTCCACAAGGATTTAGGGCCCCCAGATCTTAGAGGGTTGGAGCTAGAGGGGGCAGCTGCACTCGCCCTCTGATCAGCAGTCCCCACATGAGAGCTGGGGGAGGTCCAGGCAGCAGCAGCAGTCTGGTAATGTGGGAGGTTCTCTGACCCCTTAAGAGGCAGCATGGAGTAATAAACAGGGCTTTAGAGTCAGGCCAGCCTGGGTGTGAATCCCAGCTCCCCCACCTACTAGCTCTGTTGGCTTAGACATGTTACCTTATCTCTCTAAGCCTCAGTTTTCTTGTCTGTAAAATAACAGCTGGGAGGGGCTTTCCTGGGGTCCAGTGGTTAAGAATCCACCTTGCAATGCAGAGGACATGGGTTTGATCCCTGGGTCAGGAAGATCCCATGTACTGTGGAGCAACTAAGCCCATGCACCACAGCTGCTTAACCAGCACTCTAGAGCCCCTGAACTGCAACTACTGAAGCCCACACACCTAGAGCCCATGCTCTATGAGAGAAGCCACTGTGGTGAGAAGCCCCCACACTGCAACAAAGAGTAGCCCCCGCCCACCACAGTTAGAGAAAGCCTGCATGCAGTAGTGAAGACCCACCACAGCCAAATGAGTAAATAACATCTGGGAAGCATCACAGGGATTAGTGGGCGTGAGGATTAGTGATGACGTCTGTAAAGGTCCCAAGTACAGATAGATTCTCCATGATTGTGTAAAGAAATCAAATGCTCACCCTGGCAGCTATAATCCCATTCCTTCCCCATGAAATCTGTACTCCTATCTAAGACTTCTTAATTCTGTTTCTGCCTACAGCTTCTCCACCCTGCCCAAAACACCATCATACTCCCTCTCTTCTCAGCTTAGATCCTCTAAGGAAGCCTCTCCAGGTGGTCTGGTCTGCTCTGACAGTGCTGCCTCTGAACACTTCACTGTCGTGATGGGTGCTTAGCACAGAAAGGCCACTTCATCTTCAGGAGGCCCCATAACATAGTGAGAAGAACACAAAATTGGGGATCAGACAGACTTGGGTTTAAATCTCAGCTCTTTAGTGTGACTCTGGGTAAGCCAGTTGTCACCTTTGACCTCAGGGCATCTAAGGTGGATCTGGCAAACTGTCCTGAGAGAGGCGCAGACTGGTGGAGGAGACAGATATGGAAACGGGCAGTGACGGCAGGCGCGTGCCCCAGCAGGGTTCTGGACAAAGGGCTCTGGGGAGACCAAGGAGGAAATACCTGCTTCTGCCTGGTGAGCAGGGAGGTAGGGTCAGTTACAGAAGGCTTCCCAGAGGATGGCTTGCTTCAGCCTTGTCGGGGAGGGCAGTGAGAGTTTGCCAGATGGATTTGTGTGCAAGAGTTCTGAGTCCGGTGCCAGCTTTATACCCCCAGCCTCCACAGAAAAGTGGATCCACTGGCTTCTGTGGTTTTCCTCTTGAAAAATGCTGCTTCTTCGTGGGTCGCTGTCTTATGAGCAGAAAGGCCTGTTTTCAGCACTTGACTGCCACATACAGGAATAGGTTAGAGGAAGGAAGGAAAGGCAGGACTGCTGAAAAGACGAGTAATTTGAGAAGGTGGGGAGCCTCCTTCCTCAAGCCCCTGGAGCTGACTCATCCCTGTGGTTCCAAGGCCGTTAAGGTGCTTTCACAGCTTTTTCGTCCCAGGAATGTGATCCTACTTTCACAGATCCATTTTCCTAAAACGTATCTCTTACCATGCAGCCTTTCTCATCCAGGGTTCCTCTGGAAAATTAAACTCTAATGCTCTCAGGCATCTGTTATACACAGGGTTATTAATTTCTCTCCTATCTGAAGTGGTACAAGTTATGTGCTATTCCTGGGAGAATTGAAAAAATCATTACTCAAATAATTTCCCAGTTGTGGTTCAGAGGAGAAGCCCCAGATGAGAAAGGCTGCAAGGAAGGAGCATAAACTGTGGAGTCAGGATCTGAATACAGCCCTGCCACTTAATAGCCATCTGTCCTGGGGAAGCTGTGACCACTCTGAAGTCCTCTTTCCTCATCTGGAATAAGAGTGTGCCACCTACCCTTTAAGGTTTTGTCAGGATTGGGCATGTGTAGGTTCCGCAGAGTAGGCACTCTACATATAATGTGTTACTAACTTCAAAACACCCAGCACTTACATATTTTTTTTAAAGGGAATCCTACCCATCCTAATTTGTTAACCTGGTTTTAGAGTTGTTCTACTTGCCTGGAAAATCCCGTGGATGGAGAATCCTGGTAGGCTGCAGTCCATAGGGTCGCTAAGAGTCGTACTCGACTGAGCGACTTCACTTTCACTTTTCACTTTCATGCATTGGAGAAGGAAATGGCAACCCACTCCAGTGTTCTTGCCTGGAGAATCCCAGGGACGGTGGAGCCTGGTGGGCTGCCATCTATGGGGTCGCACAGAGTCGGACACGACTGAAGCGACTTAGCAGCAGCAGCAGCAGCAGTCTGACCCTCACTTAACTTTTTTCCCACTGCTGCCCTAATGGCTCCAGTTACACCATTATAATGTCTGTTCCGTGTTCCCACCTCAGTGCCTTTACCCTTGCAGGTCTTTCTGCCTCTCCTTTCCCTTCAAGACTTTGTTTCTCAGCCTAGCAGAATGGTTTCTACCAGCCAGTACCCACCTCTCATGCTGCCTGCCTTCTAAGGTCTGCCCTGTTCCCTGGGATTTGGGCCCAGCCCCCCTCTACTGCACTGAGGTTGATTGAGGACGAAGACTGTGTGTTACTTTCCCTGCCTTCTTTGCCACAGTGCCCCGCCCATAGTTCAATACCTATTTGGATGCGCCAGAACCTCCAAAGCCACTGTAGATTGGATACCACTGGAGATGTGGTGTCTTTGATTCCTGGGCCACTTGCTTTAGTGTCATAATATATCTGACTTTCTAGAGCTTCACGTATGAAGCTGTCTTAGTCACAGTGCCCCTCCCCTGCCTTTTCAGCCACCAGTGTGCATCACCTCAGAAATGCCGGGCTTTCTGACACCTAATGATACCTTCCCCAGTGCTTCCCTTAGCCTCTTTCCTACTTACTTTCTTGGCTCTTCCTCGTCCCTCTGTCCAAGTATAGGGCTCAGTTGTTAGTGTTAACCAGCCGTCCTTAAATTCCCACCATCACTGCCTGAGGCAAGGAACCTTTCCAGTGCTGGTATATTCCCTTTAACAGCCTGTTAGTTTGTTGTTGGGGCTAAAAACTTAAAGCTCTGTTTCTTGTTCCACTTCAGTGTCTGCCCATCTGGCTGCGCTGCCCGATGTGGAAGGGATTGGTTTTGCCTCAGGCTGTGCTCTCTGGAAATGTCATCCTCTGATTCTTGCCAGCAGTACAGGGAAGGGGAATGAGCCCTGGGTGAAGATCAGATGTTCTGGCTCTGCCACCAGCAAACCCTCTCTCCTTTAGGCAAGTCCTTTCTCCTCCATAGTAAAATAGAGAGATTAGGGTAGCTGATTACAAGGACCTCTTCCAGCTCCCTGGGTGAGTCTTCTCGTTCATTTTTCAAACACTTAACTGAGCATCTCTCCTGTCACGACTCACCCTCAGCACCTGGGAAGTAAAGATGATCCAGACATGGTCTTTGCCCTTAAGGAGCTCATAGGTCGGTGAGGAAATCAGACATTTTAGCCAAAAATTGCCATCTGGTGTATTAATGGAGGTGTATAGAAGGTGCTAGTGGAACACAAAAGACCATTTAAATCTCTGAAGAGAGCAGGGAGAGCATGCTATAGGAGATGGAGTTTACATGAAGTCTTAAAGGATGAGTGTGAGTTTACCAGGTAGAGGGAGAAAGGTGCAGAGGGACCAGCATGTTCAGAGGTATGGAGTAGGAAGCAGCATGCTGAATTCAGAAGAGCTGAATTTGTAGGGTGTGGATTGAAGAATGGAAAGCAAGAGCCAGTAATGAAGGCCTGTAACATAAGATATGCTAAGAAAATAGAACTTTTCCCCCAATGGGAAAGTTCAAAATAGACAAACCATCGCGTGTAAGAAGTCAATATGGCAGTTACCCTCAAGAGGGCAGATAGTGACTGGGGAAGGACACACAGGGACTTCAGAAGTGTTTAATGTTCTGCCTCTTTATCTAGATACTGGTTATACTTCCACCTTGGGAAAATTCTTTGACCTGTATCCTTATGCACTTTTTGTACTTTTGTGTATATACATTAGACTTGAAAGAAAGGTTAGAGAAAAATAGGGGAAGAAATTGATTAGGAGGAGCAGGGTTGAAGAAAGGAAAATTATTTCATTTGAAAGCTATATTAGGGACTTCCTTGGTGGTCCAGTGGCTAAGACCCCATGCTCCCAATGCAGGGGGCCCAGGTTTGATCCCTGGCCAGGGAACTTGAACCCACATGTTGCAACTAAGTGTTCATATGCCATAACTAAAGATGGACCATGCCGGGACCTGGCACAGCCAAATAAATAGAGTGTTTTTTTTTTTAAGCTATTTTAATTGTCTAGGTGGAGCCTGAAGCAAGGCAGTTGCAGTGGGAGAGGAGGACTGATCCCAGAAAGATTTAGGAGTAGCATCAGTTGGATCAGATGGTGAGAGAAAAGGAGTGGTCAAGATTGGTCCAGATTCTGGACCAGATGGCCGGTAGATGGTATGTGCCTGTGCTGAGGTAATGAATACTAGAAGGAGGTATGGGTGGAATTGAGGTGCAGAGGAATGACTAGTTCTGCTTTGAACATTTTCCTCCTCCCTCCCTCACACTTTCAGATTCCACGGTCCAGTGTTCTAACTATTCCTTTGCTTCTTTCTTCCTTCTTTGTACTCAACTTGATGAAACACTAACCCTACTTAAACCCAATTTCTTTTTACTTCATTCTGTATCTGAAGAGCTGAATATTGCTTCAGGAAAAAAAAAATCATAAACCATGCTAACTGGACTCACTTTACATTTATGTTCATGAATTTCAGACACTCAATACTGCCAACCACCCCACTATACTTCTTGAGTAAAATCACAGTCTTGTTCTGGACCGAGACAACTTTCATATACCTTCTTTCTCCTCAGACGTCCAGCAGTCTCCTTCCCTGACTCCCAAACTAATGATCTCACCTCACACTTCATAGAGAAAATGAATTGCAGTCATAAGAGAACTACCTTACCATCCCACCATCACTTCACCAGCCTCCCTGCCTCTGTACTCCCGTGTGTTGCCATCCTACCTCTACAATGGAAGATGTTCCCAATTTCAGCTCTGCTTTCTGCTCAGGCTTCTATTTCCACTTGCTTTCTCAATTACTTCGTTCCTCCAGTGATCCCATCTTTCCTGCATTGTCTGTTTTCTCCTCTCTGCTGGCTCATTCCCATCATCATGAAAACATGCCTTAATATCACCCATCTTAAACAACAAAGCAAACTAAAAACTTCCTTGACCCCCATATCTACCTCCATCTGCTGCCTCATTTCTCTGCATCCCTTCACAGTTAAAAGTCCTCAAAAAAAATTACTGCTAACCACTGAATTCACTTGCCTGGCTCCAGTTCTTTCCTCAGTCTCAGTGTCACCATGGCCAAAATATACTTCTGTTTTTTCCCCCAAAATTGATATTCCCCAAGTCTTCCCCATCTCAGTAAATGATACAATCATCTATCTAGTTTTCAGGCCACAAATTTTAGTCATGTTTGAGTTCTCTTTCTCATTTACAGTACCTGTCAAGTTGTTCAGTAAGTCTTGTCACCTGTGCCTCTAAAGTAATCTGGAACCATCCCCTTTCTGCCATTCCCATTGCTGTAACTCTAGTCCCAGTGCAGGACGATCCAGTTCTCCTGGATAATCACCACAGTTTCCTAACTAGTCTCACCATTTCCACTTTTGTCTCCCTGAATCCATTTTCCACATAACTGCCAGGAGAATCTTTTTAAAACGTAAACCCTGTCTTTCTGTTGTTTAAAATCTTCCGTTGGCATACCAGTGAAATCCAAATTCCTTACCATAGCCTGCAAGGCTCTACGTAGTCTAGACCCTTCCTGCCTTCTGTGACCTCATCTCTAGTCACTCCCTCACCCACGGTGTTCACTCCTCTCCAGTGACACAGGCCTTCTTTCATCCCTCAGCCACACTGAGCTCCTTCCCATCTCGGGGTCTCTGTACCAATCTCTCCCAGTGATGGGAACACTCTCCCCTTGGGAATTCAGGTCTCAACTCAAATTCCCTTCCTCAGAGACCTTCTTGGCCACCATAGTAAAGTAGCTCCTCCAGTTACTTTGCATCGTTATTACCCTATTTTATATTCTTTGTGGTACTTATCAGTCCCTGAAGTGATCATGTTTGTTTGTATGTTTATCATCGGCCTCTCCCCCCTACTAGGATGAAAGCCTTACCATCACAGAGACCTTGTCTCTTTATTTTACTGCCATATTCACAGTTCTTAAGGAAAAAACCTCACAGCTGGCAGATGGTATGTGAGTTACAAATAGCTGTTGACCAGCTGGGGGACCTGTGGGACACACTTGTAGAGATGTGTAGTGGGCAGTTGGACAAATGAGTCTGAAGCTCAGGAGAGAAAGGACTATAAGTTAAATATGAAGATTTGAGAGTTGTCAGTCTCTTGAGGGTGGTGGACACTGAGTTGTCCGTGAAGAGTTGTAGAGCTAAAGAGGCCCAAGAACACAACTGAGAGAGCCTACATTTCAGGTGTGAGCACATAAGAAGAGGAGTCAGTGCAAGAGATTCAAGGAAATGGGAGAAAGGAGAAGGAAAAGAGAGTTGGGGAGGGGTTGCAGTGATGCTCCAACTATCTGAAAAACCTGTCTTCTGCAAGTTTTATTTTTTTTAAACATTTTAGAAAAATTATATTTTAAAGGGCATACAAAATACAGGCCCAAATTTGTCATCAGGTTCAACAGGCGAAATTACTCTTAAGTTGGTATAAAAGTTTCTGGACACTTACTCGTACTTACTGTGCTTATCTCATCGATGACTGGTAACAAAGTTCACAGACCAGCACCAGTATGTGGACTGCACTTCAAGCATCATTGCTCTAACGGTACTCCTGGGCAAGAGGGGAAGACGGATGAGCTGAATATAGCCTCTGCCCTCAAGTTGCTTAAAGTCCAGAGGGGTAAGCAGTTTGGGATACACAGACACATTACGTGGTAGAGAGATCAAAGCAGTACCATTAGGATGCAGGAACTGGAGACCGTGGTCTGCCCCAGCTCTGCCACCATCTCATCCCAGGAGGACCTCCAGCAGATCACAGCCTCTCTGTGGAATCACTTTTTTCATCTGTATGATGAAGAAATCATATCAGATTACTGGATGCTAAAGTTTTCTTCTGGTTATTTTGGATACGGACCTAAAAACCCTCCATGCCAGCAATTTTCTGTGGAGGGATAGAGAGTGACTTCTAATGGGTGCTAGGTTTCTTTGGGGGATGATAAAAGTATTCTAAAATTAGATTATGGTTATACAACTCTGTAAATATACTTTAAAAAAAAACCATTAAACTGTATACTTTAAATGGGTGAACTTTATGGTATGTAAAGCTATTTAAAAAAAAAAGGAAAGTGATAAAATCCTCTATGCTACTCAAAACCAGAAAAGATTGGCTTGGATGGTGCCTGGTTGTAGCCTTGGACTAGTTGGTCCCATAGCTAATGTGCTGTATAGGAGGGGACCCTCTGATAGAAAAGTTTCTTTTTAAAGAATACTATTAAAAAGTTACCTGAAAAACTTTCTCTTACCCATACTGGTATTTTTATCGGTTTCCAGTTATTAATTTAACAAGTATAGCACACCCCATTCTTTTTTTTTTTTTTTTGGCTGAGGCACACGGCTTGCGGGATCTTAGTTCCCCAACCACGGATTGAACCCACACCCTTGCAGTGAAAAAGCAGGGAATCCTAACTAGCCACTGGACCACCAGGGAATTCCCAAATTATTCATTCTTAATGAAGCTTAGTCTGGCAGGGTATAGACATCTAGGCAAATAATCACAAAATTATTAGCTAATTACCACTGAGAGAAGTAGTATTAAGGAAAAGTAGAAGGTGGTAGGAGTGTAATGGAGGTCTAAGCTAGTCTGAAGCAGATGAGGGAGGTCTTCCCTGAGCAAATGGTATAAACATGGAAACCTGAAGTGTAGATGTCAACCGGTCACGTCACTTGAGGAAAGCCTGTGGAGAGTGACAGCCATTAGTCATCCAGAGAGACGCAGCCGTCCAGTCAGGGGCACAGTGGGGAACGAAGGGATTCTGTAGTGATGCCATTGCAGTTCACATAGTAGGTCAGGGCTAAAGAGGGTCCTTAGTGACCCCAAGGCCTGTCCTCTGCCTTTGGCCTGGGCAGTGCAGAATGATGAGCTGTCCCTAGGGAAGGGTGTTTCTGTATCCCAGATCTGTGGACGTAGAGGAGTCGCTGCTTTAGTTGAGTTAGAGATGAGAGTGCCTGGGCGCCAGAGCCCCAGCTCTCCAGAGCCACCTGCCACCAGGCACCCGCATTTCATCAAGGCTTTAATCGGCTCCAGGCAGTCCTCAGATGAGCCTGGCTGGTATCCGGCATGAGCTCATCACCAAGAGTGGCAGCTGGAGGCCAAGGCTCCCTTGGGTGAGGGAGAGGTCAGCGTTTGTTGGGCCAGGTCTGTTCTGTGTTCTCCTCCACCTGCACTGGGCCTGGAAACATCTGAGTAGGATTCCAGTTTCCCATGGCAGGGTCGGCTGCCCTTTGTCAGCCCACTCGTGCCCATCCAGTGAGTGTGCTCTTGGGTAGAATGCAGAGAGAAAGGGCAGCACGGGTTTTAAGAAGGAGAACCTTAGTCCATAGAGGTCAGGACCTGCAAAATAGCAGCGGAGGTCCATCCCAGGGTAAGATGGGTCAGAACCAAAGTTCCCTTCCCAAAACGAGTTCACATCTAGCTTTCATATACTCTGCTGTGTTACACAGAGGCCTAGCAGCGTCCCACGGAGAACACAGCAGAAATGCTCTCTGTAGGCTGATCCCACAGTCTTCTGCCTGAACATCATTTTGGAAATGAAAAATTCTTTTAAGTGCAGCCAAAGAAAGGAGTCTGCCACTTCAGGAATCCTTCAGAAACTCCCTTAGTAATGAACCCTATGCAGCACTAATGTGACCTACACTAACTTGGCCTTGCAGTGGATGGAACCTTGAGTAAGTCCCTTCCTCCTCACTGGGCTTCGTTTTCCCCACCTATAAAGTTAGTTGGATTGCAGTCTCAAAGCTCCTTTTAATTTTCATATTTTGTAATTCTGAATGAATAATTCCCCTCTGATTTAATTGCAAATCTAAGTATTCACATTTATTCAGCAGCTATTAATTAATTTCCTGCAGCTGACCACCAGCATCCCTTAGAAGAGGTTCCTAGAAAGGTTACTCTGCTCTTAAAGCAGCCTGTATAATTTCTTTATCACTCTTAACACAGCAAATAGCTATTCAGTTATCTGATTAATAGATCTTGCCTTCATTACACAGGTTAGGGTCTGGATCTGCAGGACTTATATCCCTAGCACCTTGCACTATCCTTAGCACATGATAGATGCTCAGTGAATGTTTGCTGACTGAGTTTATTTATAAATGCGCACCAGGCGTTGCAGGAGTAGAAAGAAAGATACAGGCCCTTCCTTCAGACTGCACACTGTAGAGCGCTGGTTCAGTGAAAAGGCCCAAACACAAAGCACACTGAGAACACCATGACAGTAGGTAATGGAACTCTAATAAACAAAGGCCAGGAAGCAAAAAAACCAGTGAATGTAATAAATGAGGTGAGGAGGGGAAGATCAGTGTTGGCATTGTAGAAGGCTTCGTGGAGGAGAGGGCCTGGAGGCAGATCCTGAAGGACAGGCAGAATAGATCAGCAGAGGGAGGAGGGAAGCTTTTCAGGTGTGGGAGGAGCAGAAATGAGCCTTGCATGTTTGAGACCTGGAGGAAACTGGCCACCTGTCAGATGGTGAGCAGGGGAAGGCCGGAGCATGGAGGACCTTGGGGTGAGCCTGAGGACTTGTGCTCAACTCTGAAGCCAGTAGAGAGTCCCTGAAGTGATTGTCTATTGTTGGCTTGTTTAGCGCTGCAGTGATTTTTACTTTAAAAAATGTGGGGGGAAAAAAATCAACATTTCAAGCAGTACCAGGGGATGTGTAGTGAAAAGGAAATCTCCATTCCACACCCCTGGTCCCCCTCAGAAGCAGCCACTGTAGCTTTCCTTAGGTAGCCTCCCTATTGCTGCTGCAAACAGATGATCACAAACTTAGCAGCTTAAAGCCACCCAAATTTAGTAACTTATGGTTCTGGGGATAAGTCTAAAATGGTCTCATTGGACAAAAATCAAAGTGTCATCAGAGTTGTGTTCCTTTTTGGGGACTCAGGGAGTATCTGTTTTATTGCCATTTGCTGCTTCTCAAGGCTGCCTTGTCTCAGACCTTCCTTATCTTGGCCCCTTCCATCCCCAGGCTAGCACAATCCCTCAAGTCTTTCCCACGTTCCACCACTCTGACACTGACTCTTCTGCCTTCTTCGTTTACTTGAAAGGACTCTTGTGATTATGTTGAGCCCACCTAGATAATCCAGGGTAATCTTTGCATCTCAAAGTCAGCTGATGAAAAACCTTAATTCCCTTTTGCTGAGTAACTAATATATTCTCAGGTTCCAGGGATTCAAACATGGATATCATTAGAGGTCATTATTCTGCCTGCTGCACTGTCAGAGATATTTTATAAATGTTTTATTTTTCTTCCTGTTTTTGAATAGTTAATTTGCACACAGTACAAAATTCAAAAGGGTGAGCGCTCACTCCACAATTGACCAGCAACTGGCATTTCTGTGATCAACAAGAATTCCTTCTCTCTCACTTATTTATTTATTGTTATGTGTGCTTATGGATACTATTGCTTTAGGGTTCTATAATGTATTACTGCCCTTAGTGGTTATATTGGTGCTAAAATTATCTCAGATTTGGCCAGAGTGCCATACCTGCATCTTTTTTTTTTTTTTTTAATTTCCGTATTTTCTTGCATAACTAGATGTTTCAATCTTACCTTATATCCACCTTGCCATTGCCCTGGAATCAGCCATTTCTCTGAGAGTCCTAAGACTTTTTTAGTGGGCAATTGTATTGGAGACCAAAACATGAGTACTAGGTGTACTTATTACACACACGCATATGCATATACACACTATTATGTATATGCATATTATATGCATATGCACGTACCTATTTTAGAAGTCCTGAGAATACCAATACCTCCCATTCCAGTCCATCATTACAGGGTTCTTCCTTGTCCTCACACATTTCACATTTCTGTGTCCCTTCTTCTGTAGTGAGAATTCTGACTCCAAATAGCACTGATACACAACTCATTTGTTTAATCCTATAATATATCCAAAAAGTCTTCAGACCTTCTTCAGCCAAACCACTATAGAAAACAAACTACTAAAAGAGTTCAGGTCAGGATATGTTTATAGTTGGCCCAGCTACTCCATCCAAGGCTGAGGGTATATAGTCAAATACTAGTTCCTTGGTTATTTAGGTGGGTGTTTTTCCTTTCAGGGTGTTTATGTTGTTAATTTGAAATGCAGTTGGGTTAATTTTTTCAACGCGCTTTCAGTTTTAGGGTTTTTCTCCTCTACCTTTCCTTGTTTTAGTTTTGTTGTTTGAATATATAGACCATTAATCTTTGTCTAAAAACTGTACAAAAAGGTATAGTCAGAGAAGTAAAACTCCCTCCTGTGTGTTGCTTTCAACCTTTTCCTGCTCTCCTCAGTAAGCCCTGACCCCTTGTGTAATAGATAACCAATTTTGATTGTTTTCTAGTTTGTCCTTCCTGTATTTCGTTGTCTAAGCCAATATATATATGTTTTCTTATTTCTCCTTTTTCCTACATAAAAGATAATGTATTATACATGCTCTTTGCAGTTGCTTGTTTTCACTTAACCATATTTTCTAGAAGTCACTCGGTAATCATTTCGCAGAGATCGTCCTTATTTTTTGTAGTCACATAGTAATCCATTGTGTGTATGAACTATATATGCTGTGCTTTGGTAGTTACAAATAATGCTAAGTGAATAGCATCTGACATGTACATTTTGGAATAATGGGAGGTGCGTCTCTACAGCAGAGTTCTACAAGCGCTATTGCTAGGTCAAAGGGTAAATGTATGCCCTTGGTTAGGTATTGCAAATTTCTCCTCCATAAAAGTTGTGCCTTTTGCATTTCTACTTATATTGTGTGAAAGTGGCTGTGTTCTCACAGCCTTGCCAACATTGTATATTGCCAACCTTTTGAACTTTTACCAATCTAATAGGTGAAATAGAGTACTTTGGTATAGTTTTAGTTTGATTCTCTTACTGTGAGTGAAATGGGCACCATTTCAAATGTTTAAGAATCATTTTTCTCCTTTTTTCAATTGTCTGCCAAAATGCCTTTTGCCTATTTTTTTCTAGGACTTTTGGGTTTTGTTTTTCTCTTGATTTTTAAAAGTTAAGGATATTAGCTATTTTTCTGATATATGTTACAAATATTTTCTTCAGTTTTGTATTGATACAGTTTTAATGCTTCTCATATAATCCTAAATGTACAGCCAGGATTGAGAACCACTGGGATAGTTGGTAAAGATTGGAACAATTTTTTTTCTAAAAGAGAATGGATGCAGACAGAAAGGGACAAGGGCTGAGTACTCAACCTTGAGTGTCACCCATGACGGGACAGAAGAGTGACTAGGAACCTGCAAAGGAGACAAAGGTTTATCATAACTGTTACAGTTATTCAATCAGAAAATATTTATTAAACTCCTACTGGATGCCAAGTGCTGTTCTGGTCATGGGCTATCATAACAAATCCTCATTTTTAATTTGTGCTTCTCTCATCACTTTCTAAAAAAAGTTGTAAGTTTCCTTTACCTATGTTCATCCATCTGGTTTGCCATAAAGCCTAGACTCTGAGACAGATTTGGTAAAGTCCTTAGAATTGATTAGGGAAAAGCCCCTTTGAGAAAAAATGGAATCATTAGCACCAGCAAGAAGCTCTGGGTTGAAATGGTTTTCTTGGTATAGATTTCAAGTCTATTCCCTGTCTTCTCCTTTTCCTAATCTCCCCACTACCCTTCCACTTTTATTTTTGGTGATTGTTGCCTGGTGACTGTGGTTGGGCATAATATTAACTGGAAGACTCCTTTTGGCAGTGGCTTCTGATTTTTTTTTTTCAAGCAACAATTTTATGAGGGAGATAAGTAATTCCTATCAAACTTGATGCCGGGGTGGTGGTGGTGGTGGTGAAAAGCAGACATCAGTGATGAATACACAGTTCCTGTGCCCAGAACTGCAACCTGTGATGTTTAACGTCATAGTTAAAGGTACTTGCCTCTGTACTCCTGATTCTCTTCCTGCTGGGAAGTGCAGTTAGCAGACTGTTTCATCAGTTTCTGTTTCTGTGGTTGTTCTCAAAGCCAACTGTAAATAAGGCCTCCTGTTTTCCTTAAGGTTAGAGTAAAGGTCTGTATATTTGAGTGTATTTCATGCCAGTGAGCCTGGCTCAACCACCGCTCTGATGTACTAATGCTTCTCATTCAAGCAGAGGCTTTACTTAGCTTTGGCAATAGACCTGTGAGTGGAAGCATAAGCCATCTCTTGATAACCCCTCTTCCCTGCTATGGACATTAGGCTGGGATTGGTCAACAGAAGCTTAAACATCTGGTCAGTTCAGTCCTTTGGGGTGGTTGGTGTTTTATAGACAACCCATCAAGATTGATTGGCCTCATAACTGAATTAGCCAGATGTGTGGGCATTGTGTGCCCTTTCCTCAGCCTCCCTTCAATGCTGTTAGATGGAAGCAGACATGCGATTAGCATGTTTGAGGATGGTGTGTTTTTAGCGCATGAACAAAAGCTGCTGCCTTCTGCAGAGACTGTGGCTGTGCCCCAGACGTCAGCAGTATAATTATGACTGCTAAATTCAGCCCAGACCCCAGGCTCGGCTGCCTTGGTCTCAGCTGTCTTTGCAGAAGGGGGAGGAGGGGTGCTGAAGCCTGGGGACCCGAGCTCTTATTATAGTCCACTTTGAACTCGGCTTTATCCAGAGTCTTTCCCTCCCTACTGACAATTGCTCCCAGCTGCTTTCTGGTCACAGAACCTCCTGCCACCTCTGAGGATAGTCTGTGCTGGATTATGGGGAGAGTGGGAAATGAGGCTGACCTCCTGAAAGCCCACAACTTCCAGGAGACTCACCCCAAATGAAAATGAGCTAAGGATCCCCCTACTTCCAACACTTACATCACGTGCTATTCATCTCTTGTTGTTCCAATTGCTCAGTCGTGTCCAGCTTTTTGTGACCCCATGGACTGCAGCATGCCAGGCTTCCTTGTCCTTCACTGTCTCCCAGAGCTTGCTGAAACTCATGTCCATTGAGTTGGTGATACCATCCAACCATCTTGTCCTCTGTTCCCTTCCCCTCCTGCCTTCAAGCTTTCCCAGCATCTAGGTCTTTTCTAATGAGTTGGCTCTTCGCATCAGGTGGCCAGAGTTTGGCGCTTCAGCATCAGTCCTTCCAATGGCTTTTTAGGATTGATTTCCTTTAGGATTGACTGGTTTGATCTTCTTGCAGTCCAAGGTCCTCTCAAGAGTCTTCTCCAACACCACAGTGAAAGCATCAATTCTTTAGCGCTCAGCCTTCTTTATCCCTCATCTAGAAAACGCTTGCCTTAGGGTTGCCTTGAGCAGAAATTCTTGGCAGGAGTTTTTGCTTTTTGCCCTTTTGCTCACCTAACTCCATATGTGAAATACATTTGAATGTTCATCTCCATGTTTTTGTACCACCTGTTTTCTAACCAGACCAGCCTACACATTGCCATAGAACAAATCAGGCATTTTTGTGTCTCTACTAGTTTGTGATGCTTCATATTCTGTAGACCTCTCATACTCAATGAACCAAACCCAGCCCTGTCCCCCAGACTTTCTTCCATATTTCCTAGTTGGTGAATGGCATCATCAATACCTGTCACCCAAACAAGAAAGGAATTTTAAAGTGTCTGATGACTTTGCCCTCACTTTTTACCACACTCATCTTTCTTAGAGTTTTCTCTCAAGTGCATCTTCTCCCCTCTGTCCCCATACTCTGGTTCAGACTTTGTCCCTCTCACCTAGACTGTTGGAAAAGACTTCTTGGTCTCCCTACCTCTAGGCTCCTTTCCAAACCAACCTTTACTCTGCAAAACCCCACTACTGCACTGTTTGGAAACCTGCAGTAATTTCTTATGCTTGTGAGATAACGCTCAGATGTCTAATTTAGCATGCACATCTCTCTGCGGTCCACTGGGAATCTTCTTCCACCCTATCTCCAAGAGCAGCTGGGGATGATTGCTTCAGGATTGGGACCAGCACTTGATAGGCTAACCAGGGCCCTGTCTGCAGCCAGGTGGGCCTGGGCACACAGGAGCTGTCTCTGCCATAGGCCCAGTCAGCTCCTCATTCCCTGAAGGGAGTCTTTCCTGCCTCCAGACCTTTGCTTGCTTACTTTTCTGTCACTGGAATGCCCTTTCCCCACTTCTCCACCTATCAAACCCCCACTGAGCCTTCAAGAACCAACTCATTTATGTCTCTTCTTGTCACTTTTCCTGGTTTGCTCACGTAAAGTGAATCGCTTCTCATGCTGTTACCCCACAGCAGTTTTAGGAAGCCTTTTTTTCTTTTCTGGCCATACTGTGCAGCATGTGAGATCATAGTTCTCCCACCAGTGATGGAACCCATGCCCTCTGCAGTGGAAGTGTGGAACCCAAACCACTGGACCACGAGGAAATTCCCTCGGAAGCTATTTTATTGTTTTAGAGATTACAACTGAAGTTTCAAAAAACAGAGCTTAGCATGCGTCTCCTCTTATTCTCTCTTCCCTCTGTTCTTCTGATTCTGCTGCCAGTAGAGCCCTAACTAGGTCTCTAACCTATGGAAGGCCACTCAGTCTCCCTTCTGTCTACTAAAGAGAAAGGGGGGCTGGCCCCCTGCTCAACACCTCCATCTCTGCACATATACCATTAGTGAGACACTTTATAGGAAGGGGTACTTAATAATGATAATTGTAGTAAAAATAACAATAGCTGTCATTTATTGAGTTCTTACTTTGTACCAAGCTCTGAACTAAGGCTTTATCTCTTTCAATACTTAAAATATCTTTGCAAGTTTAACACTCTTACTACCTATGTTTTCCATATGCATGCACAGAGGCATTAGGCTGTTAAGTAACTTGTTGTTTATTCCATATTCCATATTCCACCACTAGTAAGTGGCAGAGCCACTGTGGAATCTGTGATTTTGATCTCAAGAGCAGAACTCCATTTGTGTTCCTCGACCTTATACAGGATTCAGCATGAAATAGGTGCTCTGGAATGTTGGTTGGTTGATCACATGAGTGAATGAATCAGTGTTCTTCCCATTGAGCTTGTCTTCAGGCTTCAGAGAGACTGGCTGAGCATCTGTAGCTTATGCCAAGAAGTATGGATTTTGTCTCATCTCCTAATGCCCAGCTGTACACAGACATGTTCCCTCCCACTCAGTAACAAACTGCCTGGAACTCTTTCCCAGCTCATATTTACAAGAGAATGTGATAAATTCCGTATTGATCCCTCCTGTTCCACTGTAAATTTTGCAAAAGATGATTAAATAGAGCAATAGAGTCTGCAGGCATTGTGGCTCAATATGTTGTGGAGTGGCGTATCGACCTCCTCCATCCAAAGGCAGCCAGCGCCTAGCCCTGCTGCCCCAGACCAGTAATTAAAATCCTGGGAGACTGGGATTTAAAATCCAATCATATCCCTGAATCAAGCCTTCTAGCCTCCCCATGTGACGAGTGCAATAAGGTAACGGCAGGAGCATGTTTATGTCTGTGCTGAAGCAGTCCCCATAGGGTGGGTAAGAAATGGAGAGTTGGGTAGGCCTCTGACTAAATCACTTCACCCTGACACCACAGCCACTTGTAAGACAATCTGTAGGCACATAAACAGTCCCAGCCAAAAACCAAATTTTGGGCTTCCCAGGTGGCGCTAGTGCTGAAGAACCTGCCTGCTAGTGCAGGAGACATAAGAGACATGGGTTCCATCCCTGTGTCGGAAAGATCCCCTGGAGGAGGGCATGCCAACCCACTCCACTCCAGCATTCTTGCCTGGAGAATCCCATGGACAGAGGGGCCTGGCAGGCTACAGTCCATGGGGTCACACAGAGTCAGACATGTGAAGTGACTTATTTGGGGCTCTTGAGAGCAAGACATCGGGCACAAAAATTCACAGACTGTGCTTCAGTGTATACTTCTGTTTCCACAGCCAATAGTAGGTTTACAGAAGTGATTTGACCTTGATAAAACCATGGCCTTTGGTAACCAAACGTGTTTGAATTTCCACAGAAACTCTTTGATTTAACCTAAGCCAAAGCCAGCCTCCCCTATGCTGAGGCCTGTAATCAGAACACAAGTTACTGTTGGAATAAACTTGTCCATCTGCTCTCAACAGAACCAGGAACTCCCTGAGGGCAAGGACAGGGTCATCTTATTCACTTTTGTGTCCCCAGCACCTGGCACTGGGCCAGACACATAGAGCGCTCTCCAGAAGTATCTCTGAATGAATGCAGAAACACAAATTAACAATCTTGATAAAACCTCTGTAAACGGATGTGTAAATAGTAGACCTGCCACACAGTCATCCATTCAGTGCTTGAACACTTCCAGTGCAGGGGGAATCGCATTTGTTCCTGAGGTTGCTCACATTCTATCTTTGGATTTTCTGATGCTTAGCAGTTTCAAATATTGAGCCAAAATTTGCTTGCAAGGGTCTTAAAGTTTTACTGTTGGGTCCATGTAGAATAAATCTAGTCCCTGTTGCACATGATGGCCCTTCAAATACCTGAAAATGCAGGCATGTTTTCCTGAGCTATCTTGCCTCTAGCCTAAACCTCCAGTTCCTTAAACCACGTTTTTCCACGTGGCTTCTAAACCATTTCCTATCTCAGTCACTCTTCCAGAACAATCTCTACTTTGTCATTCCAAATCCATGACTTCCCATTTATTGCCATTCATTTTCATCTCGTTTGTTTAGCTCTTAATGTCCGTCTTCTACATGTATTTGGACCTCTTCCCACGCAAATCTGAAGTCTAGATAGATTTGGTGACTAGGCCATCCCCATATCAGGGGTGAACATACTGAACCAGGACCAAGCCTTTTTGCTGCCATTGGAAACTTTCTTCTGTGACCTCTGATCTGTCCGTCGCTCCGCCCTGCCCTGTGGGTCTGGTTAGTCCACTGTCACTCACGAACCCTCCACACGGAATGGCAGTCGGCCCACATTTCTCCATTGTGTGCTCAGGATTGTCCCGAGACACCCCAGGATACGTCTCCCTTGTAATGGGGGAGGGGATTCATCATCCTTTTCTCCTTGTCCCCCTGACACCATACTATATTGTCATTGTTTCTGTCCCTATCTGTCTCCTACCAATCTGGGTTCTCCCTCTGGACAAGAACCAGTCAGATTCTGCTGTGTGTGGCCATTCCTGCCTCAAAGTCAGTAATCAGTGATTAATGAGGGCTGGGTCCAGCCAGGAGGCAAAAGCTCTCTGTTCCATGAACTTCAGAAATCCACCTCCCTGAAGACAAGGGATCCACCAGAGTGTGTGTCAGAGGGTTCAGACTTCCAAATGACCTGGGGACCAGCTTATGTGGATCATCATTCACCCTGGAGAGGGGCGTCCTGACTCGGAAGAAAAGGAGTTCCATTTTGTACCCTTTCAACAAAATTGTCTACCCCAAACCTGCCTCTGGAAACACCCCCCAAACTTGGCTTTGGAGCATCTGAGCATGTTGGTAGGGAAGAGGAAAGATGATTTGTCCCTCTTTTTGAGTCATCGGACCTTTGGAAAGTAGCACAATGTGGTGGAAAAACCAGATGGCTTCTTTTAAAAAAAGAAATCAACATTTTATTATGTAAAATTTCAAACATATATTTCTCTCAAAAAGAGAATAGTATAATAAGTCCCAGATTTACTGTTTATCTGCTGAATGACCATGGGCAAATTATTTTAGCTCTCTAAGCCTCTATTTTCTTAGGAGTCTTTGTATGGTGAATAACTGCATATAAAGGCCTTAACACCCAACACATGTTAGCTTGTCTTTCACCTTGCTCTTCTACCACACTCAGTTAAATCATTTGTAAAATGGAAAAAATAATACCTCTCCTACTTTCTTCATCAAATTCTTGTGTGTTAGACGCTCAGTTGTGTCCGACTCTTTGCAACCCCATGGACTATAGCCCTGCTAGGCTCCTCTCTCCATGGGATTTTTCAGGCAAGAACACTGGAATGGGTTGCCATTTCCTTTTCCAGGGGATATTCCCAACCCAGGGATCAAACCTGAGTTTCCTGCATTGCAGGTAGATTCTTTACCATCTGAGCCACCAGGAAAGCCATATCAAATTCTTGTTAAGAATTAAATAGGAGGAAGTAGTCAGCACTGTGTATGGCATATAGTCAGTGCTTAGTAAAAGTTCTTGGTTACCTGGGAGGCATATCTTCAGGTGCGCATGTACGTATGTATACAGATTCTGTTGGAAATGGTTAGTGTGGTCTAAGGGAAAAGTTCAGGAACCACAGCTCTATTCCCAGTACTGCTGTGCTTCCTGCAGCATCCTGGACAGGGCTCCTCTCTTTTACCTTCAACCTCTGGGAACACACGGAGAATCAGTGCATCTCTGACCTGAGGAGCTACACACAGATTACCTCGGAAGACTAGACAGGTGGACTCCTAGAAATGGGAGGAGTGGAAAGATAATAGGAGCCCATGGATGATAAGCACTGAGAGTTGGAGGGGTGGAGAGGCTCCCTGGAGAAGGGGCCTTGAAGAAGGGGTAGGGTCTGGATAGTCAGGGAGACGAGGGACCAGGGTACTAGGCCTGAGGAGTTGCCCGGACAGTAGTGTGGAGGTGAGTGAAGGTGAGTATGGAGACGGGGCAGGCGCATGGCTTCTCTCGTGTGGCCACCCCGTCTCAGAATGTGTCCTTGATGGGGAGCTCACAGCCAAAGAGAATGAATCACTCCACACTGATACCTCTGATCATGGGGGAAATTTCCCTTATTCAATAGTAACTTCTAATTGGAGATAGTAAACAGACTGTTGAAATAGTAAAAATTAGGATGAAGGTGCTAAAGGAGTCAGCAGTAAAAATGGGACTTCTCTGGTGGTCCAGTGGTTGAGACTGTGCTTCCTCGGTTGGGGATCCACAAACTGAGTGGTGTGGTTCAAAAAAAACATGGAAATATTGGAAGAATGAATGTATAAGTTATTACAAACATTGTACAGTTTGTACAGTCTTTTCTCCCCCCAGCTTTTTATCTTTTTACACTTTTTACACATCTTATTCAGTCCAAATAGAACCCCTTGAGGTAGGCAGGGCTGTGCTCATGACCACCAGAGAAGTGAAGCAAGACCCTAGTCACAACCAGGGAGCAGTAACCCCCGTCCGTGCTGGCTTCCAGGCTGTGTACTCTTCGGGGACAGGGAGGTAGCTGCAGGTGGAGAAAAGGGCAAGTCATGAAAACCAGGTGTGGTAGATCCGGATCCCTCAAAGGCCAGGATGGCCAATAGGACTGCAGGGGTGGGAGGGAGTGGGGGAGCCTGTCAATATTATTGATAATATAGGCTCACACATTTGTTTAGGGCAGTTACTGGGTTTGGTTTTTTTGGTTTTGTTTTTTTTTTAAGCTTTCTTCTTTGCATTTTGCATCATTGTCTTGTCTTTGATATTCACAGAGGTAGCAGAAAGTCAGAACAGAGTGGTGTCAAGGGAGGAGGGAGTAATGTGCCTTTTCGCCTCTGCCACCCCAGACTTGCTGTCAGCCCCTTGCTGTCAGGAGACCTGAATCCCATCTCTCACTCTGGTTCCACACTCTCCCCAGGAAGGGCAAGTGGGCCTCTCTCTGCAACCACTTCCTCCCCACTTCCCACCACAGAGATAGATAGAGAGTGTTGGGTCTTGACCTGACCTGCCACCTAGACGAAGAGGTTTAGAACTAGCAAAGAGACTGAGGACTTTGGTCCACTGCGATAAGGAACATGGTCACATACTTCACTTGCTATGAGAAGGGCCTTTCTGGGGCAGGAAGAATGGCCATGTTGTGTGTGGCTCTGGAAGATAACACCTGGAAAGAAGTCCATTCATTTGGTAAATCTTACTGAACATGTGTTCTGTGCTGGCCCCTGTGCTAGGTAGTCAGGATATAGCAGTGGATCAGCCATGGACCCTGACTTCTGAGAGTTCTCAGTCCTGTATGGAGACAGACTGTTATAACATAGTGAACAATGTAGTAGGAAAGAAGCAGAAAGGCTCATGGAGCACAAAGGATCGCACCAAATCTGGGGTGAGAGGGAAATAAGGAAGGTTTCCTGGAGAAGAAGCCTGAACTGAGTCTTAAAAGATGAATGGGTATTTATAAGAAGTCCAAGGTGAGAGTGGGGTTAGAGAGAGAGGTTGGGGCTCATGCAAAAAGAATCTGCCCTCAGTTTAGTGCGGGAAACCCCTTGGCAGGCAATGAGCTTGGAATGGGGCTCTGGACATGCTTGAGGAAGTCAGGGTGACTCACCTGTTCCGAATGTAGTCGAGGCGGGTCACTTCTTAGGGAATTGGAAGAACTCACCATTAAGGTCTATTTTGCCTCAGAAAGCCTATAAGGCTGTCAAACCTAAGGCAGGTGCTGTACCAAAGAAGAGTAGCAGGCTCCCTGGGCCCCCGTGGGCCAGGCCCTCTCTCCCGTCAACACCAGCTCCACTCCCTTACCCTGCCTTGGGTGTTGAGACCCCAGCCTGTCACTGGCACCAGCCAGGACCTGTCCATGACCATCCACCCCCATCCTACTTTCCTGGCCCGAGCCCTATTGACAGATCCCCCAGAATCTGAAGGAATTCAAGACAAATGGTTAAGAGGATGGAGTTAATAAAATTTGAAAAATTGAGGCCTGTCACTCCACTGAACTTTTTTCAATACCACTGACAGAAACATATTTCCCCAATGAGTGACCTTCCACAGCTGTAGCGGGCAGGCGCAGCCGCAGCAGTGCTGCCAGGAAGCCAGTCTGCTATTTATCAAATATTATAAGCTGAGACACACTAATCTGGAGCAGGGGAGGAGTCCTGCACTATACTGCCTGGGGTGCTCCAGGTGTTGGCCCCAGCCCCAGACAGCCAGTGGGAGGTGACGGATGGCCTGCGATTAGCTCTCCCCACCTCCGCCCAGCCCTCTGACTTACTCCCAGGAGCCTGACCCTCTAGACCAGCTGCTTGGCCCGGAGGGGCCCTGGGTGGGAGGCATGGTGAGGTCAGGCCAGGGCATGGGCCATCCTGATGCCCCTGGAGAGGACAGCCGGGTGAGGCCCAACGTGGTTATTTATTGGAGTGTAATGGTTTGTGGCCGTTGGTCGTGGAGGTGAAATCGATCAGTTGTAGAAGTCAGGTTCTATCAATTATTACAGCAATTAGTCAAGTCAGAACATCAGAGCAAGGGTTCGGGGGCTGAGGGACTAATATTAGATGGACATTACCCATGGCGCCCCAGCCTCAGCTTTCCTAAACTGGGAGCAGACATGCTGACCCGAGGCTCCAGAACCTTGGGGAGCCTGGCTGGCTTCCCGCCTCGGGGTGGCTGGGGTGAATCTGGGTGAGAGCTCTTGGGCTGGAGACAGACCGAGCACTGCTTTAAACGGCATCCCTGTGCTGGCTGGCCCAGTGCAGAAATGTCCTACCTGTCCCATCCCATCCTTTATGAGAAGTGACACAACTCCTACTAGAAATTACTCAGTGGCCAATGTTTATGGCACACATTTTTCATTCTGTAAGCAAATATAGATCACTGACAGCACTTGTTTGAAGCAGCTAATCTCACCCTCTGTTCTTTCTTCCACTGTCTTCCTCTCTCACCTCTCTCCTTCTCCCCCTCCCCTTCTCTCTCCTATTTTTTCCTCTCTTACCCAGTTCTCTTCTTCTCTTTGCTCTTCTTTTCTTTCCCTTCCAGAGGTCTCTCCCACACCCTCCTGCCACTCTAGCCCATATTCAGTGACAGAGCTCCCCTTGAGGCTGCCTCAGAGAGGAGAGGCCTTTCCACTGAGTGATTGTAGCTCTCTTCCAGCCCTAGCTGTGGTCCAGGAGCTTTGAGGAAAGGGACGATGCTGTCTGCCCCTGCCTCTCAAGCCTTGAGTGCTGAGCGCCAGACAGAACAGGGCTGGCTGGGAAACTGGGTCAGGTGAACAAGCCCCTTAGCACTGTGGTCTTCTTGCACCTCTCTCTACAGGCCCGCTGTCCCTCCTTCGGCACACTGATCACTCTCGGCCTGAGTTGTTGTTGCATGGTCGTCTCTCGTCCCTTTTAGCTTCTGGAGAGCTGGAACTGTGCCTAGACTCTAGATAGCACCTAATCTAAAAGATGGGACCAGGAGCCTGCAGAAGAGACAGAGAAGGAATGGTCTCAGGGGTGTGAGGAAAACCTGAAAAGTGGTTTATATAACTCAAAGGAGAGAGTGGCCAAGGTATTGGTTGCTGCAGAGTGATCAAGAAATATTAAAAAAAAAACCCAAAAACTATTCATTGGCTTTGGCAGTCTCCCATCTCCCTATGTACAGGGCCCTGATACACAGTGCCCAGTAAGCAAGCACCAACAGAATTGAAAGAAAGAATAAGGCTCCAATTGAGCTTTGAGGACTTGCCTGCTAGTTAGGAAGACACTCTTCTCATTAGGGAGGTTGCATTTTATCCTATAAGCAGTGAAAACCATGGAATGATTTTTCACCAGGGGTGTATTGTGGCTGCCCTGGTTGAAGTGTGAAGAATTGTAGTTAAAAAAACCTGGAGTAGGTTTGACTCCTGAGCCAAGCAAATCACCAGCTTTGTGACCTTGGGCTAGTTATCTCCTTTGAGTTTCCACATCTATAGCACGGGAATTTTAATTTCTACCCCTCAGGATGGTTGATAATATATATAAAATACAGAGTACATAGTAAACACTAGTGGCTATTATTTTTATCATCACCACTTCTAGATACATACTCAAGAGACATAGAAAAATACATCCACTCAGACAGACTTGTACACAAATATTCATAGCATATTCATAATAGCCAAAAGGGGAAAGCAAATCAAATGCATATGAGCTTGATGAATAACAAAATAAGGTATGTCCACAGGATGCACTATTATTCAGCCATAAAAGAATGAAGTACATGCTATATTCCTACATTCATGTTGTGGCATGAATGACATGTGCTACATCATGGATGAACCTTGAAAACATGGTAAATTAAGCCAGATGCAAAAGACCACACCATTTATGTGAAATGTCAAGCGTAGGCACATATAGGGACAAAAAGCAGACTAATGGTTTCTGGGGTTGGGGGAAGTGGCGAGTGTCTCTGATAATGGTGATGGGGTTTCTTTTCAAGATGATTAAAATGATCTGGAATTAGATACTGGTGAGGCTTACATGATGATGGAAGTGTATTTAAAACTACTGAATTGTGTACCTTGAAAGGTATGTGAATTGTGATTAAAAGTTATCTAAATATTTTATTTTGTACTAGCTTCCTATTAGAAAATAGAATCATGTAAAAAAGTATTAATTTTTCTTACTGATAATAAGCTTCCTTGGTCTGGGTCATGCTTCACGCTCTCTGCTCCTTTCCCCTCCTCCTCCCATGCTTCTTCCTCTGCAGCCACGGCAGACAGCCATATGTAAATGCTTAATAAATGACTATCATCGTTGATGAGTTTATAGTCCTTAAAGAAGCAGAGAGTTTCAATTGGAATGGTTTTATATCGTGATATGAATGCTGCCTCAGCCTGGGATTGAGAAACACTGATTTTTACTGTCCATCAGCAAACAGTGCCTGAATATCCCCTCTGAGCCAGGCCTCATGGTGACGCAGCCTTTCCTGTGCGTTTAGTGTCCCTGGCCAACTTACTACATCCTCATGGCAGGGACTGTGTCTTAACCCTTATTGAAGTATAGACAACGCACTTCCTTAGCAATAAAGGTCAAGGAGTATTTGTTTGTTTGTTACTTTAATGTTCCATTTAACACATAGTTCTTGAGAGGGGTGCTTTGGGCCAGGACCAGATCTGATTCTTCCATGTCCTGAGTCCCAGCTCATTCAGGGTTGGACAGATTGAATGGAATGGTCAGTTTTCGAAGAGAAGAGTGAGGTGCCCAGATCTGGGCTTTGGGGAGGAGATTCTGACAGTGTGGGGGTTAAAGTAGCCTATCTTCCATGACTGTCAAAGCTCTACACCAAGCAGACACTTTACACAGGCTCATCAGCTGCCTAGCTGCCGGCACTTATAAGTGAGAGAAGGTAGATACATGGCCCCAAGTAAGCCTCTTCTTTTTGTTATACTTCAAGTTCTTTGTCTTTGAATCATGGGAACCAATGACTGGAGGAGATGCCTGCCTGAGTGCACACGCAGCAACAAGTAGCACAGGTGAGGGCTGGCACAGTGGGGTTGCTGATGATGGCCAGAGCTCAGCTGACTCTAGCAGGCAGGAAGTGAGCAGGGAAAAGAAGCATTAAGCAGAGGGAGAGGCAGAGAGCAGAAAGAAGGGGCCTTGTCATTACCTGGGATACTCTGTGCTTTAGATTTCTATATGATTTTTGTGAATGAATATTCATCTGTATACAAACAAATTTGATAATGCAGCCATTTTAATGAAGAATGCATTGGAGTTGGGGTGTATTAATCTGTATGTGTATTGGTATATTTGTTAGCATGTTCAGCTGTGTATATTTTTGTGGGCACAGCACACCTATGTGTGTGTATAGCACATCTGTGTGTGTGGCAACTCTCTGTGGGTAGTGAGTTTTTGCATGTATGCATGCACATGTAGGAGCCTTAATACCCTTACTTCTGTGTCAGAGAAGACCTAGAGCTCCTCTCTCAGAGTAACTTGACATGTGTTTCAATCTCTTAGGTTTTGTTGCTCCATATTTCTGTGAGCATTCCTTACACTGAAGTCAAGGCCTATGCCACCTCCCAGGGAAGGCTGAGGGTCCACTGATCACTCACAGAGGCTCTGTTTCTCCTTCTCCTCCTGTCAGGAGCCAATCCCTTGCAGAGGAATGAAATGGGACACACACCCTTGGATTATGCCCGAGAAGGGGAGGTGATGAAGCTTTTAAGGACTTCTGAGATCAAGGTAAGTCTCAAAGAAAGGAGAAGGCCTGTGGGCACTCCATGCTTCATTTCATCTTTCACTCATTAAATTATGTCAGACTCTACACCAAAGGCCACTTCTCCTTAGAGGATTATTGTCTATTTAAATACAAATCCAGCCTCCTCTTATCAAGAATAGGAGGCATCCCCTTTACTGACCAAGAAGCAGCCTGGGCCACTTCTGGCTTCTGAGGACTAACTTTTAAATTCAGTTTCTGAGGTAGTGAGCCTTCCAGCTCCTTCCATGAAGGAGAGGGGATAGCAGGACAAAATCTTCGCCTCAGTACTATTTCCTCAGGTCTCATGCACTCTGCAGCCTCATCAAGTAACTCTTTTCCATCATCTCTCCTTCTAGAACTTTTCCCTCAGCCCTTCCCTCCATATACACTCCAGAGATCCTTATGTAGAGTATGAGGCAAAACAATCTTCATCTTAATTTGATTTTCTCATCCAGACTTTGAACCTTCTAAAAACAGGCTGCCTTCTGTTCCTCTCAGCCACCCAGCTATAACTTAGAAAGTACTTGGCAGAATCTAAGAACTAGAATCACAAATGTCAGAGCTGGGACCTGAGAAACCATCAAGTCCAGTAGATGGGAAATCTTATCAAAGTAAAATAAATAAGTCAGAGGAAAATAGAGCTGTTCTGGTTGAAGGAGAGCCTATCCTCCCCCCCTGGGTAGCCTCCATGGAAGCTGTGCTGTGGGGCACACATTTTAAATCTCTGAAACCTCGATCAAATGATTTCTTTTCTTCCTGGGGAAACTGGAGCCCAGGGGTGTGTTGTGACTTGCCCTTGGTCCCAGAGCGAGTTAACATCAAAACTGTTACTAAGATCCCGTGGTAGGTTCACTGGCAGGACAGGAACTGGAAGCTTGGTTTCTGACTGTCAGTCTTGGGCTTTTTCCAGCTTCGTGGAATCTTTCTCTGGCAAATTGGCTGCAGTACTTTGAGATGATTAAGAGTGGCAGGTCCCACCTAGTGGCAGACACTCTGTGTGTCTTGAGTAAGAGCACTTAGGTTAGGTCACCTGACTGAGCACTCAGCTGGGGTTGTGATCTCACCCCCTCACTGACTGACTGACCTCGGGCAAGGGCTTCTGCTCCTGAAGCTCAGTTTACCTCTGTGAAATGAAAACACTGTGACTGAATGGTTTCTGTGGTTCCATTCAATATACCGCTGGTCTGTGTAGCGTCAGGATAAACTAGGTCATGCTCTTGTAACAACCCCAAATTTCAGTGGCTTAAAACAACAAAGATTCATTTTTACCTCATGCTACACGTCCATCATCCATCATGGGTCAGCAGAGGTGGGCTCTGCTCATCCGCGATGCTGAGGGACCTCACTGCAGAGCAGCCGCCCTCTGGAAGAGAGTACCCTGGAGGGCCTCCCACTGGCAGCTACATGCTCAGCCTGGAAGTAGGACCCTTTACTTCCACTCACAACTTATTGGACACAGCTAATCCCATGTTCCTGCCCTAGAGTTGGGTCTGCTTCCCCTATTCTCTAAGGAAATCTCTGAGGACTGTTTCACATCACCTCAGGGACTGCATCCCTGTCATTATCTCCCCTTTGAGGCCAAGCCACTGTCCCCTGAGAGCCAGCGCTGCCCTTGGCCAAAATTACTCCTGTTTTGTCAGGTCGTGTGACATAGGGCCAGCACTGGTCTGGTCACGTAAAGCAGGAGAACAGACCTCTTCATATCAGCAGGGATGGAAGGGTTAGGGCTGCTGAGGGACCCTAATGAAATTTGGCTGCCCAGGAAATGTCTTGATGTCAGCCATATCAATACAAAGTCAGTGTCCCAAATGAGTAAGTGGCAGTTGCTGCCTCTGTGCCAGTCAGATCCTTCTAGACCACAGAGGGCTACCTTCTGAGTAGAGTGAGCTCTCAGAATCTGTGCAGAGGTGGGCAGCAGGCAGGCAAGCAGAACTGTGCCATGAGAAAAGGCTGAAGGCAGTGGGGCATCTGGCCGGGAAAGGAGAGACAGCACGTGGGCACAGAGACGGCTGTGAGGAGGAGGGGAGAGAGGAAATGGATTCAGTGCCAGGGCTAGGACAGAGCCAGGCTTAATGGGTGGCTGCTTCCAGAAGGAGCCCCCTCACAGAGCTGTGAGCCAGGGCAGGGGCTGCCTTTTGAGGCTAGAAGACCACTCAGAGCCAGCCAGGGGTTTTGTCACCTCTCAACATGAAGACTCTTTCTCTGTCATCACCTCTCTGCATTTGATCCCTTTACACAGGCTGGATTTCCTCTTCTGTAATGTTCAGCTGTCTGCTGAGCACCTCCACCTGATTGCTCTGGGGTCCCCTCAGATTCTACCCACGTGAACCACCCTCAGCTCTCCCTGGACATCAGCAGCATTGTCTTTCTCTCAGTTGCTCAGCATCTCCATGGTCTCCCATTCTTTCTGCTCTGCTCTTTTTCTCCAGGTTGCAAAAAAAACTACCTCTTCAAAACTGTGAGGAAGAGTTTCAGGGGGGAAACACTGCTTTAGATTGGGTTATGTCACCCTCTGCCAGGAAGTAAGTATCAGCTGCTCAGCTCTCGAGTTCAGGCCCTATGTCAGTGACATAATGATTCAGGCCTGGAGGGTGCTGAGGCTCCAGCCTCAGACCTCATGTCCTGGCTCTTTGTCTAGACACGGATTACCACCACTCTGATCTTATCTTCCTCCCCTTCTGTCCATCCGGCATCTCCCTGCCATCCAGCTCAGCCTCTTCCACCTTTACTTGCCTCTCTATAGTCAAATATGTACTCTTTATAGAAAATCTGTAATTATAAAAGTCATCTTTCCCATTATGGAAAATCTGGACAGTATAAAATGAAGATAATTAAATAAGTCAGTGCATATTTATAAATGACATCTGTATGCCAGGTTCTGGGCTAGGTGGGAAGAAGATATCTGGGTGAACCCCTCAAGGAGCTCACAGTCTGGTGAGGAAACAGACAAGTAAAGTGTGACACCACTGAGTCATTAGTCCCAGGGAAGCCCAGGGACTGTGGCAACCCATGGTGGCTTCTAATCCTGCCTAGGAGATCAAGGAAGGCTACCTGAAAGAGATGTCAACTGAACTGACTCTCACTTAAAAGCATTTTAGCCCTACTATCTGTACATAACTATTATTAATGTTTTTAATTATTTATAGTCATAGTAGGTACCATTTATCAAGTGCATCTAGGCACTCTGCCAGGTCTCGAATATATAATTTTTCTAATGCTGTAACAAAGCTATGAGGTAGCTCTTATTTCCCCCCCTTTTATAGGTGAGAAAACTGAAGGTAAAATAAAACGTGACTTTTGAAAATCAGGCTATTATAAGCAGCTATTGAGATACGAATCAGACCATTCCTCTTATGATACTACATTTACCTTTTCTGGACCATATCTATACATAAGTGGGTTTTTTTCTTAGCCTGGTTGATAGCCTACTGTATAAACCATGGGCCTCAAACTGGCAGCCACCTTTTATTTTGCCAGTTCAGAGTTTTTTTTAAATGTGAGTGTAATGCCTTAGAGGTTGTAATGTGGACTCTCCAGCCACAGGTGTCTGTTTCCTATCGTGTTATGTGCTTACCTGTCAGGCATTTATATTTCCTTCTTGGTCCTGAAGGTATTTGAGTTATGACCCTAGTTCCATGTTTGGAATCTATGTTTTTTCACTTATTATTTCTTCATGGTTTTCCCATTTTAGAATTATCCATAAGCCTAATTTTTAATTTTATTCTGCCTTTTAAAATATGTCACTTATCTAAGAATCTCTGTCACTTTAAGTGGCCTAAATGATTTGTTTCTCATGGCTTATTTGCTTAGTTCTCTCAGCAGTCTGTGTGTGTGGAAGCCTCCTAGGCCCCCTAAGATCGAGAGGTGGATGAAGCCCAGCTCCTGTCTCCTGAGCTGGGTATCAGGAGAGGAAGATGGGGAGATGCAGGCGCTCTTAGCTCTGATACCCACAGGCTGACTTGTGCCTTAGGAGGGGTCCACACAGAGCTTGTGGGGGTTCTAAGAAAGCATGGATCACCTCCAGGCAGAATGAGCAGGGCAGGCTTCACAGAGAAGGTAACCTGTGATCTCACTTTGAAGGATTTCACAAGCTGAAGGGTTTAATACTTAAAGCTTAGACCATTTTCACATCTTAACTAAGAGACAACAGAGAGGTGGAAATATATCTCTGCGCACATGATGGCAGATAAAACAAAAATATGGGAAGCTATTCCATGATGAATATTCAGCTGAGGGGGACGTGCTGGTGGCAGCCCGCATCTCCACTCCCAGATCCTCACTCCACCGAGACTCACGAGGAATTTATTGCTCATTTTAATCACACCCAGAGAATGAATTGGCAGGAATATTAGGCAGATAGGTCTATCATATATATTTTATTTGCATATCCCAGTGACAGAATCACAAGCACATTTCCTGTCTGTGTATTTTTTCATTTGCTGCAGGGGTAGCTGGGGATGCAGGGCTCCCCTGGGCCCCGCATTCCAGGCTGCACGCCTGGGTGCTCCCATCAGATCTGGAGGAAGCCATCAGGAGAGAAGGGGTGAGGTATACAGGAACGTAGAGGGTTATGTTCCGCCTGGCTTAGGATAAAGAGAAACCCCCTTCCCTGCCTCACCGAGCCTGCTCCCTGCTTTGCATCTCATTTCAAGTGCTGGTGTGCTGCATGCCTGGCTCTGTGCTTGGCCCAGACAACACCATCTGACCTTCGTTATAGGTTCTCCATGGGCCAGACAGAGCACTCCATGCTTTATGGGGATACACCTTTGCATTCTTTCTCTTTTAACTTTTAAAAAATCGTTTGTTGAAATATATTTGTATAAGGTGCTCATAACTATACAGCTCACTGTTAATTTCACAAACTGAATATACCTAATCAAGAAGTAGACTATTACAAGCATTCATTTGTATCATACTCCCTTCCAGTCACTATCTGTCCCTCAAGGGTAAGCATTGTCCTGATTTATTTCACTTTTATTTTTACAAAACTTCAAAAATAGTACAGCAAATTCCCATAAACTTCCACCTATATTACTGGTTGTTAACATTTTATCATACTTGCTTTATTATGTAGAGATGAATAATATAAAGATATATAATTTTTCTGAACTATTTGCGAGTTGTATATACATGATCCCCTTTACCCCCAAATACTTGTATGAAGGTCCTAAAAAATAAAGGACATTTTCTATATAACCTCAATA
This sequence comes from Bos indicus, assembly GCF_029378745.1. Taxonomy (NCBI): domain Eukaryota; kingdom Metazoa; phylum Chordata; class Mammalia; order Artiodactyla; family Bovidae; genus Bos; species Bos indicus. The sequence continues at coordinate 52,372,774 of NC_091774.1, read as the reverse complement.
CAATTCTCAGAATCAGAGCATTAATATTAACTAATCTACAGATGTTATTCACATCTCACCAGTTGTCCCAATAGTTCGTTTTACAAGGAAAAAAAATTTTGGATCCAAAGTTGGATTCAGTTGTCAAGTCTATTTAGTCTCCTTTAATCTGAAACAGTTCCTCAGTCTTTCTTGACATTCTAACAAGTACAGGCTGGCTATTTTGTAGACTGTCCTCAATTTGGGTTTGTCTAATGTTTCTTTATGATTCAATTCAGGCTGTGCATTTCTGGCAAGAACACCCTCTGGTGTTTATTTTCAATAAATTCATTAGGTATCCCCATGCTGAAAGTAGGAATATGAAATTTGTGTTTTAAATCTCCTTTCCCTAAATAGGCTCTGAACTCCCTAAAGGCAAGAACGGGTCTTTTCTTATCTCCGGGGTGGAAGGTGCAGGCACTGGAGTCAGACTGCAGGAGTTAGTGTTCTGCCTTTATTACTTGCTACCAGTGGGGCCCTGCTTTAATTACTTCCTCTCTGGATGATGAAGGAGGAGATCCTCTGACCTCCTTAGGGCTGTGAGGGTAGAACAGCTGGTCCCAAATCAGGCAAGATTCATCAGTTCATACTCAGACTAAGGAGTGGAAGTTTGAGGAGTAACAGGGTATTTATGTAGTCTCTAAGTCCCACCCTACAAGACACGTGTTAATTACATAAGGGGAAGATGATGGTGGAGAAACTTGGCACAGCCCACCTTAATCAGATGATCAAAACTAACATCCCCAGTCACAGGTACATCATCATCACGTACCTCCTGATGTGACACGCTGAGGAGCATACAACCCATTTTCTCACCTCAGCCCCTCTTTGCCCCTCTTAACCGTCTTGCCATTCTTGTCTCTGGGGCAACCCAGCTATTTGCAGAGGAGCAACATGATCCAGTTAACATGTTAAAAATACTGATCTGGCGGCAAAAGGAGGATCAGGTGGAGGAAAGAATGGACCCTGGGATGCTGACATAGCGGTCACCAAGTCTTCATGGGACTGATGCTGGCACTGTACCCAGCTTTCCTCAATACGGATGTGGACTCTGAGCTGGTTCAGGAGACTTTCAAGTCCCTTAGGTGCCCCTCTCATCCCCCATTCTCCCCTCCTGTCTGCTCGACGTTTCCCAGCCTCCTTTGTTGGACCCCCTGTGCTCCTCTTGTCATCACTCCCTCTTCTCAGGACTCTTCCATCGTCCCACACCTGCCCCCTGAGTCTCATCTTCTGCCCACTTTGTTGACCTCCCCACCCAGGCCTCTCTGCCTCCCCCAGCTTCAGGACATGGTAGAAGCCCTGACTATGATGTGAGTTGGGGTGGATCTAGGAAGTCAGGAGGATGGGGCATATCTGAGTCTGTGAGAAACCAGGGGGCTGTGTGCCCTGACTTCCCTCTAAAGGCAAGCTGCATCTTGGACTCTCTTTTCTTCCCTCTGCCACACTTTTCCTGTTTTTTCCCCAGGGTCTCCTGCCGACCACCCCTGCCCCAGCTCCCCTCTCAGTAAACACATCGCTAGGTTTATTATCAGATTTGTTCCCTGAGTAATGCCCAGCAGCAGGGGTGCTGCCATACCCTTCTCCCTGTAACTCTCACCCACAGAGCTGCTCTGCCCAGCCACCCACCTCCTAACAAGAGCCCAGCTAGGCTTCGCCTCGGCCTCCCAGCCCTTTCCTGTAAATGCACTCAGAGCCAGGAGGGGTGCCATATTAAATCAAGAATGATGAAAACCAGTGGCTGCGATTATCCAGCCGAGATGCAGCATAGGAAGCTGGTTGCTGCTGGCTCCAGGTGAGGGCTTCTGAAATTAATTGCATGTGGCTTTTATTAAGAAGATGATCACTCTCCCTCTCCTGCTCTCCTGGTGGCTTCCTTCTATTGCATCTCCACCCAGTGTCCTCTGCTTCTGCAAGCTGGGTCACCTACCCTGTCCCCTCCTCTACTGGAACCCTGTTGAAGCAGAGTCTTGACCTCATTCCCTGTAGTCTTCTTCCTCATTTCCTCAGAAGCCAGGAACAACAATAGCCCACATTCATGGACCCTTACCAGGGGCCTTCTCTTTCCTCCCAAAGAAGATACATACAGACCAAGTAGTTTCCTTCCCTAGGTTCTTCCACTGGTTAGCTCTCCACAAGCCTGAACTCATAGCTCACACTATTAAAAAGTCATTCATTCATTCACCATTTTTTTAAAAATTTTGGCTGCCTGAGTCTTCACTGCTGCGTGTGAGCTTTCTCTAGTTGGAGCGAGTGGGAGCTACTCTTCATTGCTTGTGTGGGCTTCTCACTGTGGTGGCTTCTCTTGTTGAGGTGCACGGGCTTCCCTTGGCATGTGGAATCTTCCCAGACCAGGGATCAAACCCCTGCATTGGCAGGCAGATTCTTAACCACTGGACCACCAGGGAAGTCCTCAACATTTTTTTAATATAAGCTCTGTGCTAAGCATTTGGGAAAGAGCATGAAGTAATAACCTCATATGTGGTTTAATCCCATTGTCCTGTACATTTTTATCAAAAAATCTGGTCCAGTTTCAGAAGTTTCTCTGAAGAGCTGTATACGGCTCCAGGCGTAGAGGGGGTTGTACTCGAATCAGGGTGTGCTCAAATTTAGGCCATAGGTTGACTCTTTCCCAGTACTATTTAGAGAGCTCCTGAGAAACCTGACGCTCACCCCCATAGAAGTCCAGAACCCTTTCCCATTGCTCAAGAAAATAACAATACTAAGATAACCTAAAATCATGACACTGAAGAAGAGTTGCAAAAGGTAGAAATGTTGCCCTGGAGAAGGCTCAGGGAGGCCATGATGGTGGTACCCAAACCAACAGAGTGGTGGGGAAACTCCTGTTAAGCTTTGCTTGCAGCAAAGGAAAAAAAGGTGTGTTTTGTGAGGCCCCACAAACCAGTGGATGGAAAGCACCTAGAGGAGGAGTTCTCTACCATGTAAGGGAAATTGACAGGCACAGCTGAGACACCCCAGGCAGTGGAGGTGTCCTGAGAGCTCAGTTGGTGTTGAGACTGCCCAGCAGACTCAGGGTTCCTGGGGAGAAGTCTCAGGAGCCACACTGGGTCCATGGGGGCATCCTAATGGACCTAACTCCTGGCTTCTGCTTAAGCCAGAGCACTTCTTCCTCTTATCTGTGGGGCTCCATGCAGATTAAATTAATTCTAGCACCAAAATAAAAACAAAGGCACTGGGTTAGAAAATTAGTTATCAAAATGCAGTAAAGAAGTAGTTAGCAAAGTTTATCAAAGGCCTGCACAGGCCAGATACTGTGTTGGCCACTGAGTCTCTCACACAGCTACTTCTGCATATACATTCGCTGTGTGCCAGAGACCTGCCCAGTGCTTCATATGCATCATCTCACTTAATTCTCACCAGCATCCCACAATGAGTACCATTGCCATGCTAGAGATGAGGAACTGAAATTCAGGGAGTTGAATTAACTCCCCAAGGTGAGCTTACTGTTAAGTAGATTTGTTGTTTAGTCACTAAGTCGTGTCCAATCTTTTTTGACCCCATGGACTGTAGCCCCCCAGGCTCCTCTGTCCATGGGATTTCCCAGGCAAGAACACTGGAGAGGGTTGCCATTCCCTTCTCCAGAGGATCTTCCCTACCCAGGGATCAAACCCATGTCTCCTGCATTGGCAGGTGGATTCTTTACCACTAAGCCACCTGGGAAGCCCAAGTAGATTAGGTGAGGTTTAAATTCAGGTCTTTCTGGGGCAAAGCTGGCTTCTTTCTGCCACACGATGTGCCTCACTATGAGCCGGAAAGGTATCAAACTTCATGTGGGGACTGCTGTAAGAAGTCAGTAAGACACTACACAGAAAGTTCGGATTACCATGCCCGGCACACAGCAGCCATCTCACAGACGGCAGTCACCTCATTCACTTGGCAGCACAAATTGAATCCTTCTGTGATCCAGGCCCTGTGCTAGGTGCTGGAGTTACAGGGATGAATAGAGCGTGGTCTTTGTCACTACTTCCTCATGTGTGGAGTAAAGAGATAGAAACAGGCAGTTAAACTAGTGCTCTGGAGGTGCCAGGGCAACAGGCTCTTTAGACAATTTGGTATTTAAGCTCAGATCACTTAGAGATGGGTGGGAATAGAGAAGACTTATGTGCTGAGGGAGCAGTGTGGACAAAAGGCCCAGAGGTGGGAATACCCATCCCTGAGGGGAAGTGACCTAACAGACAGACCTCACAAACTCTCGGAGGCCAGGTTCCTTCTGCATCCTGCCTGACTGCAAGCGGGCCAGGCCACTGGCTGGTGCTGTACCGGCCTGTATGTGTGCATCTCTCCATCAGAGCCTTTCAGCCCAGTGGACCCAAGTGCTGAGAGGGGCTAGGTGGATAGGGAGGAGGAGGAGGCAGATATATGGCTGGAGTCGGCAGAGCCAGGTGATGTATGTGGTGCCTGAGGGAGCTGCACAGTGACGTGCTGGATTCCAACCGGCAAGCGTTGCTCCGCTGGGATTGGTGCCGAATTATTGCTCCATATGAAACCCCAGGACTGATGGGAGCTTTCAGTTACAGACTGATAGCAACAGCCAAAATTGGATTGTTTGCTATTTATTTTTTTTAACTTCTGTCAAGGTCACTACCATAACAGGAAAACACTGCCCAAGTAGCAGATATTCTTCATCCACTCTGCCCGCAAGAGCAATCTGCAGCCACCACTTTTGTGACAAGGCCTTACCTTGGCAGCTCGCTTTCTAGAAAGCTGTCAGTGTTACAGGAGCCCTAGGGAAGAGAAGCCCCCGGAAGACCCAGGTCTTTCTGTCTCACTTTAAGGCCTGCTTCCTGCCCCCAGCGCCTGGCCTCCATCGATGCTTTATCATCAGACCCATGCACTCACCCCCCAACCCAGTCTCCAGATAGTGCCACAGCTCCCAACTAGCCCAATATTCCAGCTCCTTCAAGTCTCTCACCTCCCAGAAATGTTTTATGTTTTATGTATCCTTCCCTTCTCTGTACTCCTACACCACCCAATCTAGCTGTTAATTCCTCTTTGTATCTGTCATCAGCTTCATTTTTGTAAACTTTCACCAGCTGCGTCCACTGCCAGGACCCATGCCAGAAATAGCAGTGAGTAAAATGGGGCTCATAGTTGATTTGTAAGACACAATCACAAATATGCAGCAAACTCATTTTCAAGTAGCTTTTTTCAGTGATAGATACAGGGCTAGGTGTAGGCACACATGCTTTAGAACCACAAGGGAAACGGCTGATCCTGCCTGAGAAGTATTCATGTACACACCCTGCCTCGCCTCCCCTGCCTGACTTAGATAGAGCTCTTTGAAAGCAAGACCTGGCTCTTCTCCCCTCCCTTTCAGTGGGACAAAGCTCAAGCCTCCTGCTTCTGTCTTTTCTGAAATGGACCAAGCCAGAGGCCAGACACCTGCCAGGCACCCAGCATCATCTAAACCTGCCAGGGGCCAGTCTTCCTCTTTGCCCCTTCCCCACCTTTCCATCATGGCATACACAGTGCCAGGAATTTAGCAATTGCTGAATAGTTGTGTTTAATTGAAAAATGCAGTATCATTGACTTGAAGGGTGTTCATAGCTCTGGTGAGGGTAAGCAGAAAATGAAAGGAACCTATCTATTTGTAAGCACTTAGTGCTTACTAGCCATAGCACTAGACACATTCTGTATACAACATCATATTTAATCCCCAATTTGCAGAGGAGAAAACTGAGCATAGTAACTTGCTCCAGGTAATCACATCTTATTAAGTGAGAGAGCTGGGATTCAAACCAAGTCTTCTGTCAGACTCCAGACTCAAGAGTTAATCTAATGAGTCGGCAAAAAAGTTCATAAGATCTTATGTGAACACCATAAGAATCGTTTGGCCAATCCAATACTAGCAGTACTTATTTTACTAGCAGGGCGAGCCAGGACCCCTGAGCAGTGGCCACCAAGGTAGGGAAATGAGGTGAGGACTCAGACGAGGGGCTGGGAAAAGAACGAGCCAGAGCTGTCCATCAGAACCCCCAGAGGCCCAGACCCTCTGCTTTTTCCCCCTGGGTTGGGGGGATAGAATGAAACTAGGGTCCTCCTGGGTCCGGCGCTCCTGAGCCGCCTTCCATCTCGTCTCTCTCCACAGTACCAAGAGAAGCAGCGGAAGCGGGAGGCCGAGGAGCGGCGCCGCTTTCCCCTGGAGCAGCGGCTGAAGGAGCACATCATTGGCCAGGAGAGCGCCATCGCCACAGTGGGCGCAGGTGAGTACACGCACACCGAAGAGGGCGTAGAAGTTTGTGGTCTGCTGCAGTGAGGTGTGGTCCTGCCATCTCCAAGCTGAGGAGAAGGGGCTGTTATTGTTACAGCATAGCATTTGTGAAGTGCTTCCTGTGTACCAGGCAGTGTTCTAAGCTCTTTGCATATGCCACGTCATTTAATCCTTACAATCCTATGAGGTTGGTCCCATTGAATCCCCATGTTACAGATGAGGAAGTTGAGGCAGAACACTTGAGTAATTTGGTCAAGGCTTCTTTCTGTGCTTTGAATTTAACTCTGACGTTCATCTGATCTACTGACCCCACCCCACCCCCGCTTTTCAGGTGGAGAAACTGAGACCCAGAGAAGAACAAGAGCTTTCCCATCACTAGTATTGTCATAACTGAGCCAGAACTAGAGCTTTGGTCTCCTGTCTCCCGGCGGGGACTGTGCCATCCTTCAATATAATTTGTTGGAAGCTGGCTCAATTCTATGGAAAACATCCCGTGCAAGTCTTGAGTGCCTTCTTCTCTACCTCAGAAGCGCTTATGCCACCTTGGGATCTAGACCGTCTGCTGATATCACCCCTCATCTCCTGACCTTCCTGTGCATGCATCTCCAGTGGAGAGAGATAAAACTGGGGTTGTGCTCAGGATGGTGGCCTCACCATTGTTCTCCTGAGGTGCATGGCTCCCTGAGGGTAACCTCAAGACAGATGAGGCAAGGGCAAGGGAACCCTATTTCTGACTTAGACAAGGGAGTATCCCCCAAGGCAGTGGTTCTCAAAGTGGTCTCTGGACCAGCAGCATCAGCATCCTCTGGGAACTTGTTAGAATGTAGATCTGATCCCAGACCTGTGGGATCAGGAGCTCTGGCGATGAACCAGAACTCTATATTCTGAGAGGCCCTTCAGGTGAGCCAATGCTCAGCTCAGCTTTAAAAGCCTCTTCCCTGCGATGTCTTGGTCAGGTGCATCCAGTGCCGCCTCTAGTCCCACCACATGCAGCCCAGCAGCCGCCACGCCCAGCACCAGACTCTCTCACTTGTGAAAGGAGACATGAAGCTGAAATTGTGGAGTCCCAGAGGAGTCAGTGCACAATGAAGGCAGTCATCCCTGTGACACACTGGGCCCAGCCTGTCTCCATCCTCCTCACACACCAATGGGACTCATGGTCAGGTCATGACCTGATCATCAGCAGTTAAAAGGAGCCCATAGACCAGATCTGCCTCAGCAGCTGGAGGGCAGAGACTACCTGCAGGCACACCCAGGAGCCAGGGAAAGCTTCTGTGAAGACACAAGTCCCCACTACTCAGGCCCAAACCTCATCAGGCTGCCCTTTTGGGTCTGAATACAGACAGCCACCCTCAGCTTGGAGGTGGCAACCCCCCACTTCTTTGCCAAGGCCATGTCTGAGGTAAAAGGAGAGGAGACCTTGGGAGCTCTTGGGTCAAAGAGAGGAGGAGGAGCCCATTGGAGAGATCAGTGACTGAGCCAAGACGTGAGAAGCAGGTTCTACTAGAGTTTCATGTCCACTTGGGCCAGAACTATAGATGCCATCATGGTATTTACCCTCCACTTCTTACACAGCCGTTTCTTCACATGTTGCCCACTCCTCTGATCTCCTGTTTCTCACCAACTTCTCAAGCCCATAAGTTGAGAGACTTCCAGAAGTAGTTAGGGGAGGGAGGAGGACATTAAAGTGGAAAGAATTCAGTCAGCCAGGGCTCAAATGGCAGGTAGGCCACTTACCAGCTATGCAGCTCAGGCTGGTCACTCAGTTTCTTTGAGCATCAGTTTCCTCACCTTTGTACCAGGAATCCAGACTCAGGACTATAGGACTGTAAAGCATATGCTATCTCCAGTATGTACCAGACAGTTCTCAATAAAACCCAGTCCCCCTCCTCTAGATGTTTACTGTCCAGCGTTGGGCACTGTGCTCCATAGGTCAGGCCCTCAGTTGTTTCCATCAATCCAAGACTGATCCCTAGTCCCAGCCCCAGACTGGCGTCTTCCCCTGGTCCTTCTCCTTGTCTCTCCCTGCTGCCAGCCCAGAGCAGGAGTAGATGGTTCCACTTCCCACCTCCTAGGGGCTGTCAGAATGTCTGCCAAGTGCCTTGTCCTACCCATAGCTCCATCTGTCACCCACACTCTGCCTCAGATCTGGAACGCTTTCCTCCTTGTCCTGTGGTGTGTAGGGTGACTCTGCTATGCCTCCAGTGCTGCTGGAAAAGACACAGAGGGTGTGGGGGCCTGGGCTGTGGGGTTAGTACATTCCCTTCCATTTGTAAGGTGGTAACTTTTCGCCCACCTTGCTAGAAGCCCTGCAGCCAGGGATCACACTCATAACAGTCAGAGTGTGTTCAGCTTCCAGCTCCTGTGAAGCATGAGGCACTCTCTGGGTCAGAATCTGTGGCAGGGCCTCAGCACTGAAGCAGGTGCAGGAGAGTGGGGCGGATCTAGAGGGCAGGCTAGGGTGCTCCCTGAGTGCTCTCAGCTAGTGTCAGATGTGTGCTGGCTGGGTGGAACCTGGCACCCCAGAGGTACCATGAGGGTGGGCAGCCAAAGAAGTGCCGCAGAATGAATTGATTTGATAAATGGCCATTTATTACCCTCACGAATTGGCTGAAACCAATTTCGGTCACATCAACCCCTGGTAAGTGCTGGGATATTGATTTGTGCAAAGTAATACAGTGAATTTATCAGTGTGATCCCCAGCTGCAGGGCTTCTAGCAAGGCTGGCGCACAGTTACCATCTTACAAATGGGGGAGATGAAGCACCGACCCCACAGCCCAGGCCCCCATGGCCTCTCTGGTCTTCTCGGGTCACTGGAGCCAAAACAGGGCCAACATGCAGACCACAAGCCAGAGCACTGACATCAAGTGTGAGGTTCTTCTTCCAGAATCCCAAGCTGTTCTTGATCATGGGGAAGGGGAGGATGCCTGTTCTAGTGGGAGCTCAGAACCTCTGTGCCCACCATCCTCAGAAAGGCAGCCAGCTGTCTGTTCAGATCTAGACTCTGCTTCCCTCCTCCACCTGGTCACCTCCCATGTTCCTGTCTCAGTAAAGGCCCCACCATTCCCTGGTCTCCTGAGTAGAAGCGCAGATATTTCCTTGGCTCTTCCTTCCCCTTAAAGCCCTTCAGGTTCTATCATTTTACCTCTTAAATAGATCTCACACCTAGCCTCTCCCCCCATTCCTAATACCACTGAGGACCTCCAGCTCAGGACCTCAGTGTCTTCTGTCTGAACCTAGTGGTGGTCTCCTTGTTGGTCTCTCTGCCTCCTTTTCTTCCCCTATAACCACTTCTCCCTAGCTGGAGTCAGCTTTGTACAGTGTAAAAACAAAACAAAAAAAACCTGTGTAAAATTCTTGAGTTTCTAATGCCCTGGCCTGGCATTAGGGCCCACCCCTGCTGCCCTCCCCCACTTCCCCAGCTGTCCCCCTCCCCCACTGCACACAATGGCTATTTCTGCCGCCCTGCACATGCTGCGTTGATCTCCTGCCTATATTTGTTGATGCTGCCATCTCTGGTTGAAACTCCTTTCTTCTGGCCCCTTCCCCACCCTAGCCCTGCCCGTCTCCCACCCTCGGGCTGGTTTTTATATTTCAGGAGCAATAGACTGTAGACTCCTGAGGGCAGAGACCCTGACTGAATCATTTTTGTTTTCCCAGTTCCTGGCGCAGCCCTCCAGTCGAGGTGGATGCTTAGTGCAGTTTGTCACATTAATTACTTTGCTTATGGCCCTTTGTCCATCTCTGTGATGTGCTCTGAGGAAAGAAGAGAAGCTGTTAAGCCTGCTTCCTAGTTGTTCACAAGCATACTAAGAATGTGAGTGTAGCAAGATCGTTGTTTACAACACCCATACTAGTCATCCTTTGACCCTTTGAAGTGACATCCCTTTCGCCAGACCTGCTCCAAGAAGCCTCTTCTGGGCAGCCTGCACCTGTGAAGGCTTCGCAGTGGCTCCCTCTGACCAGAGGCCTATGCCTGAAGCCCATTGCATCTGGTCCCCATTGACTCTGAAGCCTGTGAACTCCCCAGGGAAGCTCTACCACCTTGACCTCTCTTCTAAGCCTGGCTCTGACCCGAATTCAGAACTTTAATATCACCCATATACGCACAGTAGGTGCACCATCCTATCTCATACTCCACCTCCCTCTTTGACTAATCCAGAAATGTAATCTTCCTGAGTGCTGCAGCTAGCTTTCTGGACCCTCCCTTGGAGTCCTGTTTGTAATCTGAGAAATACATCTAGATCGTCCCTGAGTTGTAGAGAGGTAGTGATTAATTTAGAAAACTTCTTAAGTTCCACCTCCCCACTTCAGGAGTCCCTCCTGTGCCCCTGCTCTTATTGACTGGACTGCTCTGCCCTTCTGCTCGCCTGCCAGGACCTGACCCTTGCCTTATCCAGGAAGCTTTCCTTAACTCTCCACCTGGTGCAGGGCCTTTCTATGCACTTCCTGTGGACACTTTTTTTTTGTTGTGCTTACCACGTAGCATCAGTTTGTATGTCTTTCTCCCTGCAAAAGTCAGAAACTACCTCTCTTTCAGGTCTGTTTCCCCAGAGTTGGCACACAGGTATGTAAAAGGTTGTTGAACTCAAGTAAACTCAGATGAACAAAGTCTAAACACGTCTTGAGGTTCTGCCTCCCCTGAGCACAGATTCTGATCTCAACCTCTTTCTGGAAGGGTGTCAGTCTTCCCTCCAGTGGTCCCTAACCCATAGGGTCCCTAACCTTAACCTAACCATAGCCTGCGAGGCTTTCACACACAGTGGGTGGGCTCAACAAAAGCTATTTGCAATTTTAGTACGGTTAACTCCTCGGTAGCAATAGTTTGCCTTCAGAAAGAATACTCCTGACAGACTAGAAAGAGCTTTTCTCTCATCATCCACCAAACCCAGGGCACCAGAAGCAGGCATTTGTTGAGCTATGCCCCTTGAACCTGTAAGCTTAGACAGAAGATACTAATAGACATTTAGGTGACTGAACTGTGGAATTCCTGTGAAGGATAGGTTCCCCTAGGAGGTGGCACAAGCATGGGGCAAACTGTTTCAGGTTAGGTTAAAAAAAAATCTGCTGCATCAATAGAACTTATCAGGAGAGATGAGTCAGCCTACCCAGACTCCCCCAAACCTTGAGCTAGATGGAGGCAAAGGCCTGGCATGGGAGGAGGAGGCAGTTCTTTTGTCTCACTTGGGTTTTGCACATCAGAGCTTTCCTCCTGGAATGTCCCATCATATCCAGGCTGCCTAGCCATCTCCCCCTTGTGCTTTGGCCCCCAAGTCACAGTCAGAAACAGATAGCGTTTCCCACACTTTTCATAGTACTCCATACCACTTGGCGCTCACAGTTTTCATAGCAGCGTTCAGCCAAGAGGTGCAGACCTGTTCTCGGTTTCTTTGTAGGTGCCCCAGCACTCGACACAGAACTTTTTTGCTGAACAAATGGATAAGACTCCCTGGAGGGAAGTTAAGAAGAGAATTGAAGCCTTCTTTACCCAAGGGTAGTAGTAACCACTTGGAGCTGTAAGAGACTCTTGGATCCAGGCATCACTCTTCTCTGTAAAATGGGAGCTGAAATATCTGTTCTTTGCCCCTTGTGATTCCAGGAAGACCAACAATTAATTCATTTAGTCCACACACATTATACCAGTGTTTTGCAAAAGTCCCTCAGGAAATAGGCCTAGGACATGCACCCACGAAATACACAATCAAATCGGGACTTACCCTCCCCCTGGTATGAGGGTGCACAGATGAAACCTTCCCATTGTCCCTCTCTGAACCTCAGCCTCGTCCTCTGTAACATGGAGAGATACTCCTTACTTCTCTGAAGTATTGTAAGGATGAAAGGGCTATCTGTAAAATAGCACGGCTAATGGCTTGTGCCCCCACTGCTGCTATGACTACTGTTATTTTTATTCTTATTCTTTTTTTTTTTTTTTTTTGCAACTTACAAATCACTTTCATAACCATTAACTCATTTTAATCTTCATGAGGGGCCGACTGAGCACATATGGCTAGTCCCATTTTAGAGATGAAGAAACCAGGCTTCTAAAGGAGTAAGTGTTGACCTCAAAGTCAGCTAATAAGTGACAGAGCCGGGACCCCAAACTAGATCCTGTGGCTCCTGCCCTCCCTACCGCACCGCCCCGTCGATGAACACGGGGGTTATTGGGGCAGGTGTGATATGGAGTCAGCTGGAAGAGTTGTTGCAGGAGAGATGTAGGATGAGTGGTAGTGGTCCACATGGCCAGAAGACCCAGCAAGGGGACCCTGTCACTGGTCCAGCATATGGAGAGGCTGCCAAGCCTGTTGGAGCCCCAGAGATGGGACAGGCCAGATGGGCTGAGCTTCCTGCTCAGGGGACCTTGAGACCAGAGAGCACTGGTCAAGAGATGGTCAGGGGCAGGGGCTCCTGAGACCGTGTATGGAGTGACTGAGGCAGCCAGACTGAAAGACTACAGAGGAGCAACTTTCCAGGTGAGGTGAGGGAATGAGAGGGTGCTGTGTGGGAAACAGCCAGGTCCTCCCTCTAAACTCCTGAACCACCAGTTCAGGTTCAAGAGCTGGCCAGCACGAGGGGTAAAGCCCAGGTCCATTTATCTACCTGTGTAACCTTGAGCAGGTCACCTCACTTCTTTATATGTATGATCTCATCTGTAAAATGGGAATCAAGTTACGTGCCCTGCCTGCCTCGTGGGTTTGTAACCAGCCTCAAATGAAGTTATGTCTACAGAAGTTCTTTATAGGCTCTGAAGTGCTAGCAGAGGAAGTTGCTGCATTTGCTTGTCCACAGTGAGAGCACGAATATCTGTGACCACATCCCAAGTGGACCCAGCCAGGTCTCTGTCCCAGCCTCTGCCCCAGCCTGACAGGACCCTAAGGTTCCCAGTCTTAGCCCTCAGCCGCCCTACCAACCACACACCCGGGGGCCCGCCTTCTTCAGTCTTTTCTAGCTACTTCCATTTTTCATTCTGTCGGACACCATCTGCTTGGCCGTTTTTCTCTTCAGATATTATTAGAAATATCCAGAGTTGTAATTGTTTAATGGTTGGCATTTTGCCTGTTTCACGGGGGGCCCAGATTGAGCCCACCCCAGACTCATGCCCTGAGTCCAGCAGAATTGACCAGGGACAGCTGTGCAGTGGAGTCTGCTTGGCATTATAAAGAGCTCTCTCCCAGGTGCGTTATTAGAAAAGAAGGGGGGAAAGATGGCCCCAGGCGTAATCCAATTCCATGTTCTCTATGGTGTTTTTGAACTGTTTAGCCCAGAGGCATGTAGCTCTTGGTGGGCTGGGAAGCTTCGTGAAAGAGAAGTCAAGATCAGAACCCAAGGTTCACAACACCTGGGGAGCTCTTCTCCCCGGGCTCCCCATTTGAGTGATGCCTGGGTACTTTGGCCTCCCCAGATACCCCCATGAAGCCTGAATCTAGTTTATGTTCAGCTTCTTTCAAACCTAGATTCTCAACTTATTCAACTTTTGGAGAAGTGTGACTCCTTTCAGATAAGCCCCCATTCTCACCTTTACCTCAGCACACATCCTACACATATATTCACAGAAGTCTAGCCTTTGTCCTTTTATAGGTCTCTACCTTCCCAAACACCCTCACCCACAGGGTGTTGCTTCTGTCAGAACACTGGGGCCTCCCCTTTCGCCAGGCTAGGGCTTCTTTGTCTTCATGCCTAGCCTCTGGATACCTGCGAGGCCTGTGGGTTCCCCTCATGGCCATTCTTCCAGAGGACCAAGCCAGTCAGTTCAGAGATGATCTCAGCCTAACCCAAGGGAGAGGTTAGACTGAGTGGTTTCTCAGACTCCTCTCAGAAATCTCAGGGAGAGAATCCAGGCAGGCAGAGTGGCTTGTCCGGTGTCCACGGACAGTTTCTGTTTCTTCTGAGGCCAGAACTAGAAAGTATCTTAGGAAGAAGCATTAGAGTTTGAGGTGAGAAAGCCCACAGTGTGGACATGTACTCCTGAGACAGGCATTCGAGACCTCTGTGGTCTGATCCCACCCACAGCTACTCCTGTTCATTCCTGTCCCCCTCACAACCTCTGTCATACTGCCACCTCTTCCCCTTCAGATCCTGCCTAGTCTGATCTGTCATCATTTCCACTTCTTCTGAAGGCCTTCCCTGACCTCCCCAGCCACTTCCATGAAACCCAGAGACACAGATTATACCACACAGTGTGTAGTATGGATGATCTTTGCACCTCAGAACTGAAGACGCTTCCCTAAGACTGTCAACTCCTCCTCCATTGACTTGGTTTCCAGGCCTTGTCCTCCAACATATATTCCTTTGCTCATCTCCCCTCAGCTCTCTGAGGAGCAGACCATAGATGTTGTTCCATCTGCAGACCAACCTTGACATTGCACAGTGCTCTCACCCCTTCCTGCTTCTGAGTGCGTGTTTCCATTTATGCAACCCAAATTAATCCACTTTTTATAACCATATGTGACCAAAATAGAAGACAGGTTTAGCAATGCAACTCTACCATCTCCACCAGTCAGCTGGTAACCTACTAGTTGTTGTGACTTGGGCAGGTATCTCTATCTCTTGTTTCAGTTTCCTGTTCAATCTGATGGAATTGAAAATAATATTTTCTACTCAGGGTTATCTGAATGGGTCTTGAGTAATAAAATGTTGGCGATTTTTCCATTGGGCCTAGGAGATAACATTTATTTAATCATTTATTAAATAAATGATTCTTCAGATGGTTCTGCCTCATTCTGCTCCTTACTCTTATACTTGGGTGATGCTTCTGAGCCTGGTTCTCCCACTCTGTGTGGCATGCAGAGCCCTTGATTATATATTTCCTCCTGGAGAGGAGAGGTCAGCGCTTACTGTAACAGAGCTGAGCCCCAAGAAACTTGGTACATGTCTGTTCCCCTCCCGCACCTCTGTCCATTGGAGGCCATGGTTGTGGAGGTGCTAGCAAGTGGCTCACCCTTCCTTGCCCTGAGCTCCACAGTACCCTTGACTGGCTTCCAGAAAGTGCATTTGGCTATATTTCCTAACAGCAGACCTTACTTCGCCCAAATGGGAAAGAGTTCAGAGCTCACACCCCAGTCCCCAAGGCCCTGCCATGGGCTTCTGCCTCTCCCATTTGCATAGGGGGAGGCTCAGCCGCCAACCAGTTGTGAGTAGATGGGTTACCAGCCGGGATCTAAAGTTCCTCTCCAATTCTCCTTCACCAGTCAGTCCCCCACCCCCTTCACCTCCATTCACCATCCACCAGCCTTTCAGTTTCCCTGGCAACGCTGAGTGCTCATCCTGGAAAACTTTATCCGAAATCTGCTCTGGGCAGCTTTCCAAATCCATGCTAACCTGATTAGGTGTCTCTAGGGGCCTTGCCAGCTAATCAGATTAGGCAGCACTAATGGTAGTGAGGACTTTGAGTGGGCGCAGAGCAGTAAAACATATTGTATACTTAGTGATAATTATCCTGCCTTTTGTGTCATTGATTTATCTGCCTCCCTCCCTGTCCTCCCGTCTTGTGTGTTTGGCCATAGCAATCCGGAGGAAGGAGAATGGCTGGTATGACGAAGAACACCCGCTGGTCTTCCTCTTCTTGGGATCATCTGGAATAGGTAACAGGGAGTAGATCAGCCTGTGGGGAAGAGAGCTGGGGGAGCCCCAGCTGCTATGGGCCAGAGTCACACGACCCTCCTCTAGTTCAACTCCAGTTCCCAAAACAACTGCCTTCGAATTACAGAGCCAGCAGAGGATCATCTGTCACATTGAAACAGCTGGAATTATGCCTCTCCCTCTGGAAGCTGTGGTGCAGGGCCTGATTCACCAGAAGGGCTAGGCCCTTGGGGGCCTGTTAGTCCTGGTCCAGCCACTCTGCAACCCCAGACGCTGCCCTGTAGGAGTAGTTGAACTACCTCCACTGCCCAGGGCACCAGCCTTATCTAGTGTAGCCTGGGCCAGAACCCTCTAGGAAGCTAAAGAAAGCCACTGATGGTCAGCACAGTGCAAAGTGCATAGCAGAACTGGTTGCAGTGAAGTTGGTTGGGGATTTTTATAGCCAGTTGGGCTGGATTATCTGAAGTGTTCTCACCCTCTCACTGTCCACCCTCACAGTCCCACATCGCTGCCCTCCCATTGTCTTTATGGGGAATTACATGCATTTGTAGCTTCCTCTTCCCCCTCAGCATCTTCATGGATGCTGCCTCTGATGTAGGGTCCCAAAGGGTTACCATCACTTCACACTATACCATAGACCTTGAGCCATACTAGACAGGCAGTGACTTCCAAAGACTTGACCATCATACCAAATGGCCCTTCAGAGCCATCACTTTGGTATTGTCATCCTTTATTTATGTTACAAAATAAAGCTGTAAAGCCAGGGAGGGGTGGCTTCTATCCTCTCCCAGCCTCTGTTTGGCCTTGTGGCTCCAGGGCCTAGCTTAGATGGCAGGACCATGGATGTCCAGAGAGAGACAGTACAATGAGCCAGGGAGTCAAGGTGCTTCTAGGAAAAGCAAGGTTTGTGCTGGGATTCGAAGGACAAGATGGCTCTGGATTGTATGAGACAACCTCCCACTTTTAGATGCTACCATAGAGAAAAAGTTTCAGTCCCCATCCACAGAAAAATCAAGATACAATGCAGACTCTGATTCTGGTCCCAGATTTACCATCAGTTTTCCCTTGGTGACTTTGAGAGTCACCCTTTCTGTTCTGTTCCCTTCTATAACATGTATTATTTCCAGCATCCATGCATTTCTAATATTCTAATATTTCTAATATTCTTTCATTCCAGGAGATAATCATCTCCTAACCCAATACTTCTCTTTTCCTTCTACTAGGAAAAACAGAACTGGCCAAGCAGACAGCTAAATATATGCACAAAGATGCCAAAAAGGTAAGGGCTGGAACTAGGCGCAATTGGCAGGCCATGGAGAGCTCGCACAAGTGTCCATCCCCTTGTTCAGACTCTGGCTTTCCGAGACCTGCTCAGTTTGACTTACTAAGGCTGACAAGAAATTGTTTCACACAGAGAAAAATGTCAGAGCAGTCCTTGGAGACTGCAGAAACATTTCAACTTAAAACCAGACATTTCTCTTCCTCCTAGCTTCCCAGTCTGGAGGCGTTGCAGGTTGCCCACAACCCTGGGTACCCTTGCCTAATTTCTGTGGAAAGCCTCCCTAGCTGAGGCAATAAGGAACTGCCTAGAACTCTGCCAGCAACAGAGTCCTGGCCAACTCCTGTCCTGTTGCGGCCTGGCTCCCCCTTCACCACCTCTCTGAGGGCCTGGCAGCCACAGAAAACAAGGTAGCTGAGGCTGTGTCCTCCTGAGCTGTGTCCATGGTCCCTTCTGCTGACTGTGCCAGTAGCTATGAGCTGCCTCACCCAAAGCCAGGGCAGACCCACTCGACAGGCAGGCAGGCAGGCAAGAAGCAGCACACGGCATGCTAATATGTTCCAACTGAAACGGCTTTTTTAGGCCAATTCATCAGGTTGGCAGCGATTGAAACAATTAGCACTCTGGAAAGGGCCATAAACTAGTGAGACTATTAGAGAAGATGTAGTTACGGGCAGGAACCACCTGATTAGGGATGAAGAATTCTGAGTGGTTTAATTTTAATACTGTCAGAAAGGTTAATATTTAATTACAAATTATAATCTCCTTATCCAAGCTGTCTTAATATGTCTTCATAAACAGTGGAAGTAGAAGGAAAGTATCTGCTGACTTGCTGGTGTAGAAAGGAGAAAGGGCTTGATAAAAGATGGACGATGCAAGTCTTTTTTCAGTTGGAGCATCTAAACGAGAGGCAGATTTCAACTTGTGAAGGGTGTCCTGAAAGCTGACGATGGCATCCTTCAGTGCATGCTTCACCCAGGAGATGGAAGTGCCTACCACCCTCTCCCCTTGGAGATAGTGGGCTGGGTGATCCAGGCTCTGGAGTCAGCCATTCCTTGGCGCAGGTTCTGCTGGCCCTAGGCATGTTGCTTTACCCCTCCAAGTTTCAGCTATTGCCTCAAATAAAGCTAATCAGTCCTCTGTCTAAGATTACTGTGAGCATCAAGTGAAATACTGTGAATCACAGCGAGCTCAGGCTCTAACACCCATCAAGTACCTGATCCCTTGTCTCATATTTATCCATCACTCCATCCTTTCACAGCACTCCCATCTACTGTCTTATTTGATTTTACAAGGAAAATAGCTTAAATGCCAAATTAGAACCACTTTTCAGATGAGTATACTGAGACCCTGCAACGTTAAGGGCACCTGTTAGGCGAAGAAGTAAAATGAGAATCCAGTCTGTCAGCTATTCTCTCAAAACTGTTCTCTGCTGCAAGAGAAGACTAGATTATAAACCTGTCCTTCTTGTCCTTGTGTCACATAGGGAGACGAGGGGCGTGAGAATATAATCATCCATATATTTTTAAATCAGAGTTGGTACTTTTATAAAACTCCTACTTTGACCAGCCCTGTGGATCAACTCATTACAACATCTGTGTTTAGCATGGACATTATCTGGCCATGTAACAGGCATGTTTGAGACATGCCTTTATAATCTGAGGGTTCTGAACTGTAAGCTTGTCTAACCAGGATACCTGATGTTGCCAGGATCCAAGGACTGATGTGTGGGGAGTGTCATCTACAGGCCCCAGTGTAAAGGAGGGCTCACTCAGTGAACAAGCACTGGCCTGGGAGTCGGTGACTTGAATTCAAGCTCTGGCTTTCTTGTACCTTAGTTTCCTCATTTGAAAAGAGTCACTGATACCTCCAGACTTGGCTACCTCACAAAGACTTGTTTGCACTTTTTTCTTGTTTCGGCAACACCACACAGCATATGGGATATTTGTTCTCTAACCAGGAATTGATCCCATGCCCCCCTGCAGTGGATATATGAAGTCTTAACCACTGGACTGCCAGAGAAATCCCTGTTTGCACATTTTTATAATTTCTTTATCAGACCTCCTATGAGTTTTTTTTTTTTTTTCTCTTATTAAACTCCACTGTTTTTCCCAAATTGAGCAGCTTCGTTAACTTCCATTATTAGAGTTAATAATCCTTGAGAAAAAAACCTTAATGGAGAAAAAAACCTTAACGGCATCCTGTGATTTCATCCTGAGATAGGGTGGTGGAGCTCTAAAGACCACAGTTATAGTATGATGAAGGGATCAAGAGCAGGGATCTGAGTTCAGCTCTAAACTACTCTGTGGAGTTGGCTGAGATCTCTGTTTACATCAGTTTCCTCATCTGTAAAATGGGTGCAATAATGGTACCTATCTCAGTGAATTATCATGAAGGTTAAGTGAGATAATGATGTAAAATGCTGTACACTATTCTTGGCACATTAGTAAGCAATCAGTACATGTTGGATACTATTATTATTACTGGCTTCCTTGGTAGCTCAGACGGTAAAGCATCTGACTGCAATGCTGGCGACCCGGGTTCGATCCCTGGGTCTGAAAGATCCCCTGGAGAAGGAAATGGCAACCCACTCCAGTATTCTTGCCTGGAAAATCCCATGGACTTAGGAGCCTGGTAGGCTACAGTCCATGGGGTTGCAAAGAGTTCGACAGGACTGAGCAACTTCACTTTCACTTTCACTGTTGTTATTATTGTTGCCTCACTTCTAGATAACCCTAAGCTAAGATCATGTGAAACCAAAATTATTCCCGCTAAGAAAATCAAGCCCTGAGATTTGTTCAGAGTTATTTAGCAAATCAGGAGAAGAACTTAGTAACTTGACATAAGAGTAAGTAAGCACTGAAGTCTATACTCCCTCTTATCGTAGGACATTGACTGACACTGGTTCTGGGCACAAAACTCAGAACCCTTAAGATGAAGATGCCAAAAGCCCAGCTGATTGAGGGAGTGGGACATATGAAACAACAGAGTATAGAGGCTAAGAGCACAGACTTGGAGCCAGATTGTCGGTTTGAGACCCTGGGCAAATTACTTTAATCCGTGACAGTCTTCTCATCTATAAGGTGGGGATGGTAATAGTACTTATCTCTTAGACTTACTCATGTTCTAAGCCCTTTAGAACGTGGGTTCTAGCTTGCTTAGAACATTGCCAAACACATAGTAAGCACTCAGTGAGTCTCAGCTGTTATCAGATGCCCATCTCATGGCTTCCAGCCCATTGCTTCCAGCACTCCCAGCTTCCGCATGTCTCTCTTCCTACCCTCCCTGAAGCCTATGTCTCTCTTGGCCAAGCTGCCTGGGGCCCTGTGAAGATGCTTACTGGCTAATGCTTCATCCTTGATAGCAGTGATCACCCCACATGGCCTTAAGAATTTCTCCGGGGTCTTTCCCACCTCTTGGGTTAGGGCCTGTCCTCAGGCCTCTGGTGAAACAGGGAGAGGACGTAGGGTGAAGAAACAGCACCTCTAAAAGGGGAGGCAGCCTGGTCAAGGCCACAGACAGTGGAGAACTGGGGTTGGAAGCCGAGTCCAGGGCTCTTTCTGCCGCCCTATACCTCAGATACAGAGTGACAGGACAGAGAAAACTAGAATACTTCACAGACTGAATTTCTGACCAGCAGCTGAACTGCAGTATGGCCTGCATTTCAGATATAGCCATTAATACCTCCCTCTCAGGTCTTGGCACCCGCTGTTCCTCAGCTCTCAAGAGAAGTGTAGTCAGTGGGTGCCAGTAGGAGAGGAACCTGAGGAGTCTCTGGGGAACCCTTATCTGGGTGGAGAGACAGGGTACCTCTGAATCCCCTTATAACACCCTAAGTCCCTGAGTTCTTCATAAAAAGGAGAAGGCATTCTGCTTGTGTTAACTCGCAAATCCCACTCTAGACAGTATTCTCTCCCTGGGCCTAATTATGGTAGGGCCTCACCCAGGAGGCCACCTCCCTTGGAAAGCACCCCTAGGCCCAACCGTGGAGAGAGAAGGGCTGCAAGCAGTGTTGTGGAGAGCACTTGAATGACGTGAAAACATGTAAATAAATCAGATTTATTAGTTTAAAAGAAAAGTAAACTAGGGTGTAGAGAAAAGGGAACCCTCCTTCATTGTTGGTGGGAATGTAAATTGGTGCAGCCGCTCTAGAAAACAGTATGGTGATTCTTTTTTTAAAAAAAAGCTAGAGTTATATAATCCAGCAGTCCTACTCTTGGGCATATATCTGAAGATGATGAAAATTCTAATTCAAAAAGATACATGTACCCCAGTGTTCATAGCAGCAGTATTTACAATAGCCAGGACATGGTAGCAACCTAAATGTCCATCAATGGAGGAATGGATGGGGAGGGAGGTTGGAATATTATTAAGCCATCAAAAAGAATGAAATACTGCCATTTGCAGCAACATGGATAGACCTAGAAATTATCAAACTATATAAAGTAAGTCAGAGAAAGACAAAAATCATGTGATATCATTTATCTGTGCAGCTTAAAAAGTGATACAAATGACCTTATTTACACAATAGAAATAGACTCACGGGCAGAAAACAAACTTGTAGTTACCAAAGGGGAAATGGGGAGCAGATAAATTAACAGTTAATTAACAGATATACACTGCTGCTGTTGCTGCTAAGTCGCTTCAGTCGTGTCCAACTCTGTGCGACCCCATAGACGGCAGCCCATCAGGCTTCCCCGTCCCTGGGATTCTCCAGGCAAGAACACTGGAGTGGGTTGCCATTTCCTTCTCAAATGCATGAAAGTGAAAAGTCAAAATGAAGCCACTCAGTCGTGTCCGACTCTTCGTGACCCCATGGACAGTAACCCACCAGGCTCCTCCGTCCATGGGATTTTCCAGGCAAGAGTACTGGAGTGGGGTGCCATTGCCTTCTCCACAGATACACACTACTATGCATAAAAAAGATAAACAATAAGGACCTACTGTATAGCACAGGGAACCATATTCAATGTCTTGTAATAGCCTGTAATGGAAAAGAATCTGAAAAAGAATATATGTGTGTCTTTGTGTGTGGGTATAACTGAGTCACTTTGCTGTACCCTTGAAACTAACAGCTTCGCAAATCAACTATACTCTGAAAAATAGAAGAAAACTAAAGCAAAGGGACTTGTGCCTATGTAGACTTGCAGAGTGGAGGACACCGTGGAGCTGTCTGGGTGTTTGTCGCTCCCCTCCATCTCATCATGGTCCACGCTGGTGGTGGCTGACTTTGTCTATGTCAGCCTGTCCCACTCCGGTGCTCCTAGAGGACAGAGACATACATAGCTCTAGTGCTCAGCACACACAGGACGCCTTCAGGAAATGTGTGGTAAGTGGATGATGCGGTGATCAGGCCGAGTAGAAGCCTGGAAAAAAAAGACTTTCCAGGCCAGTTTAAGGGCAGGGACGTGACTTGGATTTATTAAGGTAGGGAGTGAGGGAATCATTTAGGGGATGAGTGGACAGAAAAGGAGACAAGGAGCCAGAAAACACTGTCATGAGAACGGGATAGAAGATCTTGGCTTGGTGTGGCTTGAAAGCCCAGAAGATATTTGAGATGCTCTCCTCCTTAGCCCTTCCCTCTGCCTTCCTACCTTCAAATGGACTCGTGCTTGTTTCCACACAGGGTTTCATCAGGCTAGACATGTCTGAGTTCCAGGAGCGGCATGAGGTGAGTGAGAGTCCTTGGGGAAGTCTGGTTTGGAAAGCCTGTCAACATGACTCTGCCTGGGTATTTTGATGTGACTTGTCATTCAAGCCTGAGATAATTACAGCAGCCTTGGAATTTGTCCTTTGGGGACATATGTACACAGTGGGGTCCATCTGTTTTGCATAGGATTTGCTCTGAAGAATAAACATAGAAGAGATCCAACTGCTCTCCTATCACAGCAAGATTCCTTCCACCCCAAGAGATAACCTCACCTTGTTGAAACAGGCAGTCTTAACAGTATACAAAGCCAGCTTACCGTGCATGCCCCGTATTGGAAACTGAAAGGATGGAAAGGCCTGCCTAACTTAATTCTCTCCTTCCGCCAGGTAGCCAAGTTCATCGGGTCCCCACCAGGCTACATTGGCCACGAGGAGGGTGGCCAGCTGACCAAGAAGCTGAAGCAGTGCCCCAACGCCGTGGTGCTCTTTGATGAGGTAGACAAAGCCCACCCAGATGTGCTCACCATCATGCTGCAGCTGTTTGATGAGGTGAGTCATGGGGCTGGGTTTGGCTGGGGGACACCTGTAGGTATGAGGGGGCTATGAGCAGCAGGACCTGTGGATCCGGAGTCAGTCGTTCATCAAGTTCCTGCTTCTCAGTTAGCAGATGTGGCTTCACCCCTTCTCTGGACCAGGGCCCAGACTGGGCACTCCAGGAAAAACAAGCAGGGCCCAAAAGTTGAAATGTTGTGGCTGCCCAGGTCCCTTTTAAAGAGAGAATGGGGCAGAAGTGCCAGGAGAGAGTGAGACCTGAATTTTTAGTTCCAGCTCAGCTCCATCTCTAGGAACCTCATGTGAAAAACAGGGAGGCTGGATCCAGTAAGCTCCAAGAATCTCACTCAGACGGCTCCTGCTCCTTCCTTGCATCATCTTCACCAGTTCTTTAAAATGTTAGTAATGTTACTGCTGTCTGTGACCATTGCAGTGATGATGGAATGGTGGTGCCCTGGCTTATGGAGTGTTCTTCTTCTGAACAGCTCCCGGCTCATCACAAACGAGAACAGTCTCCCTCTCAACTGACCGAGTGAGCTCTAGATGAGAACAGCTTCCTTTTATTCAGCAGTCTATGCAGTAGGCTTGTGCTAAAGATGTTACAGACTTTATTGCTAATCATCACAATAGCCAGGCAAGGAGGTAACCTTTTATAACAGATGTAGAAACAAGTTCAAGAGGTTGTAAATGACTTGCACAAGGCCACAGAGCACAAGGCCAGAGGAGCCATAAATGGTCTCAAGATACATCTGGTCCCAGAGCCCAGGTCTCCCCGCTGTACCTCTCCTTATCTTGAGCAGGGGAGGGAGGGCTTACTGTCAGGGGAGGGGCTGACATCCACCTGTTCCAGGTGAGGCCTTCCTTCTGCTCCCATGCAGAGGCTGTGTTAGCCAGCACATGGGCAGACCGAGTCCAGCCCGCCTTTCCACTCAGCCCCATCCAGCCCTGGGAAAATGGAAAGGGGTTTGCTTCTCAAAATCTCACAGGTTCGCTGATGAGATACAGGAATGGATACCCCTGGACCAAATAGCACACCAGGTACCAAGCCAGCCAGAGCCAGATCCAAGTGTCCCCACAACTGCCCACTCACTGGCTTCCCCTCCGAGCCCAGCATCCTTGGCTGCCCCAGTTTTATTGCCCTCCTCCTAGGCTCTTATCTGCTCCCTATCCTGAGAACTCCTACTGAGGAATGAAGGCCAGTCCTTCAAGGGTCACATATTCTGTTTCCCACACCTGTGCTCTGATACTCCCCCAACTCCATTCTAGACTGTTAATAGGATTCAGGTACACAGCTTATGGACCAGACCCAAACCTGCCCTATCAGGTAGAAAAGGGATGCGATCAAGTTGGCATTTTTGTACTTTATGTGCAAGGCACTGTTTTATGAACTCCTTTAATCTTCCCGATAACCATATGAAGATAGTCATTATTACTACCTCAGTGTGGCAAATGTAGAAACTGAGATACAGTGAGATAACTGATTCATCCATGGTCACACAGCTGGGAAGAGAAAATCGAGGGTTTGAACCCAGGCACTCCAGTTCCTAGAAGCCACAGCTTAAATAATAACTCCCAGGTACCTAGTCTTTCCAGGCATTCTCAGAGCCCCCAGCACCAGGGGAAACACCCCGTCAACTAACTTAATTCAGTATGTTAGGGTTGGTAGTAGACACCTTGTGTGTAGGCACAGAGAGGCGTGAGGCAGCCTGCTTCATCCAGAGGACTGCAGCCTTTCAGTAATTGCCCGACTGCGAGGGAAGGTGAGAACAGAATGGTGGAGGTAGATGGGTGAGATAGACAGGGGCAGATTAGAATCTCAGGCAAAGGAGCGTGGATTTATTTGCTGGAGAGTAAGAAGCTTTCAAAGACTTGAGGCAAGGGAAAAGCATGATTGAATTTTCCTTTTATAAAGCTCCTGTAGGCAGCAGTGAGTAAATGGACTAGAAGGAAGAAGAGGGACCAGCGAGGAGACTGTTGAAGAGTCCTAGTGAGGGCTGGGGAGACGTGCTCTACAGCAGGGCCATTGGATGGAGAGAACTCCCAAGTGAGGAGACAGGGAGGTGACAAGGGTGACCAGTGGAAGTGTCTCTGGCCTGACGCATGGGTTCTGCCCCTATCAGAGGCAGGGAACACAGAGATGTGAGCAACAGATTGAGGAAGGTGAGGAGCTAAGGTTCAGAAGTGTTGAAAATGAAATACCTGGGATACAGCCAGATGGAGATGTCCAGGAAGTTGCTTGTCTGGAGTGCAAGAGAGGTCTGTGCTGGAATAGACTCAGGAGTGCTTCAGCACAGAAAGAGTCACAAGCCACAGGAATGGACGAGCGCTCTCACCTGGTAAGAGTCTGGTAAGCAGAGACGAGGCTTGCGACCTCTCCGCAAAGACCCAGAGGGAATTGCCAGAGAGTAGGAGGCAAATTAGAAGAGTGTGGTTTAGTGCAGGCAGGCAGAGGGGAAACAGGCAGAACAGACACAGCCCCTGCCTCAGTGCTCGGGAGTGAGGGGGAGACAGGCAGCAAAAAGCAGTTCAGCCACTGTGGTGAGTGCTGCCCTAGGATCAGTAGGACTAAGGGGCATAGAGACTCGCGCCCCCCACCCCAGATCCACCCATCCCAGATCCCCCAAGCTTAGGCCCAGAAAAGTGGGAGCCCTAGCAAAGCTGTCACCAAGCAGAGCTAATGCAGCTCACTTCCCAGTTGACCCCAGACCTACAGCACAGGGCACAAGTCCCAGGAAGCCCACTCTCTGTGCCTCCCTTCGAGGACAGAAATGGGGGGCCAGTGGGGAAGCAGCCCCTGTGACCCTGCAGTGAGCATTCACACCTCACACGCATGCGTGCACTCCAGTTGGGAGGCGGGTCAGCCACAGCTCCCTCTTTGGGACACATTTTATTGCCAAGGACTCTGAGGAGGAGGCACAAACACTGAAAGTCACCCTTGAGCCAGTCATGCACTGCACCTGCTCCCCTGGCCCGCCAGGGACCCATCCCCAGGCCCCGTTATGAGCAGAGCTTTGATCTCTCAGAACGGAATGGCCGCGGGTTATTGCTCTGGCCAGTATAGCCGTGTGTGCACTCAGTCCTCAGGGACGAGCACTGTGAACACAGCGGGGTCATCCACGCACACGCAGACCTGGTCCCCAAAACTAGAACTGCCCTCAGTGGATCTGTCATGTTGTAACTCGTAGGCAGGGGGTGAAGTGGGGAGCTAATGGCCAAGCTCAGGGACATCTGCTTGTACCCGTCCTTCTCCTCTTCCCACTCAAGGCTGGGACGGGGGAATGACCACGACTAGATCTCAAGGTCTCCTTTGAATAGACGCCCTTGGAGCTAACACTTCCTGAGAGGCCTGTGCCACGGGCCAGCGTAAAGTGAGGCAGAAAAGCACTTGGTACCATGCCCAGTACACAGTAGGTGCTCAGTTAATGCACATGCCTTTCTTTTTTTACCTCTGAGAGCTAGGGCTAGTCTGCCTTTGCATCTGCTTTAGAAGCAAGGGCTGACCTTGAGTGAGGCCCTCGCAGCCAGGGAAAGGAACATACTTAAGAAGGAATGGTTGCCTGAGGCTGGGGTAGGGCCCCGAATCACTGGCCTGGGGCAGGGCCCCTCAGGCTGTCAGTGACCTCTCCCTGGAGCCATGCTCTCAGAATTGGCAGGAGCTATGCTTTGTCTGCAGCCCCAGTGAATTCCTAAGAAGGTCTACCTCTCCCCACACCTGACCCAGTAGCTTAGCTTCTCTCCAGTCAGGATCAAAGGATGCAAACTGAATTTAGAAGAACTCTGAGAAGTTTTTATTTAGGAAAGAAAATTTCACAAAGCCTCCTTTATCCCACATTGTTGGTATGGCCCCAGGAGCCTGGTGTACAGTGAAAGACAGGGGTGCTGGGGTGAGCCTGTTCAGTAGAGTCTCAGCTGGACTGTGTTCCAGCTCTGAGACCTTGTACAAACTAAGCTCTTGGAGCCTTAGTTTCTTTGTAGGGGTGGTGAGGATTCAAACAGTCTGCAAGCAAGTGCTGAGGGCTGCTCTATGCCAGGCACTGTTCTAAGACCCAGTGAGAACAAGACCCAGCCCCTGCCCTCACAGAGGTACCGAGTAGGGCCCTGGGGGTGGCTGTGGGTGCCCATCACAGCAGACTCCACCAGTTCCTCTCAGCAGGGCATTGATTATTGCTTTTATATGTCATTGTTGTTCTTCAGTTGCTAAGTCATGTCCAACACTTTGGCAACCCTGTGGACTGTGGCCCACCAGGCTCCTCTGTCCATGGGATTTCCCAGGCAAGAATACTCGAGTGGGTTGCCATTTTCTTTCCAAGGAATCTTCCCAACCCAGATCAAACTCACATCTCCTGTGTTGGCAGGCGGATTCTTTACCACTGAGCCACTAGGAAAGCCCCTGTGCTTCTTTACAAATGACTGCAAAGTGCTGTTGTACCATGAGAGCCTTGAGGTTTGCTGAGTGGGCGGAGTTCCTCGCTCTTAAGCTGAACGGCCCCGGACAACTACACTTTTCTAGTTCTTCTGTCTCTTCCCTTTATTGTTGCCCCTTTTCTCTTTCCTTGGTGCATTTGCGTCTAGTAAAGATGCTTTCTTCTGTGTCACTTCTAGAAAAAAACGAAAGATTCCAAGGCAACTTCCCATGTTGATTAAAGGAAGAACATTATTTTTTATCTTAGGCCAGAGGATGGCTCTGAAGATGCAGAGATGATACCTGTTTCAGTTCATTTATCTGGTCTGCACAGTGGCCCTGTAGAATACGCTGTGACCTCCTATAGCAGCCTGGCCTTCCCTTTATCATAATGCCTAACCCACTGAATTCTAACTGCTTGTTTCCTGGCCTCACTCCTCTAGACTGGAGCTGTCAGGCTCAGTGAGTCCCCAGTGCCCCAACACAGAGCTCCACCCACAGCAGGCCTCCAGGAGAGTGTGTTGGATGGCTGCTTATACAGTCAGACTGGCTTCTGGGTGCCCTGAGAGATGCCAGGCAGCAGATGCAGTCTCAGCTGGTGGCTCTCCCAGCAGGTGAGCACTGAAACCAAGGTGTGAGAACAGTGCTCAGACACCCCAGAGGAGGGAGCGCTAACTGCCAGGGGGAGAGGGTTCTGGAGAGACCTCCTGGAAGCGGTGCCCGGCCTTACCACTCCCTGACCACGCAGTTGCTATTCCTTCCCAGGGCCGGCTGACAGATGGAAAAGGCAAGACCATCGACTGCAAGGACGCCATCTTCATCATGACCTCAAACGTGGCCAGTGACGAGATAGCACAGCATGCGCTGCAGCTGAGGCAGGAAGCTTTGGAGATGAGCCGTAACCGGATTGCCGAGAACCTTGGTATGGCATGTGGCCCACGTTTTCTTGGCAAACAGTCAAGTGACACGGCTGCCACGCTGCTCCAGGGGAAGGATGGAATCGGAGTCCCAGGGTCAGATGAAGGTCCTGGCTGGCATCTCTCCCTCACTGGCCCTGACTAGATACCAAGCACCCAACTAGATAGTGGAGGGAGGCCAACAAACAGTGCCCCTACTTCCTCAAGAAAGCCCCAGGCCTCTCGGGTAACAGGAGGGCTCCAGACAGAGGCAGGGACAGAGCCACCCCAAGGTGTGGGGCCAGGAGGAGGGCCAGGGTCTCAGGGGACTAAAGAGATGTGCACTTAACAGGGAGGGACACTTTGGTGCAGCAAGGGGCTGGCAGATCAGAAACCTGGAGGTGGGCATGGGTGGGCCCTGGAAAGTGCTGGAAAGGGGAGTGTGTCAGGGTGGACACTGCTTCTATCAGCCTTCTGTCT
The DNA here is from genome assembly GCF_029378745.1 of Bos indicus. Classification (NCBI taxonomy): domain Eukaryota; kingdom Metazoa; phylum Chordata; class Mammalia; order Artiodactyla; family Bovidae; genus Bos; species Bos indicus. The sequence goes on along the minus strand of NC_091774.1, from coordinate 52,343,692 downwards.
AGGATTGAACTCTCCAGCCCCCTTCTTACAACTCAGGACTCAAGTCTCAGTCCTGACTCTTCTCCTCTCCCCTCCGCTCCTTCATGTAATTCCTACTGCACATGAGCACTGGAAGGGCCTGGGAAGTATGCAGTCCAGTCCTCTGATTGTGCAGGTGATGAGAAGGCCGAAGCCCAGAGGGCACAAGATGTTGACCAGGATCATACAGACTGTCAGGGGCAAGAGCAGGCTCTTGTCATGGAGCCAAGGTGCAGCACAGCTCCCAAAGGTCCCAGGTATAGGGAGCAGGCAGTTTATGTTTCTGTCTCCACAGGGGACGTCCAGATCAGTGACAAGATCACCATCTCAAAGAACTTCAAGGAAAACGTGATTCGCCCCATCCTAAAAGTAAGAGTTCCTTGTCCTTCCCGCTGGAGCCTCGAGTTGGAGGGGATCACCTTAGCCATCGTGAAGATGTGGAAGCCCTCCCATCCATATCTTCCCCAGTAGGGTCCACTAATTCCGTTACCCACTCTGGGTCACTAAGCTCACATCCCTAACCTGGCCCTGCAGGCTCACTTCCGGAGAGATGAGTTTCTGGGACGAATCAATGAGATCGTCTACTTCCTCCCCTTCTGCCACTCGGAGCTCATCCAGCTCGTCAACAAGGAGTTGAATTTCTGGGCCAAAAGAGTAAGAGCAGGGACTGCCCATGGGTGGGGGCGGAACATCTAGAAAGCCCTGGGCCACATGCAGACATGCTGCTGTCTGACCTGTCCCAGGCTAAGCAAAGGCACAACATCACTCTGCTCTGGGACCGTGAGGTGGCAGACGTGTTGGTCGAAGGCTACAATGTGCACTATGGCGCCCGCTCCATCAAGCATGAGGTGAGTCCTGAGAGGACCTCCACACCTCCCTCTCTGTTGCTCCTAGACCCATTCGCTGGGCTCCCAGCCTGCCCAGGCAGGCTGGGGTTGTCCTTACCCAGAGCAGATGCCCCTTCAGAACCAAAAACAATATAATCAAGTAAAACCCCTGTCCAAGAGGGGAAATGAATTTGAACTTCTACGAGCGTCAGGGAACTGGGGCTAGGAACCTCAGAAACTGACTACTGACTTGTTAGTACTGTCCTGCAAGCTCATGTTGTTAGCCCTTTGCAGATGAAAAAACTGAAGCTTTGAGTAAGTTCTTGCCCAGGCAGCAAGTAACAGAGCTGGGCCTCCGGGCTTTGGCAGTGACGACAGCTTCCCCTACCGCCTGCAGGTGGAGCGCCGAGTGGTGAACCAGCTGGCAGCTGCCTATGAGCAGGACCTGCTGCCGGGGGGCTGCACCCTGCGCATCACTGTGGAGGACTCAGACAAGCAGCTGCTCAGGAGTCCTGAACTGTCCTCATCCCAGGCCGAGAGGCGTCCCCCCAAGCTGCGGCTGGAGATCATCGATAAGGACAGCAAGACCCACAAATTGGACATCCAGGCACCACTCCACCCTGAGAAGGTGTGCCACACCCTCTAGCGTCTACCTACCTGCCCATACGTGCCCTCAACACCTAATAAAGCCCCCTTGGCTGTGGCATGGTGACCGACCTACCTTCCCCTCCTGCTTCTCACCCCTCTGCATCTAGCCTAAGGCCTGTTACCTCCTCACAGCCCCTGGAAGATGCCTTCTCAGCCCCACCCTAGCCCCTTCGTTGTGGGGCCCACATGTGCTCCTAGGTCTCTGGGAGGGGAGCTGCTCCTCTGTCTGCTTTATGGCAGGGAGAAGAGGGAGTTCCCTCATCCCTGTCCTTCAGCGTGATCCTCATGTCCCAGAGCCTCTGGAACTTTATCATGTTTTCTGGAAGCTCAGAAGTATGGCAGCTGAGAACAGATCTGGCTGGAAGAAGACAGGGACCAGGCTATGACCTGCTACCCTCTGCTGGCTCTCATGCTACTGAGTCCCCAGAATGTCTCCACAGGGAGCAGAGAAGTCAGAGGCCCAGACACAGAGCTTCTGCATTTAAGCCATTGCTTCCTCTTTCCCATGCCCTAGAATTCCAAGGGGAAGGGACTCTCGGAACCCTTCCCCCTTCCACTGCTGTGTCGTAGCTACTATTCCTCCCTGCCCCACGTTCAGGGGTCAGACCAGACCACGTCTCTCCAGCCTTGGAACTAGGCCAGCATTGGGCATCTTTAGGAAGAAGGCTGGGTACTACCCTACCCTACACGGGGCCTGGACAGAAGCACCAAATGACCAAGCAAGCTTAACTCTTCGGGTTCTCTTGCAGGAGACCAACAACATAGACAGTGGAGAACTGTAGGGGGAGGGATCCTTGGGTCGGGCTGTACCCAGATGGCCATGGAGTCTGCCTCAGCCCCGTTTATACCGTGGTCGTAGCTAAGTGAACATGGGATAGACAGCTCCCTCATGCAGTCTGCATGCTAGTCACTAAGCAGAGGACTGCACACCATCCCCCAAGGCTTTTCCATACACCAGGCGTGTTCGGCCTCAGCTTAATCAGCAGGGCACAGCAAGGCTTGGTACGTACATCCTTGGGAACCATCTGCAGTAGCCACCATTGAGGACCATGCCATCAGCCTCCCCTGAAGGGCCACTTTGGAAACCCTCCTTTGGTGTCAGAAAGTCTCTTCCAGGAAGCAGAAAATGGGGACAGGAATCACAGTCCCCCGAGTGGTGGAGGAATATCATGACACGGCGGGTGGGGGGCAGCCGGAAGCTGGAACATGGGCTCCAGCAGATGCTGCAACAGGCACCATCCAGCCCCTCAAGGAGCTGTCTGCCGCTTTGTACCTCAGTGACTGCCACTCTTTGTTTATTTATTAGTAGCAGTTTTTTTTGTTGTTGTTGTTTTACTTCTTGTTCTGAAATAATTTTAGACTTACAGGAAATTACCACACAATAGTAGAATTCCATGCACCCTTCATCAACCATCTGTTAAAAATTATTAAATTATAATTATTAAAACCAGGAAATTAACATGATATGGTACTACTAGCTAATCTCTAGGCACTCAGATTTTGCCGTTTTTCCCACTGATGTCCTTTTCCTGGTCCAGAATCCAGTCGAGGATCCTGTGTTACGTCTTGTTGCGTTTCCTTTATCTCCTTCAACCTGTGACAGTTCCTCCATCCTTCTTTGCATTTTATGATCTTGACACTTTTGAAACCTCCAGGTCAGTTAAATTTGTAGAGTGTCCCTTAATCTGAGTTTGTCTGCTGTTTTCACATGCTAGATTGAGGGTCTCCATTTTGGGCAAGACTAGCCCTCAAGTGATGCTGTGCCCATCCTTATAACTCAGAGCAGGTGATACATGCTGAGGTTGTGTATACCAGTTCTCCACTGTAAGATTACTAATTTTCCCTTTGAAATGAATAAGAATCTCATGGAAAGATAGAAACTGTACAGATGTCTTATTTATCCATAGAATTTTGCCCGTTGATTTTAGCATCCATCATGTAAATGTAAACGCGTTAGTCACTCAGTCATGTCCGACTCTTTGTGACCCCATGGACTGTAGCCCGCCAGGCTCCTATGTCCTTGGGATTCTCCAAGCAAGAATACTGGTGGGGGTTGCCATTTCCTTCTCCAGGGGATCTTCCCAACCGGCTCTTGCTTTTAACAAACATTAATATTATATTTGCCTAATGATGACATTGTTTTCTTATTCCATCTATATGTATTAATTGGTATTCTTCTGTAAGGAACAGCTGTCTCTTTTCTCCCATTTATTTATTCAATAATTTACCTATAAGTAAAAACTAATGAATACTTGTTTTAGTCTATGGGTTATAGCCTACTAATAGTACTAATAGAATTTATTTCATTGCTCATATGGCCTAGATTTGGCCATTGGGAGCTCTTGAGTTGGCTCCTGTGTTGTTTCAATGTTGCCCCATCGTTTTTTTAGTATTACCTTATTTTCTGGCACCACAAGGTGTTCCAAGGTTACTTACACTTTTCTTGTCCCAGCCCTGACTTCAGCCATTTCTCTAAGCAACTCCTGATGCCTCTTATTTGAGAATGGTACTTAGAAACCAGGGTGGTATATTCATTGCTCCTGGAGTATCATTGCTTCTAGGCCTTTTCAGCACACAAAGCTAGGAAATAAATATATGTGTATATGTTAACACATGTGTCACACACAGCTGAATTTATTACTAATCTGTCCATCTGTATATTATTAAAAACCATGAGTCCATATTGATGCCTACAAGTCTAACCCCACACCACAGGGCTTGCCATTATTATTAGCACTTTACGATTCATTCTCTGCTTCTTCCTCTCCTGCTATTTCTGTTTCTTCTCTCATTTTCATATTTCTTTTCTCATTCTCATTTTCTTCTCTCTCTGTTTTCTGTTCAGACTCCCATAGAGGCTCTAATTAAGTCAGTCAGTGACCATCCCGTGTGGAGCACTCCTGTTGGGTAAAGTTCTTATGCCCAGCTGTCCGTCTCTTGGTTCAGTCAGCTGTGGCCAGGACCAGCAGACATACAACTGAAAACCAGATAGCTTTTATACAGGAAAACCCAATGACTACCTTTCTGAGAAGAGAATAAGGGACAGAGTAGACCTCCGATTCTAAGAAGCTTGAGTATCACTTCTAGAGACTCAGCTGGGCCTTGTAGGTGATGTTGGACGCCTGCCTTATACTTTCACAGCATCCTCGACAGGACTTAGCTCAGTTGCATTACTTGTTCTGTGTTTGCCTTTGTCATTAGAGTGTAAGATCCACGAGGGCAGATACCCAGTTCTACTGACTGTCCTGTTCATAGAAGCTGGCACAGAGCCTTCACATGATGGCTGCTCCAGGTGTTTGGATGGATGGGTAGGCCCTGCAGCAAGCACGGATCTTCACAGTGAGGCCCAGGACACAACAGTATCCTATGTTCGTGGAGCGAACATTTGTCATGTGCTTGTGGCCAGGCAGCAGAACTTGAGAGGATAGGGCAAAGTAAGACCCCAGACACCTTACTGAGTATCTAGAAATACATGAGGCTGGACTTGGAAGTAAAATACCTTCATTGTTCAAAAGGAAAAATTCAAAGGTGCTTAGTGATTGTTTTAGGAATTTAGAAAAAAAAAAACATTTAAACCATAGGAAAAAAGATAAAACCTGAAGTTAAGTAGAAATGCAAAAAAAAAAAAAGGATAAGTAGAAAATGATTCTTTTTGGAAACACCAATAAAATAGATTTTCTCAGTCTGATAAAGGGGAAAAGTGGAGGGGGACAACATCAGACATAATCATATATATGGAAGAGTTTTAAATAATTTTAAGGTAAGTCTTGTGGCCACAATTTTGAAAACAGAGCAGATAGATCATTTCCTAGCAAATACTGACCCAAGGTATAGTTTGAATAAGCCAATTAATTACCAAAAGAAGAAATTGGAAAAGTGATTGCAATTTTACCCTTTTAAAAGATTCCTCTTTAAACTTTTTATTTAAAATTTATATGGAAAAGTATACAAATCACAGTTATGCAATTCAGTGAATTATCACAAAGTTAATAACACTGTAGCCATAACCCAACCCAAAAAATATATCAGTGTGATTTTTAATTACTATATAAACTGCTTCAGATCATTGGAAAAGATTAAAAGATGCTCAGTTGGTTTTTAAAGTGCAGTGTAGTATTAATACTCAAACCCGATAAACTGCCAAAAAAGAATGCCATAGTGTAATCTCATCTATGACTATAGGTGTAAAAATTCCAAATAAAATTAAGTTGAACTTTATAACATGATTACATAAGGTTTATTTTAACATTATTAACATTATTACATAAGGTAATACAAGCTTCTATATCAGGAAATATTACTAATATATTAATCTCAAGAACATGAATATTATTTAAATGTCTGTAGATTAACATTTTCTTATTTTGATAATATTTCTTAAGAAGATATCCTTGTTTTTAGAAAATACACATTGAAATATTTAAAGATAAAGACAATTGGCAAATGTTTCAAGAAACTAAATTATATACATACACATATGTATGTATACAAGTGTGTGTGCTAAGTCGTTCAGTCGTGTTCAGCTCTTTGTGACCCCCTGCCAGGCTCTTCCATCCATGGAATTTTCCAGGCAAGAATACTAGAATGGGTTGCCACTCCCTTCACCAGGGGATCTTCCTGACCCAAGGATCAAACCCGAGTGTCCTGCATGGGCGGCCAGATTCTTTACCACAGAGCCACTTACACTCATAAAAAAAAATACAGAGCGATTAAACACAAGTATTCTCACTGAGGAAATCAGTGAAGGGTATACAGGAATTCTTTGTATTGTTTCTGCAGCTTTTCTATAAGTCTAAAATTATTTCAGAATGAAATTTTTTAAATGAGAAACATTTAATCAGTATGTACTGAAAAAGCATTTGACAGAATTTTACAGCTTTAAGTATGATTTGATAAACCTCCAAGTAAAAGAAAAAGAAACTGTTCATCAAAAACCAATAGTAAATATTAAAGTCTGAAATAAGAGTCAACATTGATTTGAAAATTCAGTTGAAAATAATTAGGCAATAAAAGTGAATAATTGGTATATGTATTGGAAAATAATAAATTGTTTTGCTGATATGTGACTGTGTGTTTAGGAAATCTAAGAGGCTCTAAGTAAAACCTATTAGCATTAATGTGGAAATTTGGTAAGTGTCTGAATAAAAGATAAATGTACAAAAATCAATAGCTTTTTTCTATTCCAGCAATAATCAACTAGAAACAACAACAAAAGTATTCCATTAACAGTTGAAATAAATAGGTATATGTATTTGCTCACATATACATAAAGTAACTCTGGAAGAGAGAATAATTGGGTAGAGAGGAAACAGCAATGGAAGGGTAAATTAACTATTTTTTATAATTTTAAATTGAATTTTGAACCTTATTAATGTATTACCTGTTCACAGTTATAAAATACTAAGAATAAATTTAACAAAAAAGGAAAATCATATTGAAGGGCATAGCACATGATCTGACAAATGAAAAGATATGGTTCTTGGAAAGAACCTATATAATTGATATACTAGATGTCCATCAGCAGATGAATGGATAAGAAAGCTGGGGTACATATACACAATGGAGTATTACTCAGCCATTAAAAAGAATACATTTGAATCACTTCTAATGAGGTGGATGAAACTGGAGCCGATTATACAGAGTGAAGTAAGCCAGAAAAAAACACCAATACAGTATACTAATGCATATATATGGAATTTAGAAAGATGGTAATGATAACCCTGTATGCAAGACAGCAAAAGAGACACAGATGTATAGCACAGTCTTTTGGACTCTGTGGGAGAGGGAGAGGGTGGGATGATTTGGGAGAATGGCATTGAAACATGTATAATATCATGTCAGAAACGTATCACCAGTCCAGGTTTGATGCATGATACAGGATGCTTGCGGCTGGTGCACTGGGATGACCCAGAGGGATGGTATGGGGAGGGAGGTGGGAGGGGGGTTCAGGATTGGGAACACTTGTACGCCCGTGGCAGATTCATGTTGATATACGGCAAAACCAGTACAATGTTGTAAAGTAATTAGCCTCCAATTAAAATAAATTTAAATTTTAAAATTTTTTCATAAAAAAATAATTAATATACAATTCAGAACTACTGTTTTCTGGGTCTAGGAGATACAAGTAGTAGCCTATCAGTTACTTCAGTTCCACCTGGAGAGTGTGCAAACTAGAGGATAAGTAAATGTAACTACTATCACTGTATACCCTAAATAGAATCGTAAGAGAATGGAAAGAGACGCATCGGTATCTGTTTCTGGACTGCACAGACTGTATGTGACTCTGGAGAAAAGGAGAAAGTGGTGGGAAATGCTAGAGAGGCAAGTATCCTGACTTCACAGTGCTTTGAATGCCATACTAAGGGAATGAAACAGCCATATTGGTATTTTTAAAAGAACTTTTTCATTGCAGTATGCAGAATGTTTTGGGGTGACTTCTAACCAACAGAGTAGTCCCAGGCAAACTTCCTTCCCACATCAAGTATAGAAATATTGAATATTATGTAGCCAAAAAAATGTTTGACACACAACTGAACTTGAAACTGAAAATGGGAAGTCCCAACGTGCCAGAAATGAACGGAAACCCAAAAGTCAGAGGATGTGTGAGAGTCAAGGTCAAAGAGTTTATCGAGACTGGGGACCCACCTATTGGCTGAGTGCTGGGCCATCACCACTGAAACAGGAGTCTCAAAGGACCACTTCCTTGTGAAATGAAGACCAGAAAAACCCTGTTAGTTAACCTGGGGATCAGTAGGGAAATACAAGAAAGTCTCACATCACTCAGGGTTACAGGTAGAAAGACTCCTCTACAAACAAATATATTTGCCATTTGTGAGAATGTGGTCCAAATTCACAGTACCCAAGTGTTACTAGAATGTCAAGATGAAAAATTAACAAAAAGCCAGCCCTGGGCTATAGAATCCCTTGGAAGCAAAGACAAAACTGTTCAGTAAGGATATTCTTGTAACCAAGTTTTCACAAAGGAACCTTTGGGAAAACAAGTCCAGTTGAAATGAGCATACAGGGAAAACACCCTCAAACAAAGGAGGAGAAGAGAAAGGGAAAAAAAAAAAGCAAACCACCACGAAGGAGAAGAAACATAACAGATGCCACCAGTAGAAGAATCTGCACTCCAAGAATTGTAACAGATGAATCTGAATTTAAAAGAAGTATGTGTAAAATGTTTAGAGAAAATAAAAGGGAAAAAAATGTTCAGAGAAGTAAGGGGAAGATTAGAAACTATAAGGCAAAAAAGGAGGGTATGGTGAACTTGAAAAAAGAACCTTCATTCTAGGTGGTTTTCTCAGATTTATTTCCGTGTTTTTCACTCCCAACAATTTTCTCTATTAGTGACTTTTGGGCTCCAAAATCACTGCAGATGGTGACTGCAGCCATGAAATTAAGACGCTTACTCCTTGGAAGGAAAGTTATGACCAGCCTAGATAGCATATAAAAAAACAGACATTTCTTTGTCAGCAAAGGTCTGTCTAATCAAGGCTATGGTTTTTCCAATAGTCATGTATGGATGTGAGAGTTGGACTGTAAAGAAAGCTGAGCACAGAAGAATTAATGCTTTTGAACTGTGGTGTTGGAGAAGACTCTTGAGAGTCCCTTGGACTGCAAGGAGATCCAACCAGTCCATCCTAAAGGAAATCAGTCCTGGGTGTTCATTGGAAGGACTGATGTTGAAGCTGAAACTCCCAGTATTTTGGCCCCCTGATGCGAAGAACTGACTCATTTGAAAAGACCCTGATGTTGGGAAAGATTGAAGGCAGGAGAAGGGGATGACAGAGGATGAGATGGCTGGATGGCATCACCAACTCAATGGACATGAGTTTGGGTAAACTCCGGGAGTTGTAACGGCCAGGGAGGCCTGGTGTGCTGCGGTTTGTGGGTTTGCAAAGAGTCGGACACGACTGAGCGACTGAACTGACTGTGTGATCCTAATTGATTTAGATATGAAATAACAGAACCATTAAGTACTGAATCTCTAAAGATTTGGGTCACCTGCTGGGCTCTAAGGAACTGACCTGGGACAGGGGGAACACCCCTTCAGTGTGGGGTAAGAGGGCAGATACCAGTGTGTCATCTCTAGGGCCATGATCAGAAATAAGGAACGCACCCTCCATCATAATCCTGGAACTGTTTGCCCACCATCCTCCAAGAGTCATTCCAGTCCAACCCCAGTATGCCTCACAGGTTTATCACAGTAATTTCAAGAGGTATGAACCTCAGTGGTCATCTGTACCATCACCTCATCACATAGTGTTCCCTTGCCCAACGCTTCCCTGTGCCCCCCCAGCTCTTCCTTCAATCAATAACATTTTTTTATATAAGCATTTTGTTGGAATGTTTGTGCCGTCTCTTCACCATTTTGTCATCATTTTTACTGAAGTATAGTTGATTTACAATATTGTATTAGTTTCAGGTGAACAGCAAAGTGATCTGTTTATACCTGTGTGTACTTTTTTTTCCCAATTCTTTTCATTATAGTTTATTATAGGATATTGAATATAGTTCCCTGTGCTATACAGTAAATCCTTGTTGTTTATTTTATACATGGTAATTTGCATTTGTTAATCCCATACTCCCAATTTATCCATTCCCATGCTTCCACTTTGGTAATCATAAGTTGTTTTCTATGTTTGTGAGTCTGTTTTTATTTTGTAAATAAGTTCATTTGTACTTCTTATACTCCACATATGAGTGATATAATATTTATCTCTGCCTGACTTACTTCACTTAGTAAGGTAATCTGTAGGTCCATCCATGTTACTGCGAATGACATCACTTCATTCTTTTTTATGGCCGAGTAATATCCTAAAAAGCCTCTTGATGAAAGTGAAAGAGGAGAGTGAAAAAGTTGGCTTAAAGCTCAACATTCAGAAAACAAAGATCATGGCATCTGGTCCCATCACTTCATGGGAAATAGATGGGGAAACAGTGGAAACTGTGGCAGACTTTATTTTTGGAGGCTCCAAAATCACTGCAGATGGTGATTGCAGCCATGAAATTAAAAGATGCTTACTCCTTGGAAGGAAAGTTATGACTAGCCTAGATAGCATGTTCAAAATCAGAGACATTACTTTGCCAAAAAAGGTCCATCTACTCAAGGCTGTGGTTTTTCCAGTGGTCATGTATGGATGTGAGAGTCAGACTGTGAAGAAGGCTGAGCGCTGAAGAACTGATGCTTTTGAACTGTAGTGTTGGAGAAGACTCTTTGAGAGTCCCTTGGACTGCAAGGAGATCCAACCAGTCCAGTCTAAAGGAGATCAGTCCTGGGCATTCTTTGGAAGGACTGATGCTAAAGCTGAAACTCCAATACTTTGGCCACCTCATGAGAAGGATTGACTCATTGGAAAAGACTCTGATGCTGGGAGGGATTGGGGGCAGGAGGAGAAGGGGACGACAGAGGATGAGATGGCTGGATGGCATCACCAACTCAATGGACATGAGTTTGAGTGAACTCCGGGAGTTGGTGATGGACAGGGAGGCCTGGCGTGCTGCAATTCACGGGGTCACAGAGTCGGACATGACTGAGCGACTGAACTGAACTGAATATTCAGTTGTATTTATATACCACATCTTCTTTGTCTATATCTCTGTTGATGGGCACTAAGGTTTCTTCCATGTCTTGCCTATTGTAGACAGTGCTGCTATGAACATTGGGGTGAGTATATCTTTTGAAATTAGAGTATGTCTTTTTCAGATGTATGGCCAAGAGTGGGATTGCTGGATCATATGGTAGTTCTATTTTTAGTTTTTTAAGAACCCTCCATACTGCCTCCTTAGTGGCAGTATCAATTTACATGCCCACTAACAGTATAGAAGGGTTCCCGTTCTAATAATTAGCAGTGTGGAGCACCTTGCCATGTGCCTGTTGGCCATCTGTATGTCTTCTTTGGAGAAATGTCTGTCTGGATCTTCTGCCCATCTGCCCATTATTTTTTTATGATTTGTGTGTGTGTGTGTGTGTGATTGAGTTGTAGGAGCTGTTTGTATAGTTTGGAAATTAAGCCCTTGTCTGTCACATCATTTGCAAATACCTTCTGCCAGTCCATAGGTTGTCTTTTCATTTTGTTTATGGTTTCCTTTGCTGTGCAAAAGCTAATAAGTTTGATTAAGTCTGATTTGTTTATTTTTGCTTTTATTTCTATTGCCTGGGAGACTGACCTAAGAAAACATTGCTGTGATTTCTGTCAGAGAATGTTTTTCACCCTGACTGTCCCCTGAAGATATTGTTTACTCTGGCTGTCCCTTAAGACGCTTCTTCCCCTGTAGCCCTCATAGACAGAAGCTGCTTTTATCATCAGACGCAGCAAGTGAGCCCCCACTGCTTCTCTGTGATTATTGCTCATCCTTTCTCCTAGCTTTTTTTAATTCAGCAGGTGACTATTCCAGCCCTTCTGTCATTGCCCTGTCTACTGATCTCTCAACAACTGTGCCTCATACAAGGAAGATCTTAGGCCCCATATCACTTTCTCCCTTCCTCAACACATGCCATCATTCCTGGTGGCTTCAGCTTCCCATGAATGATTTATCCAAAACGCTACTTTGCTCGCATTTAGTGATTTTTTTTATGCCCCTGCCCACCTCAGTCACTTGTATCATGGTCACATCCGAATTTTATCAACAGTAACTGTACTTCCTCCAAAACCCCCATCCTTCTCCAGCCAATCTAGTATCCTAAGTAAATAAAGAACTTTTACAACTCAACAATAAAAAGAAAATTTAAAAAAGTGGAAAACAGACATCGGAATAGACATTTCTCCAAAGAAGATACACAAATGGCCAATAAGCACATCATTAGCCATCAAGGAAATGCAAACCAAAACCATGAGATATTTCTACACACCGACTAGAATGGGTATAATAAAAAAAAAAGAGAGACAATAACAACTATTGGTGAGGAAATGTCTAGATAGATAAAAGAGAAAGTAGATTAGTGGTCGCCTGGGACTGAGGGAACGGGAATGGGAATGACATTACGGATACAGGACTTCTTTTGAAATGATGAAAATGTTAGGGAATTACATACTGGTGATGGTTGTACAACTTTGTGCAATCGCTGAATCATACGCTTTTTCAAAGGGTAAATTTTATTATGTGAGTTATCTCAATTTTTATATCAAAAGACTATACTTTAAAAAATCCTTTAAAATAATTTTGTTTGTTTTTGGCTGCGCTGGGTCTTTGTTGCTGCACACAGGCTTTTGCTAGTTGTGGTGAGCAGGGGCTGCCCTTCAGTGCAGTGCCTGGACTTCTCGTGGCAGTGGCTTCTCTCGTTGCGGAGCATGGGCCCTAGAGCGCATGGGCTTAGTTGCTCCCTGGCATGTGGGATCTTTCCAGACCAGGATCAAACATGTGTCCCCTACATTGGCAGATAGATTCTTAACCACTGGACCACTGGTTAGGGTCTGGAAAGTCCCTAAAATAAGTTAGTTATAATGTATCAAAGTTAAAGGTCAAGAGAAGGAAAAGAAAAGCCACAGACTGAAAGAAATATTTGCAAAACATATATCTGATAAAGGACTGGTGTCCAAAATATACAAAGAACTCTTAAAAATCAACAGTAAGAAAATGAACAACCAGATTACAAAATGGGCAGAAGATCTGAACAGGTATCTCTCCAAAGAAGATATATCAATGGCAAATAAAAATATAAGATGCTTAACATCACATGTCATCAGGGAAATGCTAGTTAACAAGCAAAATACCACCACACACCTATTAGAATGGCCAAAATCCAGAACACTGACAACACCAGCTGCTGACAACAGGGGAGCAACAGGAACTTTCATTGCTGGTGGGAGTGCACAAATGTGTAGCCACTTTGGAAGACAGTTGGCAGTTTCTTACAAAGCTTTACTTTCACCATACAATCCTATAGTCATACTCATTGCTATTTGCCCAAAGGAGTTGAAAACTTACGTCCACACAAAAACCTGCACACAAAGGTGTATAAAGCTTTACTCATAATTGCCAGAACTTGGAAACAGCCAAGATATTTTCAGTTGGCAGATGCATAAGCAAACTGTGGTACATCCAGACAGTGAAATATTATTTAGCACTACAAAGAAACGAGTTGTCGGGAGGAGAGGGATAGATTGGGAGTTTGGGATTGACATGTACACATTGTTTTATTTAAAATAAAAATAACTCTCTGTGAAAAAATATTTTTAAGGAAAATAAGCTATCAAGCCAGAAAAAGACATGCTGCTGCTGCTAAGTCACTTCAGTCGTGTCTGACTCTGTGCGACCCCATAGATGGCAGCCCACCAGGCTCCCCCGTCCCTGGGATTCTCCAGGCAAGAACACTGGAGTGGGTTGCCATTTCCTTCTCCAATGCATGAAAGTGAAAAGTGAAAGTGAAGTCACTCAGTCGTGTCCGACTCTTAGCGATCCCGTGGACTGGAGCCCACCAGGCTCCTCCGTCCATGGGATTTTCCAGGAAAGAGTACTGGAGTGGGGTGCCATTGCCTTCTCTGGAAAAAGACATGGAGAAACCATAAATTCATATCACTAAGTGAAAGAAACCAATCTGAAACAGCTACATACTGTATGATTCCATTCTGGAAAAGGCAAAGCTACTGAGAGAGTAAAAAACTGTAGGGTTGCCTGAAACTTGAGTGGGGAGCAGAGATAAACATGTAAAGTACAGGGAGTTTTTAAAGCAGTGAAATTATTCTGTATGATAAAGATGGGTACTTGACATTAAACATTTGTCCAAACCCATGGAATGGACAAGAGTAAACCCTAATGTAAACTATGAAATTTGGTTGATAATGATGTGTCGATACTGGTTCATCAGTTGTAACAAATGTACCATTTTGATGCTGGTGTTGATAGTGGGGAGACTTTGGGGCAGGGCTGGGCAGGTGTGAAGTGTGGGAATTCTGTATTTTCCAGTCAGTTTTGCTGTGAATCTAAAGCTACTCTAAAAAATAAAGTCTATTAATTTCAAAAAGCAAAACCACATGTTAATAGAGCTGTATCAAAGAAGTCAGGAGTCATATTTTAAAAGATTAAAATTACAAAACTGTCTTAGCGTCATCCTCCACTTGATTTCTGTGGCTTCTCTGGGCATACTTAGACACAGAAGAGATGCTTACCTGGTGCTTGCTGGGAGAGCAAATCACTCAGTAAGCTTTCTTATGGCATAACCTCATGATTTGAGATTTTATCTTTGGTAGCTTCTTCCCATTATAATAACTCCTTATCCAGTGGCCTTTTCCTGACAATTAAATATGTAAAAGAAATATAATTTCCTGGTGACTAAAGCATACAGCTTAGAGCCCTCACAGGCGGCAGTCAGTGTGCTCAGAGCAGTCTGCGGGTCGGGCAGAAGCGCGCTGTCTTCTGTGACCCAGGTCTCAGAGGTCCCACACCATTGTTTCTACCGTAGTCTTGCCATTAGAAGTGAGCTTTCTATGGAAAACAGGATGGAGGGGCCTCGAAAAATTAAAAACAGAACTACCATATGACCCAGCAGTTCCACTTCAGGGTGTTGATATTGAAAAGACATATGCATCTCCATGTTCACGGCAACATTATTTACAGTAGCCAAGGTTTGGGAGTAACCTTCCCGAGTCCACTGATGGACGAATGGATAAAGAAAATGTGAGCTATAAACACACCCTGGAATATTAGTCAGCCATTTAAAAAGAATGAAATCTTGCCATCTGGAACATGAATGGACGTTGAGGATCTCACTTATATGTGGAATCTTTAAAAAATGTTAACAACAACAGAAAAAGTTATGGATACAGAGGAACAATTTGGTGATTGCCAGAGGCATGGCAAGATATGGAGGTGGGTGAAATGAATTAATGGGGTCAAAGGTACAAAGTAAATTTCTAGTTATAAAATAAGCCATGGGGATGTAATCTGAAAAAAAAAATGTAACTGTGTATGGTGATGGATGTTAACTAGATATTGTGATCATTTTTGCAATATATACAATTGAATCATTATGTTACACACCTGAAACTAACAATGTTATGTCAATTAAACTTCAGTACAAAAAAATCAAAAGAAAAAATTCTGAATTGCATCTTGTACCCAGAAAAGAAAGTAACATATCTCTACTTCTCTCCTGAACTTAAGAGGAGGGGAATTAAGCTCCGTCTTCTAAAACAGCAAAGAATTTCTATGCATATATTTAAACTACTGCACATGTCTGTCTGACTCTTTGTGACCCCATGAACTATATATAGCCCACCAGGCTTCTCTGTCCATGGGATTTTCCAGGCAAGAATACTGGAGTGGGTTGCTATTTCCTTCTCCAGGAGATCTTCCCAAGCCAGGGATCGAACTCGGGTCTCCTGCTTGGCAGGCAGATTCTTTACCACTACGCCACCTAGGAAGCCCAGAAGGCAATAGAGTGACACCTTTATAAAGTGCTAAAAAAAGGAACTGTCAACTCAGCATTCTATACACAGTGAAAATGTCTCAAAAATGAAAATTAAATACTTTTTCAGACAAATGCAGGTTAAGAGAATTCATTACCAATTAGACTTGGATTACAAAAATATTACAGAAAGTTCTTCAGGAAGATGGACTGTGATATCAGAAAGAAGCTTGGATCTACATAAAGAAATGTAGATCTCCGTAAGTGGTTAAAATGTAGGCAAGGCCTGGCCTTGTTTCAGCAGTAATTCCTACTGCTTTCCACTTTGCTTGGAAGGACCACACAGCTTTGGAAGCCCAAACAGATGAGTGTGCTGATGGTCTCCAAACAGGTAAACGCATCTTTGATTGCATAGGATCTCTTCTCTGTAACCCAGGGAACCTTTGGCACGGTAATTATAAAACCTCACTAGGGACTTGAATTCTCTTGGAATGATGGCATCACTGAAATCCTACCCTTTCCAGGAAGTCTCATCAAAGAATTAGAAGTTTCAGTAATGGCAGATCCCTAGGTGAAGCAGAAACAATATAGAAAACAACAGGAAAACTACCCCCCCCCCAACAATCTATGATATCTCGAGAGATAAAAGAGAACATAGCCATGAAATGAAACAAGATTCTTCTTTTAAAAGTAATAACAGAAGAGAATAACTTCTGGAATTTTAATTTTTTTAATCCATAAAATAATTGGAAGATAAACTTGAGAAAATCTCCCAAGAAGTAAAACAAAAAGAAATGGAAAATGTGACAGGACATATAAAGTTAGAAAAAGCAATTAAGAATGCCCAACATCCAATAAGAGTTTTAAAAAGAAAGAAGAGATTAAGTGAGGCAGAGAATATTATCAAATAAGTAGCACAAGAAACTGTCCATCACTAAAGGACATGAATTTTTAGGCTGAAAGGACCCACCAAATGACCAATGGTTGAAAACAGATCCTTACACAGGCATATCACCATAAAATATCAAAACCCTCAGGACATGAAGATTCTAAAAGATTCCAAAAGAAAAATAAATTCACATACAAAGAATAAGGAGCCATATCAACATCCCTCAAAAGCAACATAGGAAGCTAAAAGACAGCGGTGAAATTACAAGAGAAAATTATTTTCAACTTAGAAATACAAACCTAGCCAAATTATTAATCAAATATAATGGTCCAGTAAATGTGTTCAGATATGGTCTCAAAAAATATTCCTACTTTGCACCCATTCTCAGGAAGCTACTTGAGGAAGTGCTCCATTAAAACAAGGAAATAAGTCAAGATAAAGCAAGTCACAGAATTCAAAAAGCGGGGGATCTGGCCCAATAGATACCCAAAGGCATATCGCAGGACAAAGCTCTATAGAACAACAGCTAGTCCAGATTCATGCAGGAGGACAGAAGGTATATTAGTCAGCTTTTTCTATGTAATAAAACCTCTAAACCTCAGGGGCTTACAACAATATTTTTCATGTTCATGGCTCTACATGTTGGCTAGGGTTCAATCAATACAGCAGTGCTCGGGTGGGCTTACCTATAGATTGAGGTTTAGGTTCAAATCTTCTCCCCATGTTTTCTCCTTCTCCTTGAACCAAAAGCTATCCAAACCATGTCCTTGTCATGGTGGTATGTGGAAACTGAAGAAGCAAGCCAGATTACACAAGCACATTGAACTTCTCTGTTCCCCTCATGTCTATTAAAATTTGTGAGCTAAAGCAAGTCACAGGGCCAAGCTCAACATCAATGGGACAGGAAAATATATTCCTCCTACTTTGAGAAAGATACTGCAAAGTCACATGGCAAAAGCAGAGGTGTATAATTCTCTAACTGGAAGGAAGTGAGGGACTGGGAACAGTAACCAGTCTGCGCCAGAAAGCTCCAGGAGAGATCTCTCCAGGAAATAATAATAATAATAATGGGATGGATAGAAGACCTGACATGTCTGACTGTGTGGAAAAGAGGATCTCCAAGAATTTTACAGTTTCTTAGGAGAGTGATAGTGATAGGCTTAGCGAAGCTAAGCAAATGAAAAACAGGTTATTATTGGGACTTCCCTGATGGTTCAGTGGCTAAGACTTTATACTCCCAGGGCAGGGGGCCCAGGTTCCATCCCTGTAGATCCTGCGTGCACAACTAAGAGTTCACATGCAGCACTAAGACCCCACATGCTGTAAGAAGATCGAAGGTCCTGCATGCTGCAACTAACACCCAGAAGAGCTGAATAAATTAAAATATTTTTTTTAAGTAGGCAATTATTATTACTTCTTGGAAAAGCAAAAATTCATACAAGGAAATTAATTTAATCGTGGTACATATTTTATGCATACATGACATCAAACAGTCCAACCAAACGACATAACTAAAATTTGTGTGCAAATGCATTTTTTTTCAACTACAGTTTTTCATGTACTTCAAGACACATATGTTGTAAAAACTGGAATCTGAAAATCTGAAATCAAGATCCTTCAAAACCACTACCAGCCAGGGAATGGCTGTGACATAGTTATTGCCATGTGCAAACATGATAGCTGTTTCCAGTGGCATGACTGGATAGCTGCCACTCCTGGAGATTTCAGTCCACACAGCATGTCAGTATTATCTGAGAAAAGAATGTAAGTCTGAGTTTTCATTTATACTTTCTGGAAAAATCAAGAAAGCGCCAATATCAGAACTTGCAGAAGGAAATATCAATGGTTTGGAAGAAAATTACTGATGATTGTAGATCCCTCTCTGTATCACCAATACTCTTGAAGTTTCAGAGTATAACATTGTGTTAAATTAATTAAATGTGGGCACTGACATGTTTAAAGCAAAAAATAATTCAAAAAATGGGACTCTGACATAAGTGTTAGAAATACTTGAATCAATTTATTTGCTTATATTTTTCTTTTTATTGCTCGCAAGCACCAAAGTATATAATAAATTATACATCTAAAATGTAAAAGATCTCTTTCAATAAATATAAAAATTCTAAGGGGTAAGAAAACATTGTGGTTTTTTTGGTTATTCTTTTTCTTTTTAGTGGTATATAAAGGTGTAACTTATAGTCAATGGTGTCTTAGATTCCATGAAATATGGCATATTGGGATATTAGAGTCACACTGGGGCCTTGGGTGGTGTGAGTTATAATTATTCATAGGAGGAAGCCAGTAGTCTAAAATCAGCCAATCAAGACATCACAGAGTAAACATTATCCTGGAAGAACACACTGTCTGAGATTAAATCCCAGCTCTGACGTTTGCTAAGCATGTGACTTTATGTAATTACCGAATCCCTCTGTGACTCAATTTTTCTCATCTCTAAAATAGGAATAGAAATAATGCCTACCATATAAGGTGAATATAAGGATTAGACAGTGCATGCAAAGCACTTAGGATCCAGCCTGACCCATTGTAAATGTTAGCTAAAATTGTCATTTATCTAAATGTATGGAGAGCAATACCAAAAGATACACCTAAAATGATTTAGAGAGTGGATTCTGGGTTCTGAGACTAGAAGTGGGGAGAAAAGAGAAGAAGTTTTTCATTGTCTTGATTGGTTTTTAATTCTGTACTTTTAATTTGATTAAATTTTTTCTTTGTTTCATTTTTTATAAAATAATTATTAAGAATACACATGTAAGTCGGTCACAGACCTAAATGTAAAATACAAAACTATATAACTCATAGACGACAACATAGGAGAAAACTGAGGTGATCTTGAGTTTGGCAATGACTGTTTTTGTTTGTTTGATTGATTTTGGCCATTCTGTGCCACTTTCAGGATCTTAGTTCCCCAACCAGGGATTGAACCTGGGCCCCTGAGTGAAAGTGCTGAGTCCTTACCACTGAGCCACCAGGGAGCTCTCAAATGACTTTTTGGATATAACACCAAAAGCACAATCCATGAAAGAAAAGAGGAAGTTGGACTTCATTAAAATTAGAAACTTCTACTCTTCAAAAGAATGGAAGAACAAGCTACAGCCTGGGAGAAAATATTTGCAAAACACATATCTGACTAGTATTTAAAATATGCGAAGAACCCTTAATACTCAATAATTTTTAAAAGCCTCATTTTAAAATAGGCAAAAGGTCTGAACAGACATCTCACCAAAGATGATGTATCAAATATCAAACACATGAAAAAATGTTCAACATCCTGTTACTAGAGAATTGCAAAGTAAAACCGTGAGTTACCACTACACATGTACCAAAGTGACTAAAATCCCAAACACTGACACACCAACTCACTAAGACATGCAGGGTACCTAATACTTCCTGCTGCTTAGATTTCGTCTGCATTTTATCATAATCATAGTGGACTGGTGTGATGTCTCATTGCATGCTAAGGTAATCAAAGTCTCTGTGGACTGAACTGTGGCCCAGAGGCAAAGTTAAGGTGGTCCTGAAGCAAAATGGTGAAGATACACTACTGCCCTTGCCAGGCTGAAACTAGTTTTGGCCTTCTTAGCTTATTGAAATAGAGGAAAAACATTTACAATTTAATAACTTATTTATAGGTGGCAGAGGCTCTATTGCTAGACTCTTTGCTCTAATAAAGAAATCATACCTGGGACAGCAGCACAATTGGAGTCATCACCTGTCTTAACACTTCAATAATCCGCTGTCGGGTGAGTTAAGTAGGAATTAGGTGAGTAACAGGAATCACCACCTATGAATGTTCAGGTCTTGGATGGTTACCAAGTCTCGCATTTCCCCCAACAATGCATCGTTACTTTTTGCTTATAATTTTGATAGGAAGACTTTCTTTTTAATATTTATTTATTTGGCTGCCCAAGGTCTGCAAGGAGATCCAACCAGTCCATTCTGACGGAGATCAGCCCTGGATTTCTTTGGAAGGAATGATGCTAAAGCTGAAACTCCAGTACTTTGGCCACCTCCTGTGAAGAGTTGACTCATTGGAAAACACTCTGATGCTGGGAGGGATTGGGTGCAGGAAGAGAAGGGGACGACAGAGGATGAGATGGCTGGATGGCATCACTGACTCGATGGACGTGAGTCTGAGTGAACTCCGGGAGTTGGTGCTGGACAGGGAGGCCTGGCGTGCTGCGATTCATGGGGTCGCCAAGAGTCGGACACAACTGAGCGACTGATCTGAACTGAACTGAACTGAAGGTCTTAGTTGTGGCACATGGAATTTTTGTGGTGGTGTGAGGACTCTAAGGGCTCAGTAAGTTCAGTGTGTAGACTTAGTTGCTGCATGGCGTGTAAGATCTTAGATCTCTGACGAAGGATGGAGCTCACATCTCCTGCATTGCAAGGCAGATTCTTAATCACTGGAACATCAGGGAAGTCCACCAACCCCTTCAACCATAATAGCCATATTAAAAAAAAAAAAAAAAGCCCTATTCCCTGGACTAGAAAGACATATTCTACCAACTGCTGTCTCTAGTCTATACACTCTGGAACTAGAAAAATCATGGGGTTTAAGGGGTTTACAGACTGAACATATGGTGAAGTAAGTGAGAATCAAGTCAATTTACCACTTGTTTCCACTCTGAATGGTAGGCCAGGGTGCCAACTACAGTCCCAATTAGCATTACAGCCGGTGTCAATAGTCCCAGTGTCACAGTTTTCCTATCCATTTCCTAAGGCTGCCCTAACAAAGTAGCACAAGCTGAGTGACTTAAAACAACAGAAATGTATTCTCCCACAGTTCTGGAGAACAGAAGTCCAAGGGCCGGTTCCTTCCGAGGCTCTGAGGGGCATCCATTCCATGCCTCTCTCCTAGCTTCCAGGGGTCACCAGCAGTCCCTGATGTTCCTGGGCTCGCAGTTGCATCACTCCAACCTCTGCCTCCATCTTCACGTGGTGTCCTCTCTGTGTGTCTCTATAAGGACATCAGTCCTACAGATGTCCTCTTCCTATAAGGACATCGGTCATTGAATTAGGGCCCACACTAATTCTATATGACCTCATCTTAACTTGATTATATCTGGAAAGAACATATTTCCAAATAAAGTCATCTATTCCGAAGGTACCTGGGTGAAGACTTCAACATGCCTTTTTGTTGTGTGTGTGTTTTTTTTTAAGGAAAACTATGTTTTACTGAATTGTCAGTCTTGGATTTTTTTTAATTTTTATTTATTTATTTGGCTGTGTCATGTCTTAGTTGCAGCAGGCAGGATCATCCTTGAGTCCAGTGGGATCTTTGATGAAGCACACTCTTAGGTGTGGTGCACAGGCTCAGCAGCTGCAGCACACGGGTGGGCTTAGTCCTCCACAGAATGTGTGTTCTTAGTTCCCCAACCAGGAATTGAACCCAAGTCCCCTGTATTGCAAGGCAGATTCCTTACTGCTGGACCACCAGGGAAGTCCCAAGATATATCTTTTTGAGAGACATAGTTCAACCCATAATTTACCCTGAGAAATGACTACAGGTCCCACTAGGGAAATCTTCAGGAATATATAGACAGATATTTATACATCTCGTCTAAGCGTGCTTGCTTTCACTTCATTCTGGGGACTCCAAGGCTGTGAACTAACCCAGGCCTGGAAACTGGGTGAGAGGTCATAACTCTGCATCTTGTCTTAGGCTGCCCTCTGCTCACCAGTTAATCAGGACTTTTGGTTTTACATATCAGAATATTAATGAACTGCCCATATTCTTTGGCCCAAATATAGTCTCTCTTGAGCATCACAGGCCTGCAGAACCAGATGCTACAGCACTTTCCAAAGATGCCATCACTCGTTGATAAGTGTACTTCTCAATACCTTGGTGAAGAGAATGTCATCTGGGCCCTCCAGGGGATGGAATTGGGGGTAGATAACTTATAAACCTAGAAGGAGGGTTTATAAACCAACACTCCCATCTCCCAAAGTGTTTGAATTCTTTCTTCTTCATTGTATCAAAGGATTCTCAATTTCATTTAACTTCATCAGTGAATCCAGGTGTCAGTCAACCAACTAAAAAAAAAAAAAGCACCACAATTGAATCCACTATACATCCACCAGGATGGAAAATATTAAAAAAAAGACTAAGACTATCTGACTTTCAAGAGTATGTGGAGCAACTAGGATTCTCATACACTATCAGTAAAAGTATAAAACGGCACAACTCCTTTAGGAAAACTCTGGCAGTTTCTTAGAAAACTAAATACAACATCTATCCTATGACTCAACATTTCCATTTCAAGAGGAATGAAAAAATAGATCCACACACACAAAAAAACTGCACATAAAAAAAAAAAAACTGCACATAAATATTCATAGCAACATGATTGATAATAGTCCCAAACTAGAAATAACCTATATGTCCATCAAAAGGGAATGGCTAAACACACCGCAGTATTAGCTGGCTGCTGCTGTGTAACAAATAGCCCCACCACTTAGCATCTCAAAACAACATTCATTTCAGCTCACCAGTCTGTATTTCAAAGTCTGGCACAGTTATCTGCCAGAATGTGGCTGGACTATCATAGGCTTTGGATCTCAGGGTGTCAGCTGAGTTGCATTCCTTTCAGGAGGCTCTGAGGAAGAATCCAGTCTCAAGATTATTCAGGTTCTTACTGAATTCAGATTCTTGTGACTGAAGGTCTGAGGTCCTGTTTTCTCACTGGCTGTCAGCTGGAAATCACTCTCAACCCCTAGAGATCACTCAGATTCTTTGCTATATGGTCCCTCCATCCATCAATGAGGAATCTTCCTCCTGTTAAAGGTCTCTCATGCTTCAAATCTCTCTGACTTCACTGTTGAAGACTTCTTGACCCAATGTAAAAGGTTCATGTCATTAGGTCAGATCCACCCATATAATCCCCCTTTTAAAAGTCAAATGTGCTGGGACTTCTCTGCTGGCCCAATAGTTAAGAATCCACTGGGCAATGCAGGCGATATGGGTTGGATCTCTGGTCGGGGAACTAAGATCCCACCTGCTGTGAAACAAGTAGGCACAAGTGCTGCGACCAGTGAGGCTGCGCACCTGCAGCCCATGCGCCACGACCAGAGTCCGCGCGCCGAAGCGAAAATCCCCCATGCCACGGCTGAGACCCGACACGGCCAAACAGCTAAATGTAAATATTTCTTAAAAAAAGAAAAGCAGGCCATCCCTGGTGGTCCAGTGGTAAAGAATCTGCCTACCAATTCAGGGGACATGGGGTCGATCCCTGGTCCTCTAACACTCCACATGCTGTGGGACAACTAAACCCGCAGCCACAACTACTGAGCCCATGGCTCTCCAGAGCCCGCGCTCTACAAGAGAGGCCACCACAACGCGAAGCGCGCTCACTGAGACTGGAGAGGAGCCCCTGCTCACTGCAACTGGAGACAAGCCCACACAAAGCAGCAAGACCGAGTGCAGTCAAAAATAAATCAATAGCTTTTTTAAAAAGTCAAATGTGCTCCATGACAGAACCTAATCGTGGGGGTGCTATCCCATCATCTTCACCACTAGAGATTGTACCAGGAGGCAAGAATCTCGGGAGACATCTTAGAATTCTACTTACACAGGAATAGTCATTCAGTGAGATACTACTCAGCAATGAACTATCGATACACACAACATGGATGAATCTCAAAAATACTATGCTGAGTAGGAGAAGATTTACACAAAGAGTACTCAGAGGAATTCAAGAACAGGCAACATTAATCTGTAGTGGGGAAGAATCAGAAGAGTGGCCGCCTCTGAGGGAGTGGGCTTGGGATTGATTGGAAAGAGGCATGAAGGAGTTTTCTGTGATGATGGTTAGGGATTGGGCTACACAGATGGATGCATGTGTCAAACTCATTGAATGGTACACTTAGCTTTATGCATTTCATTATGTATGAAAATTTTACCAGAAAAATTAACAATATTTTCTCTACTTAATGACATGCATGCTGAAGTGTTAGGGGCCAAATGTACAAATGTCCGCAACTTACTGTGAATGTATCAGAAAAATACAACAGATAGATGGGTGGACAGGTGATATAATAAGATGTTAGACTCTAAGAACATGTTGATGTATGGCAAAACCAATACAATATTGTAAAGTAATTAGCCTCCGATTAAAATAAATTTATTTAGAAAAAAAAGAAAAGATAAACTCATCTTTAAAAAAAGAAAAACGGCAATTAGAGCTCCCAGCTGTTATAATCAGCACACGGAATCCAGGCTCTCTGGTAAGTGCACTCATATTGGTCAGTTCAGCCTAATTTTAAATTAGGCTCCTCACCCTTAGTCCTGTACTCTCAGAATCCATTCTCACATATATTTGCCAGATTTTATTGATATACATTTGAAAAATCTTTAAATTCTTTTAGTGGGAAGGACTTCTTCCCACTAAATTTGAATTTGACGTCATATGTGACTCTGATGCATGTTGGATCTGATTCTGATAATGAGTGTGGAGACAATTAAGTCAGTGGGATGGGGCATGAGGAGACTTGGCTTCCTCTTACACATAATTCCCCACAGGGAAGTCTGCATAGTCTTCAAACAAGTCAAGTGATCCCATTAGACAGGGAGAGGGTGCTGTAGTCTCTGGCTATCTTCAGCAGTAAGTTGGGGTTGTAACAGAGATACTAGCTGTCTGCTGTGGCAGATGGCCTTGGAAGTGACTCCCCGAGATCCCTGCTTCCTGATGCTCAGGCCCTTGGATAATCCCCACTCCTCACATGTGAGCAGTAACTTGCTTCTTAGGAAGAGAAATGGCCAAGTGACAGTATGTCATTTCCAAGGCTAGGTTATAAAAGGCTGACTTCAGTCTTGCTGGCATTTCTCTGGCTCTTCTTACATGTTTGCCCAATGGAGAGGCCCATATGGCAAGGAAATGAGGGCAACCTCTGGCCAACATCTGGCCAACATAAGTAAGGACTTGGCCCTTCAGACCAACATCCCTGGAGGAAATGGGTCCTGGTGACAGCCATGTGAGTGAGCCTGGGAGAAATCATTCCTTAGTCAAACCTTCATTTGAGATTGCGAATCTGGCACCTAGATTGCAGCCTTGGAGGTGGCTCTGAAGCTGAAGACTCAGGTAAGCCATGCCCAGATTCCTGACTCACAGGAACTGTGACTTAATAGATGTGTGTTTTTTAAGCTAATAAGTTTGGGGTAATTCGTTATGCAGCAATGGATAACTAATACAGTTGCCTAATATCCATTCTATCCTTACTTCTCAGCAATAAAGACTCTATTTTATTTGTAATACTAATGTACATAGCTAAAATCATGCCTTTCCTAAATTCTCAGTAAGTATGATGTGACCATACGGCTGAGTTCAGGCAGAAAAGAAGTAAGCAGAAGTTTTGCATGGAACTTCTGGAAGGTTCCTTATAGGGAGATAGCTCACTGAGAGATATACTTTTTGTTTTCCTTCTTCCTTGTTTTTTTTTTTTTTTAAGAACAGCAGCCACTCATAATCCTGGGCAGGGGGATGTCTGGTATTTCTGTGGCTGGCGGTGCTCTTGGGGTTTTTTGTTTGGTGTGTTGTTCTTTATCAATGAATTAACTTTTGGTTGTGCTGGTCTTTGTTGCTTAGTGGGCTTTCTCTAGTTGCTACAAGTGGGGGCCACTCTTTGTTGTCATGCATGGGCTCCAGGCATGCAAGCTTCAGTAGCTGTGGCACACTGGCTTAGTTGCTCCATGGCACATGGACTTTTCCCAGACCAGGAATAAACCCACAGCCCCTGCAATGACAGGTGAATTTTTTTTACTGCTGTACCACCAGGGAAGTCCCTTCTTCCTCATTCTCGCTGCCTAGAAAGTGAATGTGATGACTGGAACTCCAGCAGCTATCTTAGAACATTTGAGGTTAGAAATCACACTCTAGGAAACAGAATGGAAGGAGGAATATGAGTCCCTTGTGCCCACTGAGCAACCACACCAGCGATGGCCCCACTGCACCCAGAACTAGATCTTGCTGCAACCCCATTTCCCCTGGAGAGGATTCTTATGGTCGCTGAGTCCTCAGTTCCTTAGCTATAGACTCCTTAGCTTAGTCTATGATCAATGTACATGACTGGCTGAGAACAGGTCAAGCATCTGTAATGTGGTTTTTTAAAATTTATTTTTAATTGAAGGATAATTGCTTTACAGAATTTTGTTGGTTTCCATCAAACATCAACATGAATCAGCCATAGGTATACATATGTCCCTTCCTCTTGAACTTCCCTTCCATCTCCCTCCCCATCCCACCCCTCTAGGTTATTACAGAGCCCCTGTTTGAGTTCCCATTAGTTATCTATGCAATCTTGTTTTCAAGGGAAGTTCAAAGAGTAAGTATCTGGAATATATTAGGTGGGGAATTCCCCTAACTTAGAACATGGTTTCAGATGCTGGATGTGGGGGAAAAAAAAGCCAACTCTCTCCTACTGTCAGATCAGAGTGCTTAGAAGAACTGGGGGAACCCCACTTCTCTCATTCCTCTGCGTGCTAAGTCACTTCGGTTGTGTTCAACTCTGCAACCCCATGAACTGTAGCCCACCAGGCTCCTCTGTCCATGGGATTCTCCAGGCAAGAATATTAGAGTGGGTTGCCATGTCCTTCTCCAGAAGATATTCCTGATCCAGGGATCAAACCCGCATCTCTTATGTCTCCTGCACTGGCAGGTGGATTCTTTACCACTAGCCCCACCTAGGAAGCCCAGTTCCTCTAGAGCTTCCCAAATATTCCCATTTCATCTGTCAGTCACTGTTTCCTAGTCAAATATATTCACTCTAGAGTGTGGCAGAAAACTGGAGTATGGCCAATCTGCAGGTCACGTGACTATCCTGCTACGGCAGCCTCAGACTGCTGGCCACGGAAGAGGCTTCCTTATGAGTTAGAATCATCCTGCTGTTCTTCATCTGTTTGTCTTCTCTCTCTCTCTCTTTTTTTTAAAAAATAATTTCATTTATTTATTTTTGGCTCTGCTGGGTCTTTGTTGCTGCTCGGACTTTCTCTAGTTGCAGTGAGTAGGGGCTAATCTTCATTGCAGCTCACAGGCTTCTCATTGCAATGGCTTCTCTTGTTGTGGAGCATAGGCTCCAGAGCACAAGCTCAATAGTTGTGCCTCACAGGGTTACTTGCTCCGAGGCATGTGGGATCTTCCCAGATCAAAGACCGAACCCTTGTCAACTGAACCCATGTCTCCCGAACTGGCAGGCAAATTCTTTACCTCTGAGCCACCAGGGGAGACCCACTTGTCCTCTTAAAGCACCTTCTCAAGGTTGCCAAACACCATTTTTAAAATTTAATCCTCTGAAGTTGCAACCACAAGGCAAAGGGGAAAGTTGAGGTTAAGTTCTAAGAGAAATCATGCAATAGTTTTCCCAGTTACTTCATTAATACCTAACAAGGACATCTCATTTCCAGGCTCAAAGTGGAGGGATTTCTCACTGCATCCCACTCTGTATTAACAAGGCTGCTGCTGCTGCTAAGTCACTTCAGTCATGTCTGACTCTGTGCAACCCCATAGATGGTAGCCCACCAGGCTCCCCCGTCCCTGGGATTCTCCAGGCAAGAACACTGGAGTGGGTTGCCATTTCCTTCTCCAAAGCATGAAAGTGAAAAGTGAAAGTGAAGTCACTCAGTCATGTCCGACTCTTAGCGACCCCATGGCTGCAGCCCACCAGGCTCCTCCATCCATGGGATTTTCCAGGCAAGAGTACTGGAGTGGGGTGCCATTGCCTTCTCTGATCAATTAGACTAGTTCCAGTTTTTAGGGTCTGCCATTGGCCTCACTGCATTTCATTATATCAATTTTTTAATTTGAATCTCTTTGTTTGGAAGTGACAGAAATCCAACTTGAAATAGATTAAACATAAAGAAGACTGTATTGGATAACAAAATTCAATGAAGGGCTGAATAACTAATTTGCAAAAATAAGTAAGGATGTCTCCAGAATAACTGGAACTAGGCTCTTAAATTCTAATATGAGCCTCTATAGCTTTTGTCTCAACTTTTTATTTATTCTTTCTTCACTGCCTCCGTCTTCCTTCCCTTCATGGGGGAATATGGCTGGAAACATTCCCTGAGCTTTATATCTATAGCTTTCATCATTCAAAAGAGAATGACTTAGGATTTCCTGGTGGCACAGTGAATAGGAATCCCCATGCCAGTGCAGGGGACACGGGTTCAATCCCTGGTCTGGAAAAATTCCACATGCCACGGAATAACTAAGCCCATGTGCCACAACCACTGAGCCCTCACTCTAGAGCCCACGAGACACAATTACTGAGCCCACATGCTGCAGATATGGAAGCCTGAGTGCCAAGAACCTGTGCTCCACGAGAGAAGCCACGGCAATGAGAAGCCCGTGCACTGCAGAGAAAAACCTTCGTGCGGCAACAAAGACCCAGTGCAACCAAAAATAAATAAATAAGCAAAAAAAATTTTTTTAAGAGAATGACTTCTCAATTCAAATAAGAAAAAATGATGAAAAAGGGTTTTATTGACCCATCTTCAAACAGGTAACCACACCTGGGACCAGTTATGGCTGAGGGTAGGATTGTATAAGAACAACGGTTCCCTGGGTAGCCATGTGGAAAGAGGAGACAGTTCCCAAGAGAAGAGCCGTGCTGGGCTGGCCACACCACAGATGACCACTATGGCAGCCCTCAGGCAGGTCCCTTCCCACGCGCAAAAGTTTGAAGAAGCTTGGCAAGGTATGGCATGTTTGGTAAGATCAAACCCTTTTTTTTAAAAAAAATAGCGAACTCACCTCACCCTCTCTGTGTCATTTTCTTGCCCAGACAACTAAGACATTTTAAGGAAAACCTCCCCATAAATAAGTGCTTTTGTGCCCGCCAAATCGGAAGATCCCTAAAGAAAGCATCTAAGGGGATTCCCTAATGGTTCAGTAGTTAAGACTCGCTTCCACTGCAGGGGGCGCAAGTTTGATCCCTGGTCATGGAACTAAGGTCCTGCATGCTGCATGGCACAACCAAATAAGTAAAAAAAAAAAAAAAAAACATTTTTAAGTCTGTCTGAAAAAAAAGAAAGCATCCAGGATTAATTTATCCCCATGTATCTGCCGCTGCTGCTGCTAAGTCGCTTCAGTCGTGTCCGACTCTGTGCGACCCCAGAGACAGCAGCCCACGAGGCTCCCCCGTCCCTGGGATTCTCCAGGCAAGAACACTGGAGTGGGTTGCCATTTCCTTCTCCAATGCATGAAAGTGAAAAGTGAAAATGAAGTCACTCAGTCGTGTCCAACTCCTAGTGACCCCGTGGACTGCAGCCTACCAGGCTCCTCCATCCATGGGGTTTTCCAGGCAAGAGTATTGGAGTGGGGTGGCATTGCATATGTCTAGTGCCCCCTGTTTCCATCATAGATCAGATACTCGAGAAATATTTGTAGAACTGAGTTAAGATGTTTTCTCATTCTTCAGAGATCTCTGAAGGCTAAATATTTTGGGTGTTTAGGATCCCTGGAAAGGCCTAATGCTAGAAGTTACAAATAAAAATGGAAATTAATAGAAGACTGGAGAGCCTATGGTACTAGTGGGGAAAAAAATAGTCAACAAGGGGAGAGTTGTCCCCATTACAGAGAGATGAACAAGAAACTGCAGTTTTGTTTTGGGGTGTTTTTTTTTTTTTGGCCATGTTGCTTGGCTTGTGGGATCTTAGTTCCCCGACTAGGGGTAGAACCCAGGCCATTGCTGTTAAAGTACTGAGTCCTAATCACTGAACTGCCAGGGAATTCTCAAGACTATAGGTCAGGTCCTGATAGACAGATTGGGAATATACAGTTAATATGTTTGCCTCCAACCTTCCCTGGACCAGAATTTATAGCAGGAGAGAATAGCTATTTGGAAGAAGGTTACTGATGGAGTTGATACTGATAAATGCAAGTGAAAGGAGTTCTAAGGTCCTTAAGCAAGACCAAAAATGTGTTAACTTTTCACTAATAGATAAACTCCATCCCTTACTAGAAGGCAGACATGGGTGTCTGATCAAGCTTGGCTTCCGGTCACAGTTGTTCAGCAATGACACTGCGGCATTGCTTCAGAGGCTGAGAGATGCGTGTCTAAGGCAGGAGGAGCCAGTGCTCCTTGCTCTCCCCCTAGAGGAGAGGAGGACTGGCAGGAGTGCCCTGGATCCGGAGATCAGCCTGCTGCCCACACTCTGAGCCCCGAAGGGCCTTGCTCAGAGTTCGACGGAAGGTCAAGATCTGTGCTGGCTTGCAGAAGTAGCCTGGGAGTTCTCCAAATGACCACAGGCAGCAAGAGTTCTCCAGGGCATGAGTCCTTTCTCCTCTGCTCTCAAGGTAATTCCACTGTCCAGGCTCACAGAGCTGGGACCAGAGCAGTAGAGAAGTCAGTCCCCACTGCACCCTCTCATCGGGTTCCTTTTTGCACACCGCTCTCTCTGTGGAAGGAATCCCCCATCACAACACACTCCCACTGTTTTCACTTTTCCTCCAGGACCCCTCGCTGGGCATCAGTTTCCTCACCGGCATAAAATTAAGGGATTCCGGCTAACTCTGCAGTGTGCTGGTATCTTCTGAAATCTTGAAGGTAGAGGTGATGCTGTGGTGCAGAGACAGGGGTCCGTGTCTGGATTACATATCTCGGTATCAGGTGTAACAGATCAGAGGAGCTCAACCAGACTGTGGTCTGGGCCTATCAGTCACGGGCCTCAGTCACTTGGTGAGAGAGAGAGGGGTGGTGGTGGTGGTGGCTAACTTATTCAATGGTTACTGTGCGCCAGGCACTATTCACACACTTCAGATATTTTAATTCACTTAATCATTAAAGTAAACCAGGTTACAGATGAGAAAGGTAAGGCACAGAGAGGCTGAGTAACTCCCCCTGTCATCCAGCTTGAAAGTGGCAGCGCCAGAGCTGGAACCCAGTGACCCAGAACCCATCATCAGCTACGGAAGTGAAGACATGCTCAGCGAGACAATGTTCCATGTCAGAGCATTTTTATTTCCCCAAGAGTGCACACATTTGTGGGAGGAGGGTCTCAGTTAGAAACAGCGTCCACATCAGATGACAACCACTAGCCTCTCTGTTCTGAGGCCCTTGCAGAGCCCAGTTCATTCTACCTGTCTCCTTTTATGCTGAGTTCTCAGCATATCTCACACACACGCAGCCTGGCCTCCAAAGTTGCCCCACCTACACCATCTGAAACACCTGAACCCAACAACAGACAGGGTTCAAACATTTTCTTGGACTTCACCTCAGTGTCAGGGCCAGCCTCAGCACAAACAGCTCCTCGCAGAGACAGGAGCCTTCAACTGCAGAGTCCTGAGTCAGGAGAAGGGCAGCTTCTGCCCAGCTGAGCCAGCAACAGGCATGTTACCACAAAACTTCCAATCACTACAGCCATTTGTTTGATTCCCTGTAAAGGTGTCAAGCATTTACGGATTATATTGGTCCGAACTCTTGGCTGTGTCAGAAGCCCAACTTAAATCGGTTTAGAGGGAAAAAGGAACTTAATGGCTCCATGACCAAAGTGTAGACAAGACAGGGATGGATCATGGAAACGGAGACAGATGGAACCAGGGCCTCGCGTCCCTGCTGGTCCCTACACACACGCATCAGTTGCCCCTTTGCTTCTACTTTGTCCTTGTGGAAGGGATATGGCCCCTTGAAAATTCCTCAGATGAGGAAGGACTTTCTCCCAGGCAGAAGGCTGGCCCAGAGGGAGGGAGTTTCCTGTCCTTGGGGAGTGAGGGGATGAAGAAGGGAGGGTGATCCCTTTCCAAAGAGTGGGGAGTGGGAGTCCGGGATGGGATTCCTTTCCTGGACACAAGGCAGGACTCCCCAACACAAAGAGTTCAGTCTTGCCTTCACGAATCATTCAACAAACAGATATGGGAAGACCTGCGATAGTACCCTGATGTGCTAGCCACTGTGGAAAGGAGGGCTCCAGAGACGGTGATCAACATGAGGACACAGTTCTGCCCTATACCTTGCACTTTGCTGCAAATGCTTCACCAAGGTGAGTAACCAAGAGAAGGAGGTACTACAGGTATCAGGGAAGGCTTCCGGGAAGCAGTGACATCTAAGTTGAGACCTAATGACAAACAAGTGTCTCCCAGGTTTTGGCTTTTTTTTTTTTTTTTTTTTTGGGTGAGGGTAAGGGATGGGGAGGGGAATGTGGTGGAGAGGAGACTGGAATGAACATTCCAACCGGAGACAACAACTCTGAGCTAAAAGATCAATGTGTGAGGGCTGCAAAGAAAACCACGGTGAGGGGGAAGCAGGCTGGAGTACTGGCATGGAGGACCTTGTGGGCCAGAGTGAGAGCTTGGACTTGACCTGAAGACAGTGGAGAGCCACGGGAGTTCTAAGGAAGAGAGCAGTGGCACTGTCTGATTTCCAATTCTGACATCCTTTGGTTCCCTGGGTCAAGGTGCACCTCCCACACGGGCAGAGAGAACATTCTGAGTGAGTTTTAGTTTAGACCTCCTAAAAAGTAACTAGAGAAAACACCTCAAGCCCCCTACAAGCAGTAGTTACAGAAATGGGGGATAGGTGTTAAAGAATGAGTGGCCGGGAGGGTGAGAATGATCTGAGGGTGGGCATGCTCCCCACTGTGTAACTAAGCTAGCGGGGAGGGAACTAGGGAGCCCTTCTCTCATTCCCCTAGGACTCTGGCTGGTACCGAAGGGCTGCCACTTCCTTGCCTTCTTGCTGGGTCTCCACTTCTTCATGGGCAGGATCTGCCAACACTGGGAGCAGGAGGCTAGGGCTGGGTGAGGAAGCTGCTAGATCCTCCTCAGGTGAGCTGCACGGGGTGAAGAGTTCTCTGTTCTGTTCTCCTGGATTCTGTATCCTGTGGCCCCACAGTATGGAGGCCAAGGGCTAAGTCCGTGGAGCACACTGTGGCCAGGTCCAGACTGAATCTAGGTGGTTTTCCTGAAAAAGAAAATGGCCTCTGGAGGAGGGGGTAGAAGCTGAGAGTGAAACAATTGTTTGGTTACTGCCTGGTCTTGACCTTCAACACACACACGTACCCACATACACATACTTTGTGCCCAGGGTGCTAGGAACCAGAGGTTCATACCAGCAGCAATAGGGGGAGGGACTGAGCTATGGGACCTGGGGGAGGGGAGGGGCAGGCTGGGCCTTGAAGGTGCGGGGCAGGGCTTCGTGGCCTTCAGGACAGGCCAGGATAGAGGCAGCCCTCCCCCTCAGTAGCTTCAGGTGGCTCCTTCACAGCAATCCTTCTGCCCGCCAGGCGCTCCAGCTGGTGGGTCTCAGTTCTCCAAAGGCTCTTTCTCTCCACCCCTTAGCTTCTGTTCCTCCGCTGTGTCTGTCCCTGGCCTTGTCTCACTGAGACTCAGTCTCTGTGTGTCTGTCTCACTATCATGGCCCTGTTTTGTTTCATCTCTCTCTTGATCTCCATTGCAATCCTTGTTTCCAACTGTGTCTCGTCCATGTGGCTTCTGTCTCCATGCCTGCCTCACTCGCTTTCTCCATCCCCCCTCTGTCTCTCTGTTATCTTTGTCTCCTCTGTCTCTCTGCCTTGTCCCCACTTCCATCCTCACCTTCCTCTTCTACATGTTTCACCTTGGTTGCCACCTCTGTTCTTGTCTCCCTTCTGCTCCCCCCGCCCCAAATCTAGCTCTCTCCTCCATGTCTCATCCTTGTCTCTGTGAACCCTTATCTCTTATTCCTTTCTCCATCTTTCTCCATCACTGTTTCTGTCCCTTTCTCTCCCTGTCTCCGACTCTGTCTCCTCTCTTCATCCACAT
Organism: Bos indicus; assembly: GCF_029378745.1. Lineage (NCBI taxonomy): Eukaryota > Metazoa > Chordata > Mammalia > Artiodactyla > Bovidae > Bos > Bos indicus. The sequence continues at coordinate 52,309,207 of NC_091774.1, read as the reverse complement.
CCTCTATCCCCATCCCAGGTCCCATCTCTTTCTCGTTCTTATCGCCATTCGCCCTCCTGAGCCGCCTCCGTGGTCCCCTCCGGGATAGGACCTCGATGGGGGCGGGGCCGAGGGACTGAATCAGAATAACTCGGTTAACTGGACGAATTGAATTAACTTCTTAACACGAGCGAGCGCCGCCAGGCCTGTTTCCCCTCCCTTCTGCGGGGCCGCAGGTGGGGAGGCCAGGGAGAGGGGTCGGGACCCTACGGCCTGGCACGATGCATACACTGAAGGTCTGGTCCGGACTGGGGCGGGATGGGGACTCTAGGGATGGGGGCCCGGGCAGCCTGCCCTGCATCTCTCGAGCCCTAAGAAGGCGGCGGCTACCCTTTGGGTGGGGGGTCGGGGAGACTGGGGGCGGGGTCTTGGCCGTCCAGACCCCGCCCCGACGAGCTCGCCCCGCCCCGCCCCCTCCGCGGGGTCCTGCGCGTTAAAAGGCGCGCGGGCCGGGCTGGGCTGCACTTGCGTTGCACCAAAGCGGAGCGCGGCCGCGACGGGGCGGGCGGTCTCGCGGGCGCTCAGAACTGGCCTCGGGTCCTCAGCGCCTGGCGCTCCAAACCCCATCTTGACCCCAATCCGGCCTGGGACCCAGACTCCGACCCGGCCAGGCCCGGTCCCCGCCCCCGCCCCCCGGGCCGATGGACTACTCCTACCTCAATTCGTACGACTCGTGCGTGGCGGCCATGGAGGCGTCCGCCTACGGCGACTTCGGCGCCTGCAGCCAGCCCGGCGGCTTCCAGTACAGTCCCCTGCGACCCGCCTTCCCCGCGGCCGGGCCTCCCTGCCCCGCGCTCGGCTCCTCCAACTGCGCGCTTGGTGCTCTACGGGACCATCAGCCTGCGCCCTACTCGGCAGGTGAGCCCAGCCCTGGTCCAAACCTCCCTGCAGATCCTACGGCACCCCCAGCCCCTGCCCATTCGGCAAGTGGTTGCGACGGTCCCCCACAGCCGCCACAATCTCTGCCCTAGCCAGATCCTCCAACTTCCCGCGGGACCTACAGCCTCTCGAGTAAGAGGAGGTTCCCTAGGCAGAGTTGAGCCCCACCCTCTCATCCTTCCTGTTCCTCTTTCTCGCTGCTGTATCCCTATCCTGTGCTCTTCAGGTCAAGGAAATAAATAGATCCCTGGTCTAGCCCCAGACTCTTCACCAGGCCCTCCCCTGCCCACAGGCAACGATTGACCACCAAACCTCTCCATACCCTGTATCCTTGGAAGATTGCTCCCGGCTCAGGCCAGTCAGACTGCCCATCCTTATCATCACCACCCCACTTCATGCCCGGCCCCAGCATGGGCCTGGGCGGCAGATGAGCTGCCCAGCTGGGAGCCTTCCTAGAGCTCCAACACCATCAAGCCTCTACTGCCTGGTTTCGAACCCATCCTACATGTGCCCAAACCCTCTTGCACCACTGAAACCCATTCTGTGGCCAGAAGAAAAGGATGCTCAGGTCATTAAGCCACTTTCATTTCTCCATTCCCCTGGAGATTTTCCCAGCTAGAGTCCTGCAGAACCCAGAAGCAGCCCCATGAGATGCCCAAGCCTCCTTCATCCAAGTCTCTAACTGAACCTTCAACCTCATGAAGGCTCTTAGCCACCCTCATCTCTCCAGTTAGAGTCAAAGCTGCCCCACCCAATCTCATTTCCTTGCTTCCTGGGACCACAGGACTCAGTAGAAGATTGGGACCGGTGTGATGGGGAGGGATAGTGAGAGAGACCTGAGCTTGGAGAAATGAAAACCAGGGAGAAACTGGAGTCAAACTGCAACAGGGATAGGGAGATTGGGTACTTGGGGTCATATGCACATGGGGACTGTGGAGATAGAAACAGAAAACGGGGAGATGGGCCCCCAGAAAGCTGGAAGTCTGAGATGAGGAAGATGGGGACAGATACACAAAGATTGAGCAGAGATGGAAAGATCGGAGTCCCTGGGAGAAATGGGGACCCAGGGCTGGGGCGATGAAATAAATACCAGATGATGCGGACAGGAATTATGGGAGATGGGGACCCGGGAAGACTGAAAACAGAGATGAGGAAGATGGGGATAGGCATGAGGTGCTGGAGACAGGATTAAGGGAGATAGAGAACTAGGGAGACATGACAAAGATACTGATAATGGAGATCTCTGGAGAATGGGGAGACCTAAACAGGGGCTGGAGACAAGAATGGGGAGGTAGTATCAGAAATGCTGTCTGCGGAGCAATGGGAAATGGAAGGGGCACATGGGAGACTGCACAGAAAGAGTGACGGGTAGGGTTGGGGCTGGTTTTTGGAGGAGCTGGTAGAAAGAGGTGCCTGGGAGGAAGAAGAAGGGCAAAGAGAAGATGGAGGAAGCTGGGAGGGGAGAAATAACCCTTCACAATGGGTACAAAGAGAAGAATGGTCCAGAAGGGGAAAGTTGCAGATCGATGAGGATGGAGAGAGATGAGGAAGAGGAGAGGGGGACACCTGGAGGAGAATGGGATGTGAAATGGGGCTGAGGAAATGAGGCCTGGGGAGAAGAAGGATGCAGGGTGAAGATGGCCAAATTTTTAAATGTCAGAGAGTCCGTGGCAGGGCTGAAGGTAGACCTAGGCAGGAGAGTCTCAGTTATCCAGCTGCAGTCCATGAGACTGGTTATTGGAGAGACAGGGTGTTGGCGAGACCTCACAGACAGCGCAGGCTAGGAAGGATAGAACAGGATCAGAAGTCAGGTCGATTGAGGGTCGCAGGGGTGGGTAGACTGGTGGGAGGTGGAAGGAACGCTGCGGAGGGCAGCGACAGGTCAAGAGTCTTGACAGAGAATCAGATTTTTGGTTCCCTAGCTGCAGCTGTTGGGTCCCAGGTCTCCCCGCGCCCTGTCCGCCTTCATCCCTGCCGGCTCTATCCAGCGGTGGTGAAGCGATCTGAGATTGAGAGGGCCAAGCCCAGGGGCCAGGTCAGGGGTAGGGGACCGTAAGCGATCCCTCAGGCGCAGAACCCAGCGGGCCGGGCTCGGCTCCTCACATCCCACCCTCGTTGATTCCCCCCTCCCGCACACATCTGTAGTGCCCTACAAGTTCTTTCCGGAGCCGTCGGGCCTGCACGAGAAGCGCAAGCAGCGGCGCATCCGCACCACGTTCACCAGCGCGCAGCTGAAGGAGCTGGAACGCGTCTTCGCCGAGACTCACTACCCCGACATTTACACGCGCGAGGAGCTGGCCCTCAAGATCGACCTCACGGAGGCTCGCGTGCAGGTGTGTTTTCGCGGATGTGTGCGGGGAGCGCGCGCGCGCGCGGAGCAGGGCGGGAAGTTAGTGTCTGACACCTGGGGGTCCGCGGGACAGAGGGGCCTCACTCGGGCAGCCGGCGGGTGCAGCCTGCTGGCAGAGAGCTAGGGCCAGGAGCCAGGGCGTGGGCTGGCGGTGACAGGGCAGGAGAGGACCGGCAGCTCCGGGAGGCAGGCGGCGGGCAGACGGGGCCTGAGGCCTTCGGCAGAACGGAGCTATTCAGCGTCACGATTTCCCCTTGTCTCCCGGGTAGGGCTGAGCACGGTAGAGTGATGCTTGGGAAGCCAGGATGGAGGACGAGTGGGTAGAGGGTCAACTCTAGGTTGGCCTCGGGGCCAAACGAGGCCAAACAGGGGGAAAGCCAAACCTATGAGCCTGGAACGCCCGGGGTTCAGGGTAGGCGCAGGAGCTGGGTCGGGACAGACTTTTGTCGATCTTATAAATCTGAGTTCAGATGTTCAGCTGGAGCGCATTTACTGAAGACCCTGAACAAAAGGTTTCCCAAGTGCCCTAACCCGCTCTCTACAGCCCCGGGCTTCTTGTAGGGAGGAACTGGGGCAAGGGCTTTGGGATACGAGGAGAGCGAAAAACGAGGCCGGTCCAGGAGGCAGAGAACACCGGGAGGCGGCGGGGTCGGCGGGTGGGCAGATCCTAAGGGGAAGACGCTGAGGACCTGGGGGAAGAGACCAGTGGAGCAGGAGAGTGAGGCGAGCCATGAGGAGGGCAGCGAGCAGTGGTGGAGGGCCGAGGGGCCAAGACTCGGAAGGCTGGTTGTCAGTAATCGTGACCCGGCCCCTTCCGGACGGAGGTCTCACTCGCACCTGGCGGTCCCGGGCTGACCGGTCCCTGTGCCCGCAGGTCTGGTTCCAGAACCGCCGGGCCAAGTTCCGCAAACAGGAGCGTGCGGCCAGCGCCAAGGGTGCGGCGGGCGCGGCGGGAGCCAAAAAGGGTGAGGCGCGCTGCTCGTCTGAGGACGACGACTCCAAGGAGTCCACTTGCAGCCCCACGCCCGACAGCACCGCGTCGCTGCCGCCGCCGCCCGCGCCCGGCCTGGCCAGCCCACGCCTGAGCCCCAGCCCGCTGCCCGCCGCCCTGGGCTCCGGGCCCGGACCTGGGCCGGGGCCACAGCAGCTCAAGGGCCCGTTGTGGGCCGGCGTGGCGGGTGGTGGGGGCGGCGGGCCAGGCGCGGGCGCAGCGGAGCTGCTTAAGGCCTGGCAGCCAGCAGAACCTGGGCCCGGGCCTTTCTCGGGGGTTCTGTCCTCCTTCCACCGGAAGCCCGGCCCCGCCCTGAAAACCAATCTCTTCTAGCCGCTGGCCTCCAGAGGCTCCGGGCCTGCCTACCCCTGCCCCTCCAGGGCCTGACAGCCCCTTCCCATCCCAGGTCTGCCTGCTGGCCCCACTCCCACTGTGTCTGACCCCTCCGTGTGCCCTCCCCAGCTTCGGAGACCAAGCCAGGGCTACTCTCCCCCCATTCCGCACCGTGGGGGTGGGGGTGGGGGAGGGTACTTTTCACTGGGATGCCCTCCAGGAGAGCTCAGAGCCCCCTGGCTCTCTTTGAAAAGGGGATCAAACAATGCCTGCCCCAACAGTGCTCAAAGGTGAATCCTCAAATGGAACAGCCCGGCTTCCTCCCCTGCCTCTGCAGCTGGCTGGGTCTCCCCTCGGCTGGTCAGCTGGTCATCATTGGGATAAAGAGTGGCGAAAAGGGTCCCACCTCGGTTTTCTCCCTCACTCCTCCCCACCCATCCTCAGCCGGTCTGGCACAGAGGGGAGGCCCTGAGATGAGCAGAGCTGCCAGGGCATCGGAACAGAGGGGCTTCCTCTTTCCTGTCTTTTTTGTTGTTGTTGCTGTTCTTTTCTTTGAAAAACTTGTAATTTATTGAGGTGAGTTTTGCTCAATCCAAATAAAACTTAATTTATTGACATCACACTGGAACCCTTCGGTACCCACGAAGGGGATAGGCTGCCTGCAAGAGCCCAGTTCCCCTTATGACCAGCGAGGAACCCCCAGCTGCCACACAGCTGCAGTGCAGGTGGTATAGACCAGGAGACAAAACTAAGCAAACTGGCGCTTTGTGGCCAAGATTCTTTGCCCCCACCCAAACCAGCCCTAATAACATTAAAGTGCCCGCCCTCCCTAAACCCACACAGAAAAGCTTAAATAAACCCCAGCCCGGTTCTCGGGCTATTCCTTCATTTCCGGACGGACACCCCTGAGAGGGGGTTGGGAGAAGTCCCAGCTGAGCCCCTCCACCAGTGGTTCAGCCTGGGTGGAGGGTAGCAAGAACAACGGTGAAAGTGGGGACCCAAGACGTACCCATATGGACCCCATGACCTCCCTGGGGCTGGAGGAGTGGCCCAGAAAAGGAGGACAGCACCAGAATAACCGAGGTCCTCGGTAACCATGGCAACTGACCTCCGCAGCCCTGGCTCTAAAAGGTGAGGGGTAGGATGTCCTAATTAGGACAATGATTGGGCAAATGACTGGGCAGTAGGGAACACAGGTCCCCAATAAATAGGCAGAAAAGTACTGCCCCGACCCCTTATAACTCTTAAACTTCAGGGCTCTGGCTGGGCCTTCAAGGGCGGGTGTGGCGCTCAGTTCGCAGCTTCAAAATGCCACCGCGGTCACTTGCTGAGCTGCAGGGTGTCCAGAAGGAGGCGCTTGTGAGCCGGGTCCTGCACCCCAGCTTCCTCCAGGTCTTCTTCAGTGATGTCGCTGTAAGGGTAAGAGATGCTGGGAGAAGGGCCAGGTGGTCCCGAGAGCCCCTAGCTCCGCCCCCAAGGCCAGTCCCACCCCATCCACTTCCAGCCCCGCCCCCACCTGAGAAACTCCAGGTCGTCCCAGCCATTGTGCACCAGTCCCTCCTCATAGCGTTCCAAGCCGATGGCCCTCAGCCAGGCTCCCATGCCTGCCTCACCCAGCCCGCCAGCCCGCCCGACCTGCGGGCACGGAGCCTGAGGGAACAGAGCAGGTTAGAGGCAGCACTGAGGGGGCCTGCACACACAGGACTTGCAGGCAGCCATATTCTGCCGCCTGCTCTGGGGTGGGGAGAGAGGCATAGCAAGGGGCTGATTCCTGCGACCTTCAGCTCCCCAGTGCCCAGCCCAGGGCAGGGGACACCACTGAGTGCTGAGTGGTGAAGTAAAGAGATGCCCCCACCGCAGGCAGGCACACTCTGCAGGCACACAGCCACCCCCGGCCCACATACCTCTTCTGCCAGGTCCTCCTGGATGCTCTCCCGGATGCGAGGCGGAGGGAAGCTGAGAGGCCGGCCGTAGTCCGAGGGCAGCCCACGGGGCGGCTGTAGCTCCAGGGGGCCTGGCAGGAGCATGGCTCGGCCAGGCCCGGCAGGAGCATAGTCCACCTCACTCAGTGTCTTGGCCATCTGCAGCACTGAGCAGGAGCGATCATCCCCACTGGCTACATCCCCCAGGAAAGTGCTGGCGGGTGAGGGGCCTGGCGGGAGCGGGGGTCTTGGATGGGCCTTGGGAGGTGGTGGGCCACGAGCCTCACCCCCACTGCGGCCCCGGATCACTGGCCCTGGCAGAGGATCCAGACCAGGGGGCAGGAAGATGGCCGAATCCGGCAGTGGTGGTGGTGGAAAGTCTGGAGGGGGCAGTGTGCCCCCAGAGTCCTCATCTGATGAGCTCCCCTCTCCTGCACGAGGAGGCCGATGGCGCCCAAGCTGTGGGGCAGGCACTGTGATGGCCACTTTGTTCTTGGTGGCAGGTGGGACAGGAGCCCTGGCAGGTGAGGGTGGCTCCGGGGGCAGCAGCTGGTGTGGCACCCCTTCAAGGACGTAGTAGGCAGGGTTATTGAAGCTGTTCTTGGGTGGGGGGGCCACCACCCCTTCCAGCTCTGGAGCCCCCTCTGGCTTCAACCTGGGTTTGGGAGCAGAATAAAATCAGGGCCCAGAATCAAGGGGAGAAGGGCAGTGGGTGCGGTGGAAGGAGCACCGGGCGGGGAGTCAGGAGATGTAAGCCCCCACCCCTAGACTTGCATGTGACCGTGGGCACGTCACCTTCCCTCTCTGCCCCTTTGTGTCTTCATCTCTAAAACTGGGGAGACAACTGGATAACCCCCAATCTTCCTTGCCTCACTCGCTAAAGAGTCTCCAACCTTTTTTTGATTTTGTAACTGTAAAAGCTGTAAAATGGGTGAAAACAGAGGCCAGAAGGCAGGGCAATAAAAGCCTTCAATGAGAATGACCAGCCAGATGTGGAAAGCCCTGGAGGCACCTGAGCCCAGTCTACTGAGGAATCTTACTCACAGATTCAGGTTAGTTTTATTCAAGGCTGAAGATAAAACCAAGGTGCCTGATAACAGCTGAAGATGACTGAAAATGCACCAGGAGTCTTTATGTTCAAATGACAACTGGATATAATTAAAAAGCAAGCCTCACTTTCCCAAAGTATGATCCATGGAACACTATACTTGACCTTGACCCTTAAACAACATGGGCTTGAACTACAGGGGTCCAACTCTATGCAGTTTTTTTCACTACTATGGTATTGCACAATATATGAGCCACATTTGCTGAATCCATGCGGAACTTCAGATACACAGGAACTGGGGATCCAGAGGGATGACTATGAGTTATACACCCTTAACCCCTGCCATGTTCAAGGGTCAACTGTAGTTCCCCAGGATATTAATAGTTATTGCATGGAAAAGTTTCCTGGCCCATTAAGTTTGGGAAACTATATTCAACACAGCTGAAAAAGGATTTCCTTCCTGTCCACAAGCTCAGAGCTTTTGCTGATACTATTGTGCACTGGGAATATCTAAGAAAAGAATCTAGTAACAACCATTTCCCAAACTCATTTGACAACAAAGCGTTTTCCAATGGGGCATCTTGTAGGACAGTGTTCCACAGAACGCCCCAGGGAAATCTGCTGAGACACAGGCCTTCTCCAAACAGAAGGCTCAACTTAAGTATCTAAGGGAGCTGTTGCAGAAACCATTTCTAAGTCTATTTTTTAAGACAGAAGTGAGAGGAGAGGCTGACTGTGCTCCCTTTGACTCAGAGAACCACACCTTCAGGAGGCCTGGCTGGCCAGTGGCCACGGGTGTAGGGCCCCACAGAGACCCAAGCAACAGATGATCCCCAGGCCAACCCTGAGAGCCACGCACAGTGATGGATCAAGATGGATAAGGGATTGGAATGACAAGTTTCCTTCTCTCACCTGGGAGTCAAGGGCTCCTCCCGGGGAGCAGCTCGGGGCGGGGCTGGGGGCCTCCCAGTTGGTGGTGGCTTCTCTGGTTCTTCAAATAACTTGGACAGGGGGCAGGAGGCCTCTGTGGAGGCTGGCTTGCGGCTCCCTGACCTGCAGGGTGCACAGGGGAGGGAGATAAAGCAGGAGCTGGCCACGAGTCCCCAGGCACCGCTTCAAGTGACTCCCCACAGAGCCCCAGCTCACCGGGGATCCTGGCTGCCTCGGGACACAGAGGGGGCTTTGCTCTTTGCTCCTGCCTCGTCCTTATCAATGCTGATCCACTCTGTGAGGGGAAGGGAAAGGAGACTTAGAAGGGACCTGGGGTCCTGCACCTCATAGACACCCATGGGCTAGCTAGCCCCTTCCCAGCTACTCCCTAGGGCAGGTCCACCCCCCAGACCTGGCTGTACAACTGCCAAATGTTCCAGGGATTCCAACGCCCGCCCCGCAACCCTGGTCCTCCTCTCCTAGACCTGCCCGCACCGCCCCATTGTATGCCCCAAACCCCTCCCAATGGAGCCCCCACCATAGAGTCGCTCACGGGTGCCCAGGCGCTCTGTGGGCACCCGCACCTTCATGGAGCCACGGATGTTGCCTGTCTCCTCGCCGCGGTGGGACAGGAAGGTCAGGAACTGCTGGGCTGTGCTGCCAATCATTGACTTGAGCGCCACCACGCACTCCCCTGAAGGGCAGATGGAACAGACCAGCAAATTGCCAAGCCTTCCTAGGGCCCTGCTCGGCTTTCTGTGCCCCTCAGCCCCCCTCTGCCCTCACCATAGGATTCGTAGCCGTCCATGGACTTGACTGTGAGCAAGAGGTGCTGGTCTTGCAGGTACTCGATATCAGCCAGAATGGGGTTGAGCTGGGAGCAGAGAGGCCCAGTGAGGAATAAAGCACCCCCCACCCCACTTCCTGCCATGACTGTGGCTCATCCCATCCTCAAGCTTGTCCATGCTCACTCCCGTCCACCTGAAGGAAAGATTTCCATGGGCCTTTCAGAGCACTCAAGAGCCCTGTAACTAACTGATTTTCTGCATCAACAATTGCCAACACAGCATCTGACGTTTAGTGAAGCCTTGAGAAGTATCTATGGAACGAATGAGTGAACTGCAACTTGGTCTCCAAACCGCCCTCCCCCCGCAAGTAAAGCACATGCCGTCGTCCTCACTCATGCCCACTCCACGCACAAGCCCACACTGTGGGCTCTTCCCACCCTCCCAGGCAGGCTCCAGGTGGCATCTGGCTGCACTTCCCTCTGTGCCCTCACCCCCAAGCCTCACCGTGGGCAGCTGGCGTGAGGACCACTGCACCTTGAGGAAGTTGATGTTGTCACTGCTCTGGGCATCATTTTCAAAGCTCTTCTTATATTCTGGTGGGGGAGGGGACACCCAACTGAGTGCCACCTCTCAGCTTCCCTTCCCCCTAACTAGGGGGCTGCCCACTCTGGGCACCTCAGGCCTCCCATCCCCAATGACCCACACCCAGCCCTGGGCCCCGCCTCAGACCCTCCAGACAGGTAGAGTAGAACTCGATGAAGAACTTGGTGCGGCTGGCCGTCTTCACAATGGCCTCAATGCTCTCAAATTCGATGTAGGCCTGGTCTGAGGTCTTTGAGAGCCCTGAGGGGCAAAGGGAGGAATGCAGACAGGAGGGCTGAGAGGGTGGCAGAAGGAACAGGACACAGACACTGAGCACTGGGGCAGGGAATCTGGAGCCCTGGCAGAGCAGGAGGGAAGGCCAGGAGGGGCCTCCTCCATCCCAAGCAGCCCAGGGAGACCCCAAAGCTTGGACCTGAGGCTGGGACAGACAGACAACCCAAGAATCAGAGACCATCTGAGAAGGGGCTGGGAACCAGAGTGCCTGCAGGATAGGCCCACCAACAATCCACCATGCCACTAGGCACACGGGTACATGAGGAGCCCCAGGCAGGCAGAAACATGTACACAATTACCTCCATACGCACACACCTGCTCACAGGCATATACCTCTCACGGTGACTCAGGAACACAGACAGCTTTACACATCACATATTCAGACACATTCCTGCACATGCATGTATGTACCCGCCCCTACACACCCACCCACACACACACTCAGATATATTCAAAGCTATGCACACCCCCCAGGCTAGCACCTGCACCCACCCAGATGGATGCCGCACCCACAGCACAGCCAGAATAGCCACCTTTCTTGGAGATGAACTGAGAGGTAACTCCAACCTCAAATGTCCCAAACACGGGGGAGTGGTCGCTGGTGACGATGTCATCTGTGCAACCTGGGGGAGGGGAGTAGGAATGGGGGCTCAGGGGAAAGCTCCTTACTCTCTGCTCCTGACTCCCAAAGCCAAGGCAGAGTCAGGTCAGGGACCACCCGGGATCGCCCATCACCCTGTCCGGGAGGCTCTGACCATAGGAATTGCAGATGATGTGGGTCTCGGGATAGGATTTCCAGAGAATCCGGTCACACCATGAAGGCACGTTGGTCCGGACCTGGGGCAGGGTCAGCAGTGTGGTCAGGGGTCAGCTGGGGGTTGCTCAGCTGAGGCCCATGCCCCTACCACACTGGGTCCAACATCCACCTCCAACACCCAGGATCACCCCCAAGGCCTCAAGGGGCCATAGAGGCTGGAATGGTAAGTGCAGAGGCTTGACCCCACACACACTCTTGATTCACCACAGTCCTGGGGGGTCTCCTTGGGCCTAACCCATTCTCCTCACTCACCCCAGTTGGCTTCTGCTTGTGCCAGGCATACGTGTCCCGGGAACCCCGCTCATAGCGGTAAGTGGGTGGGAAGGAGATCTCCTCCTCACCTAGGAAAGGCAGGGATGGAGGGGTCAGGGCCCTGAAGACCCGGGGATCCTACTAGGACCCTGGCCCTCAGGGACTGCCGCTACCGCGCCCATACTCACTGAATCGAAGGAAGACCTTGTGCTTTTCCCGCTCCAAGTTGAGCTGGTCCACCCTGAGCAGGGGCTCAAACTCCTTCCTGCTGATGTAGTTCAGGATCTCCTGAGGGGAGAGGGCACATAAAAGCTGGGGCCTTGCCCTCTCAAGCCAGAGGTGAGAGCCCAGTTAGGCCCCAGCCCAGCCTCCCTACCCACCACCCACGGGCCCTGCTCACACCTGTATATCCATGTCCAGGCGGTAGTTGAGGTCCCCGAACCAGAAGAGGTGAGTGAAGCGCAGAGATATGTCAAAGGCGCTGAGCTGCCGATCGCCCAGCGTGAGTAGCCGCAGGATGTCCAGGTAGTTCTGGTTCCGCCTGTGGTAGGGGTAGGGGGAGCTCCAGGGTCAGATGTCAGGCACAGACATGTAGATAAGAAGTCTCTGGCTGGGGTTGGGGACAGGGCAGGGATCAGGGTCCCTGGGGACAAGGTCAAAATCAGGGATAGACAGAGGGGTCCTGAGTTGAGGTAAGGAAGGAGGCCTTGGGGGACAGGGATGTAGGAGGGTCGTGGACTAGAATACGGGAGAGGCAATAGGTCTCAGGAACAGAGGATAAGGCTAAAGAGATGACTGGGAAGGCACCCCCTCACCGGGCCGTCTTCTCATTTCCTGAGGTGAGGTGACAATTCACAAAGCCAAATGAGGTGCCATTGAACATGAAGGAGACACCCACGGCCCCCTTGTTTCCTGTCAGGGCAACAGAACAATGTCTGGGTCACCCTCGGTGGGCTCCCAACTTTACCCCCCACCCGTTGAAGCAGCAGTGGAAAGATCCTCCCGACTCCCCCACAACATAAGGCAGGCAGTTCCCTGCATACACAACCACGCCTTCTCTGGGGTCCACACCGGGCACTTGCAGCCCCATCTGGATGGTCTGAGTCTGTCTGCACGTGAGAGCAGAGTCCCTGGAGATCACAGGGACCCCGGTGTTGAAGGGGCAAGGCTTTGTAGATACTGAGCACAATCTATCCTGAGGTAGCACACTGGACTGCAAACAGGGAGACCTGGGCACTATGCTGGTGCCAGGCTCTATCATGTGCTAGCCTGTGCGACCTGGGACAGGTCACTTGACCACTCTGGGCTCGAGTTTTATCATCTATGAAATGGAGATAATTATCCTGGCCATGCCTCCTGGTAGGGCTGGAAGAGATTTAGAATATGAACATGCTTTGCAAAGTTCAAAGAGTTCTATAGATAGGAGACCCTGGACCCTGGCTGGAAAGGAAGCAGGAAGAGTAGCCAGAGGGACCCCACCCTCTCTCCTCACCCAGGGTGTTGGCAATGCCGGTCTTCACGCTGGACGTACTGACATGGCTGATGCGGTTCTCGTGCTCTGGCTTGACCAGCACGGCCACCTTGATGTTCCACAGAGACTGCATAGCAATCTGGGGAGAGGGTGCAGGGTCACCCCTGCCCCAGGCTGGGCCACTGTCCCCACCTCCCTCACCCTCACCCTGCCCAGCCCACACTATAGACGGTTCTGGAAATCACAAGGTAAGAAGGCCTGCCACACCTTTTCCTGAGGAACCAGAAAGAGTGGCCTTCCCACAGCATAAAGGACTCAGGGTAGACTTCCTAAAGGATATTCCCAGGGACCAGAAGGAGAGCCAGTCAAGCTGGGGGGAGCCAGCCAGTGTGTGGGGAAAGGAGCTGGACACAACAACACCCCCTCACCGGGCGGTAATCCAGATCCGTGAGCTCCTTGAGGCCCCCGCGGAGCAGGTCCAGCCACTCGCGGTCGCCCACCGAGTTCTCCTGGGTCCCAAAAACATAGATGTCATGGGGTATGGTCACCGTGACCTCATCCAGGGTCTTCCCCAGACCCTTCGATGTGAACCAAGATGTCACATTTTTCGGAGGCGGCACACTTCCTGGAGGTGGAGGGGACGGGGCAGTCAGGCCCCTGCCTGGAGCCCTTCCTCTCTCCCACCCGAGTCCCTCCGCAGGCCTGACCCATGTTCCAGGTGCCTATGAAGATGGAGATCATGTCGGGCTCGTCCTGCTTGGAGTGCTTGTTCTTCATGAGCTGCAGGAGCTGGCAGAAGGCTTCACGCTTCTGCAGGGGACAGCGGTTAGTCAGGCACAGGTGGGCAGCCAGGAAGTCCCCTTCCACGGGCCTACCCTGCTAGGTGGCCGGTCTTTCAAGGACAGGGACACACCTCTGGCTCACCACCACACCCCCACTCCTCAAGCATACAGCAAGTGCTCAGTAAATGTTCACTGAATGATTATCAGCCCACCCTCGGGCCGCCCATTCTCAGCACACATACTCTCCACCCCATCATCTTTTTCCTCCCATCTGGCAGGGACCCCTGCGGCCCCCGGCGGCCAGGCCCATGCGCTGCTCACCCGGGCGCTGACGAAGATGAAGTCCTTCCGCTGCGTCCGGTCCTTCTCCTTCTCAAACACGACGCCCAGCTTGTTCTGGACCCGCTGGGACTTAATGAGCTGGCGGACTAGGGGATGGAGAATGGGTCACACCACCCTGTGCCCACAGACCCAGGGGGCCCACCCTGCTGCCCAACCTGGGTTGGGCCCTGGCTCACTGCGGTCATGCGTGAAGGTTGTCCAGTCCTCCTGCGAGTCCCGCTGTCTCCTCAACAGCACCAGCCGCCCACCCTCCACGTCCACACTCAGCGTGAACTTCTGTGACTTCCCAATCTTGGTCAGGTCACCCAGGGTCACATCCAGCTTCACCTGCAGGCAAGGAAGTGGGGGTGCTGCTGAAAAGACCTGGGGAGCAGGTAACACCCTCTTCACCTCCACCGGCTCTCTGCCCTGGAATGTCCCCCCACCCCCCGCTATGTACCTCAAAGGCCTGCACAGGGATGGTCTTGGCCTTACGTGTGGATGGCTGCAGTGGGGCCGGGGGGGCTGTGGAACTCATGTCCTGCAGGGCCTTCAGGGCCTGGAGGGGGCAAGGGCAGGGCCAGGTCAGGAGCCTTGCTGAGGGCAGGGGCAGGGAGGGCCACTGCTGATGTTGGTGTCAGTGCTGAACTACAGATTCAGGGTTCAGATCAAGACAAGGCAAGTGGCCAGGTGAGGGGATCAGGGGTCAGAGATCAGGAGTCAGGGCACCTTCTTCTGGATGCCTGACAGGAAGTCCTTTAGCACTGACAGCTTCAGCACCAGGCTCTCTAATTCCTGCTCCCCGGTCTGTGGTGGGTTCTGCAGGGAGAACGAATGAGGTTTGTCCATGAGACCACCTAGCAGGAGCCCCCCCGCCCAGTCCCGGAACACAAACCCACCCCCAGAGCTCTCTCCACAGTCCCACCTGCTGCTGCAAAAGGCGGGTCACCATGGGTGAGCTCTGCTGGTCAAACACCTTGGACAGGATCTCCAGACCTGACAGGACCTTGTCCACCTCACTATGGAGACACTAGGTCAGAACTCCTCACTCTGACCCAGGTACAGGGAAAAGGGGCTGAGTGTGTAGGAGTTTCAGCTGCCCCCATGAGGATACAAGGGTTGAGGTGAGGAAGAGTCAGGAGGCAACAGCAGGCTCTCTGTACTGAGCCAGAGGTCAAAGGTCAGGGCATCTGTGTAGCAAGGGAGCGGGAGAGGACAGCTATGAGGTAAGGGTGGGGCGCATGGCATTGGGTGCCCCAGGTACCTGTGCAGCCTCCGGCATGAGGTGGCGAGGGTGCGGGTGAGGTGTGGCAGGTTGCTGGCTCCACCCCGCACGGCCTCCAGGTCCAGCCCGTAGCTGCCTTTCAGGTACTCATGGGAGACAGTGCTCAGCCCATTGGGAGCACTTGGGGGAGGGGTAAGAGGTCAGTGGAGGCCCGCTGATACTGTCCTAGCACCCCACCCCCTCCCTAGAGGAGATGGTACAAGTGGCAATGAGAGTGCAACAGACCAGGGTGTCTGCCTCCTGGGGGTCGGGGAGGGGGTGCCTTAAAGGTCTTCCCACCTTTGTTGAGGGCATGGTTCTCAGAAAAGACAAGGACTGCCTGCTCAGGAGGGATTGGGGGGTCTCACCTCTCAGCAGCTGGAGTTGTGGGGGTCTCAGGGGCTGCTGGGGGGCTGCTGGGCCCCATGGGGGCAGAAATGCTGGTAGAGCCAGAGCGCGGGGGCAGTGGGGGCTTCTCGTCCTCCCCATCTGTGGACAGGGGCCAGGAGGCAGCGGTATGAGCCTCCTGCTCTCCGTGAAGTGGGGGGTGGGGGTGGGTACCATGGCTGTCAGGGCGTTCCATGGAAGGGAATAAATGGCCCAGGCACCAGAAGAGTGGCAGGGGGCTTCAGAGGAGGCAGGTTGAGAAGATGGGGTGGGAAGTCACGGGGGACGTCCGGTGAGGGGCAGGGAAGGTACGTGGCACCCAGGCAGCACCTGAGGCGTCACGGTCGTCCGGCGGGTCCGGCTCTCGCTCCCGCTCCACAGGCAGCAGCAGGGCACACACCAGACCCTGGTTGGGCTGGGCATACAGGCTGATGAGCTCCCCCAGGGTCTGGAAGCGTCGCACTGGCACACCCTGTGAGGTCTGCAGGCCGGGAAGAGTGGGAGAAGTGTCAGTCACCTGGTCCCCAACCTTAGGCTAGAATCAAGGACGGGGTCAGGGTCCAAGCTCCTACCTGCACAGCCAGGAAATCTTCTCCGTCAGGTAGAATTCGGTATGTGTGCACATGCTTCTGATACCTGATGGCAAAGCAGGGGGTCCAAATCTGTCTCCCCCAGGATGGCATCTAAGTCCCAAGGCATCTGTTCCTCCTGCCAACAAGCGGGCCCAGCCCCCGGGGCCCCTTGGCTAGGTTTCCTTGAAACTGTCTACCCAGGCTGCACAGGGTTAATGATGGGGCCTGTCCACTCTATCCTGCTGGTGCTAAGCAGAGCAGGAATGACCGGACCCCACCCCAGACCTACACACGCTCCACACCCACTGCAAGGCCGGGGAAGCAGCAGGCAGCTCTTTTGTGGCTTCCACAGCTGTCTAAACAGACCCTCTGGGCTGTGGTACTAGTCTGGGCCCCCCGCCAGAGTAAGAGTTCTCAGACGCCTGGGTAACTCGTCTGCGTGCATGGGTGACGTGCTATCACAAGTGTGTCTGCTGCCTGTGTTTACGCTGGTTGTATGGTTCTGCTGGAGTCAGGTGTGTCTGAAGCAGTCTTGCTGAGCGGATGTCGGGATACCACCCTAGGGCTTTCCTTTCCCTTCCTCAGACACCAGGAAATTGGGAGGACACATGGGGGCCCCCGGTGGGGGACCTGGGCCTCTAGGAGCCCCAAGCAGAGGAGGGGCACGAGGGGTGCTGACAGATGGCAGCAACAGCTGAGCAGGTGACAGCTGAGCCTGGTCCAAATGGTACAGCCCGCGCTCAGTGGGGGTGGAGGATTTCTACAGCCACGCCTCCAGGCAGGCTTGCCCAAGGGAGTCACCTGGACCCTGTGTCGGCAGTAGGTGGGTACTGGCACTAGAGAGGATCAAACGTCTACTTGAGGAGACCCTATACCCTGGACACAGGGCCACCCTCTCCTCTCAGGAAAACTCTCCTTTTGGGGACTCTCCTGACCACTGGCACAAACTGTGTGGGTATCTGTGTGTGACTGGGTGTATTGGTTTGTGGACTGTGGGTCTGTGTTTATAACAATAATAGCATCCCATTAACTGCGTCTGATCTCTGTGACAAGCCAGGTACTCAATGTCCTACAGACATAATCTCATTTAATCCTCACACTTTAAGGAAGATATTATTATTATCATCCCTATTCTCCAGAAAAGGAAACTGAGGCTCAAGGAAGAAAAGTGATTTGCCTAAGGCCACAAAGGAAGAGGCCCAGCTAGCATTTAGTCAGGACAGAGACCAGGACCTGTATCCTGGCCTGCTTGTCGGATTGCCTGTGACTCCAGGGGCAGGGGTGTGTCTTTGTTTCCCCTGTACACATAGGTGTCATGTACAGGTAAGCAAGTTTGTTTCTGATCACCCACCTCTAGGCTCCTGAGATGCAGGGAGTAACCGGAGTCAGCTGGTAAAGCTGAAGCTCCCACACACAGACAGACCCCCACCCGACCCAGCCCCTCCCTGGTAATGGAGCCAGAATTTTTCCCTCCTGGGACAATAATGTTCCCCGTCCAGACACAGGCCCAGCTGTCCCCCTCCCACTCAACAGCTGACCTAGCACCTGCCTTCCTCCCCTCCCTAATTAGGGGGCTGGTATGCAGGACTCTTAAGATATTCATCTGCCCAGGCTGTCCCTCATCAGTCTCCCCTCTCGGGCCTCAGACGTGGGACATAAGCTGAAACTTAAGGGACATAAGCCCCTTCCTCTTCAGGTCCACTGCCTAGGCCAGGGTTTCTCAACCTCAGCACCACGAACATTATGGACCGCATTCTTCTGTTGTGAGGGACGGTCCTGTGTGCTGTCGAACAGCATCCCTGGCTTCTGCGCACTAGAAGCAGGTAGCACGATACCAGTTGCGAGAATCAAAAATATCTCTGCCAACTGTCCGGAGGGGTAAAATCAAGCCCAAGTGAAAACCCCTGGCCTAGGCCAGTGTACCCCCAAGATGTGAGGAGAACAGAGGGGAAAGAGACAAGGATAGGGACTTGGGAGAGCTCATGGAGCTGAGCAACATAACTAGAGTTAAACAAAGCAGCATCACAGCTTCCCACTCACTACCTCCCACTCCAGAGGCCTACAGGAGCCCACCCAGTGGCTGATCTGGGTTGGGGGGGGCTGCAGCTCAGCAAGATTCCAAAACCGAAAGTGCAAACCCACCCAACACCACCGCCACACATGGCTGATGGGTAGAAGCACAAAACCAGGCCCACTCGGAGAGCTGCCAAATCTAGCCCCACACTCAGCACCCACAGCTCAGGCCTAGGGCAGCCGCATTCCCAGAGCTAGAGCAGACACACTCACTCACTGATTCATGAAATAATGACAAGGCCCCATACAGCCTCCCCTCCCCTTCTCCTCCACACTACCCTGCCCCCCAGACCAGTCATACATATCCAGGCAGGCCCCAGTCTCAGTCCTGGGATTCAGAAAGTCCCCATAAGGAAGCTGCTGGGCATCCCCCCACACAGGCCATCAGTTCTTCTGGCCCCGGCTCCGAGTCAGATACCTGATCCCTTCATAAACACAAATGCACACAACCTTGGAATGTACACCCTCACGCCTGCCTGGAGGATGCCTGACCCGGTCTACCAGAGACTCTTTGCATTTTCCCCAATTACAGCCACCCGGGGCAGCAGGACCCCACATACTCTGCCCCCAGACACACAGCAGGAAGGAAGTGCTCCCAGCATCCTTCATTAAGTCCGGCAGAAAGCCAAGGTCCTCACTCTGGGGGGCGCTGGCGTCCCACGGTCCCAGGCCCTACCCCCACAACACTCAAGGAAGCCCGGGCCGTGCCCCCGCCCGCTCGGAGCCCCGGCCCCACTCACAGGACGCAGAGAGCAAAGGCTCCCGCCACGCTCTCGCTGTCTCGGACCAGGAAGCTGCCATCGCGGCCTGCCCGGGCCAGCAGCTCCTCGGCGGCGGCGCGGCTCAGGTCGCGGTGGTACCAGGCGGGGGCCGGGCTGCCCAAAGCGGCTCCCGGCCCAGCGCCCCCCGGGCCCGGCGCTCCGCACGCGGAGGCCATGGCCCGCGCAGGGCTCAGCGCCGCCCGCGCCCACCGTCCCGCGCCATCCGCCCCGGGACGCTCGGGGCTGAGGCTGGGACCGGGCCCGGGTCCCGGGGCTAAGGATCCGCCGGCGAGGCCGACCCGGAGATCGGAGCTCCGCGTTCCGCCGCGCTTGCCGCCGGGTTTGCCGCGCAGCCGACGCCGCCAGCAGCGCCGGCCTCAACTTGAAGAGAAAGAAAAGTTTGTTCAGAGGCGGCGGGGGAGGGGCAGGAGCGGAGCGCCTTGCCGAGCGGCCGGCCCCCACCCCCACCGCTCGGCCCGAGGCTCGACCCGCCCCTGCCCCCACCCTCTTCCCCATGGGGAAGTTGTCCTCTGCATCCCGCAGGACCCAGGACCCCCCAAGTCCCAGGGCCTCTCAAACCCCACATGATCCTGCCCCGCCATCACCAGAGGCGATCCAGCTCCTAACCCCCGCATCGAAGCCCAAGTCCCCTCCATCCTGCGCCCGACACTTCGGGATCCCGACCCCTTCCTTCTACACTGGCAATTATACAACCCCCCAACTCCCATAAACGTTTGATCCCACCCTCAAATCCTTTCCATTCGGACTCCCTACAGACTCGTAGGATCGAGTTACCAAAATCTGCAAAGGATCCCATGATGAACCTCCTGCCGTCCCCTCTCTCCATCATCCCCAACTCCCTTGAAATCCCCTCTTAGACCTGAACCCCCAAACTACTGGGTCCAAATCCCGTGGGGGGATCCCTACAAACCCCCAGAAGAGCTCCAGTGTCCTCGAATTCCCAAGCACCGTCCCTGGCAGCCCCTCTCAGCCCAGGCAGAGCCCTTCCCCCTCTCGGCCAAGTTCCCTGGCACCATCCCCCATACCCGCAGGCCCGGGCCTTGAGGGGTTCAGCAGTCAAGAGAGTAGGCCTCCTTTTGCCCACACAGAAGAAAGTTCCCTCAGCCCCCAGGGCTCCCGACCTATCCCTAGAGCCTCGGCTGCCGTACTCAGACTCCCACCTCCTGGGCTGCTCCGAAGCCCCCTTCCCCGGGGAAGCGGCCCTGGACTCTCAGCGGCCACTTAAGATGGCCATCCTCCGCCGCCGCACCCCCCTCGCCTTCCGCCCCGCCCGCCGCTCCGCCCCCGCGGCTCTCCGCGGAGCCGGGGGTAGCACCCGCGCGCCCCGCCTCGCCCGGGCCCAGCGCCTTGATCCCAGAGCTGCTGACCGGCCGATTGACCTCGGGCAGGTCACGGCGCCTCTCCGAGCCTCGCCTTCCGGCTCTGTAAAATGGGGATAACGTTTTGAGGGCAGAGTCCACGGGACTGTGCTTGTAAAGCTCTCGGCACGGGGCCCGGCATCCAGTGGGCGCTCCCGAAAGGCGGCTATTTTTATTATTAATTAAGGAGTAACGAAGGTGACAGCTGTGTAAACTGTAAAGCGCGGCGGCGGAACGAACGGGTATTATTAGCACCCGCCCCCGCCCCAGCTACTCCCTCCAAGTCAACAAACTTGAGCCTGTGGGCGGGACGCGGAGCCAGGAGCCCCCTAAACCGGGTTCGCTCCGTCGTCCCCTGGCCTCTTCCCCTCCCACCAGGAGAGGTAGGGCCCACGGGCCGCCCGGAAAGGTCAGCAGCTCTTAGGAGGGTCTGGCCCACCCCTCCCCAAAAAAAGACCTAGCCGGTGGCGGCGTCTCCTGGGAGTCCGCTTCCTGCCCCGCCCCTCCGCCCCCTGGATCCTTAAAGGCACAGGCCTCCCGCCTGGTTCCCACTGCCGCCAACTCAGGCCGCTGTCAGAGGATCCCCTTTAACCTGGGAACTTTCACTTTGCTGAATAAAATCTGTGTATGGGTCAATTTCAAAGAGTTCCTTTCTCTGTTTCAAATATACAGTGACTTTACTCAGCTGGAGCAAAACCAGGGACGTGGAGAGGGGTCTGTAGGGCCTTCCAGACTAGATAAACGTAATGACTGAGACCCACCCACACGCGAAACAGTGTCTCAAGACCTCTCCAGTAACCCAATTACTCGTCCTCTAATCTGTGGCCAACTTCCCCCTTCAGTAACCTCTTGTTATGAGGAGGCGAGAGAGACCTAGACTGAGTCTTCACTCCTGGCTTCTAGTTTCAAGTTGAGGACACCACCTGCCTGGAGTTCTCATTCAGGTACCTGCGCCTCTCTGAAGATAACTGTGGTTGGGATGTGGAGACAAAGGCTTCCTCCAAGGGGAAGCCGGAGACCCTGAGATAAACTGAGGCCCAATTCCTGGGGGCTGTGTAACGACAGAGCAATCCTCCAGGAGAGGCACACCTACTAGTCCTGGAGGGGACAAAGGTACCTACCAATCCTGGAGGGGACAAAGGTGTCAGGGATAGTTCCCGCCTCTGAGAAGCCCTAAGAGTTTCCGCCCCTCTTCCAGGACTCAGCAGAGCTGAACTAGGGCTAGAATCTGCAGTGTTTGCTCTGCGGGAACCTCACAAACTGCCCTCTTCTCTGAGGTGCCAAGCCCCAACTCTGCCCCTTCAGTCAGTATCATGGGTGAATTTGTTTACACACACACACACACACACCCCCAGCTTTCCCTGGACTCCAATCCCCAGTTTTCCCATATCAGCACAAGGGAGCACAGAGCCTGGGGAAAAGGGCTTCCTCTGGGACCCAATATAAATAATGAAGTCCTGGACTTGGCTGTCTCATTTGGGGCTACAAGGGCCACAGGATCCCTGAGGACTAATAATGTGCAGGCACTGGGCACACATGCTTTCTAGGCAACATTTCACAACTATGAGAGAAGGAAGGATTATTATCTTCACTTTATTGAGAAGGAAACTGGTTTAAGAAGTTAAGCAACTGATTCATTTTCACATAGTGAGTAGCAGAACAAGCTCATGTTTTGTTTCTCTAATCTGAAGGAATCCAAAAACTGTGGAATCTGCCCTCTACCACACACAAACTCAGAACCAAAATAATTCATCAGACTCAGATGTGTTGGGTCTATTTATTAGAAGTGGCTGTCAGAGAAACCCCAAGCCCCATCCTGGAGCAGGAACTGGATGACAAAGGGATGGATGATGAATGGAAGCATGCTGACGGCTCCCTCATTTGTGGGAGCTGAACTGAGCCCAGCCTGGTCATCAAACCTGGGGACAGGCTGGACTCAGTCATGGAGCCAGAGTGACAGCATCAGGGCCAGGCAGAGCAAGAGAGGTCTAATACCCTGGGGCCAGGCCTCAGCAGTCAAGGCCAAGGCATAGAATCTCGCCACCTCCTCATTGGGGTTGCCCTGGGCAGGGTCGAACCACATCTGGATGCAGCGGCCACTGCCCCGGCTGTAATTGCTGAGCTTGTAGGAATGACTCCAGAGACCCTCACACAGGGCTGCAGGTGTGGGGAAGTAGGCCTCAAATGTGCGGCAGATGGTCCCAGTTGGACACTTGTTAGATCCTGCAGGGGGAGAGAGGGTGGGCACATACATTCTGTCCCTAGGCCTAAAGCTTAACTCTGGCCACCCCTAGGAATCCTTGCTCAACTCCAAATCCTCAGACCCCCATTCTCCACCCCACACCTCCATCTCCCCGCCCCCCAGCCCTCACCTGAGGTCCAGTCCCAGCCTCTGTGCCAGTTGCTCTTGCAGGTGTAGGAGGTGCGGCAGTCTTCCCACCAGCTCTGACAGTCCTCTTTGCACAGGGGCACGTTCAGGAACCGTTCTTTGCGCCACTTCTGGTTCACCTGGGAGAGAAGGTAGGGGCAGGGAGGCTCAGTCAGCCAAGGATGTTGGTAGGAACAGCTGTGACTGAGTTGGGGGCAGCCTGCTGGGGTGAAAGGAGGGAGACCCCAGTACCTCCTGGATCCAGGGCCCCAGATTGGGTGAGCACTCGTACAAACAGTTGTCCTGAATGAAGTGGCGCTGGCAGGCGGGTTCCATCTTGCCACAGTGGTCCCAGGTAAAGTTATACAAGGAGGAGGTGTCCTTGTGCAGCTCCTGGCTGACTCTGGCAGAGCAGCAGGCGTTCTTCTTCCAGGGGGTGCACTGGGTCAGGAAGACACGAGACTAATTGCCTCCTGACCACAAACTCTGCCACCTCCAGCCTCTTCCCATTTGGCTCTTCTTGTTCTCCTGTCTCAGGCAGGTTGTCCTAAGAATGTTCACTATTAGGACCCTTCTGTCCTTGGCCTCCAGAAACTCCTGTCTTGGGGCAGACACAGTTACAAGACTGATGGGGGCAGTGAGAGCCTGGGAGAAGCCCTGTCTTGGGAAGACAATAGCTATCATTTATACAGTGCTTGACACTTCATACAAAGTAATTTATTTATTCCCTAAAAAATAATTACTGAGTACTTATTTTATGCAAGTTACTGTTCGAGATACTGGGAATACAGAAGAGAACAAAACAGGCAGAAATATATGTTCTGGTCAAGGGAGACAGTAAGAAGCTAAAAGAGAAAAAAATCAGGATCTGATCAATTATATGGATAAAATAACAGCAGGGAATAGAAATATGGAATGATTGTTGAAATTTGAAAGAGGGTGGTTGTATTAAGCCTCATTGGAAGGTGGCTTTTCGAGCAGAGGAGGAAAGGTGTGCTGCATCACAGCATGCAGTAATATATGTTGACATCTCTCACCTTTTAAACCCCTGGGAGTGCCCACCTCAATCCTACCCCCACCCCATCACAGGGGCAAGTCCTGTCCAAATCCTCTGGGTGTCCACATGCTTCTCTGGGCCTCAGTGTCCTCCTTTGTATCAGGTGGAGGAGAACATCATCTACCCATATCGTGGGACCTCTGGGAATACGAAACCATGCGCAGAACACACATGACACCTGGGAGGCGCTCAGTAAGTGTTTATTCCACGTTGTTGCCAACATGGGATCCTATTCTGAGCAGGCCACCTCTGAAATCACATCAACTGCACCCCATCCTGCCTTCATCTTCTCCCACAATGGTAACTCAGGATGTGAGTGTATAATGGAAGGGCTTGACCCCTCAACCCCTCCCCCACCACCCTGACTTCCTCTTCCTTGTCTGAACAAGCCCCCTCCCAACCCAGAGCCACACTCCATCCTCACTTGGTTGTGCAGCTTGTCCTCAGGGCCGGGTTCTGCCTTGTGGTGCTTGGCATCCATGCAGACGTTGAGCAGGTCTGTCCGGGTCCGGGCACTGCACACAGAGGTCATCCAACCCAGAAAAAGCAGAAGTGGTGTCAGTTTCCAGGGCATGTCTTTGCTTTCCTGCAGAGTCTGCTGTGGAGGAGACCAAAGTCTGAAGGGAGAGAGCCCCTCGCAGGGTCCCCGCTTTGCCTCCTGCCCCAGTCTCCCCAACTCCACGGTGAAGGATGGGGTCAGATCCTGTTCCTTCAGTGTTGGGGTCCTGAGGCTCCTTGAGGCTGGAGTAGAGAAGATTGGCAAGGGCATCGGCTCCCTCACTGTAAGCTTGGGGAGCTCAAAAGGGGATCTGGGATTAGATTCCCTGGGGGAATTTTCCCAAGTTGGAGGAGACTCCTTGTGCCCCTACCTTCTCTCTGGAGTGACCCAAGAAAAGTAACTAAATAATTCAGGTCCATGCTCCACTCTCCAGAAGAGGACACAGCCTCATCCTGTGTCCAGCAAATGCTCTGCCTTCACACCCTTGATCACCCTGGTTTCCATGCCAGCTTAAAAACCCTGTTAGCCTGGCATGGCAGTGACCCAGCTCTGCTGAGTTCTCCGGTTCAGCATGAGGATCAAGGGAGGTACCAAACAGGATGGTGATGGTTAAATAATACAGAAATGACGATGGGGGTTGTTTTTAAACAGCTTTGCTTTCTCAGACTTTTTCCTTCCCTATTTTCTGAAAATCATTTCCTTCCATCATGACTCTGGTCTCCTCAGCGACTTCTGGACAAATTAACCAGATCCCTGCCTTTATCCTTCAAAGAACAAATGCAGGATCCTAAGACAAGGGACAGCATAAAAGTCCCCCACATTGGAGTTGCTAACCGGACAAGAACTTAAAGTCATGGGAGACACCCAGCAAAAGCGACAGCCCCCTACTCTGTTCATGACTGACCCTCACCTTCCACCCCCTCACCCACCTCCTGCATATCAGATCTGTTCCTTTAGACTGTCACCGAGGGACCTAAGAATTGATAATGGAGACCTCCCTCTCTCTCACCATTCCCCATGTTGTTGATCCCCAAGCCCTGGCAAGGGACTTGCCAAAAATTCTTTCTGGAATTCACTCCTGTTGGCTCTGTGTTTGGAGTAAGGTCTTCCCTCCTCCAATTTCTTCCCCTTTAAGTCACCTTCCCCACAGGAGCCAGAGTGCTCTTTCTAAAGAGAGATGTGTCCCTGCCCTGTGTGCCAACCTGCCAACTCTCCTGAGTGCCCGTCGCACTTCCCTCCTTGGGGCAACTTACCTGAGCCTCCTTTGCTACGAGGGTCACACGCAGCTGTGACTGGATTGGCCTTTCTCCAGGCTGGCAGCAGCTCTGTGGTCTCTGTCCTCAGCGCAGGATAGACTGACTAAGAGCTCTGGTAAGTATAGATACAATTTCCTCTTTCAGCTTCTCCTGCTCTTCCTTCTCTTTGGATCCCACCCTCTCCAAGTTTCCTTTAGTCTGTCAAGTGACCATTCGTGTTTACACTCATCTCTCTATTTGTTAATTTAGTCATTCCAGGGTCTACACATTCAACATTCATCAAAATCTAGAGTGGATTTCACACCAGTCAGAATGGCTGCGATCCAAAAGTCTACAAATAATAAATGCTGGAGAGGGTGTGGAGAAAAGGGAACCCTCTTACACTGCTGGTGGGAATGCAAACTAGTACAGCCACTATGGAGAACAGTGTGGAGATTCCTTAAAAAACTGGAAATAGAACTGCCTTATGATCCAGCAATCCCACTGCTGGGCATACACACTGAGGAAACCAGAAGGGAAAGAGACACGTGTACCCCAATGTTCATTGAAGCACTGTTTATAATAGCCAGGACATGGAAGCAACCTAGATGTCCATCAGCAGATGAATGGATAAGAAAGCTATGGTACATATACACAATGGAGTATTACTCAGCCATTAAAAAGAATACATTTGAATCAGTTCTAATGAGGTGGATGAAACTGGAGCCTATTATACAGAGTGAAGTAAGCCAGAAAGAAAAACACCAATACAGTATACTAACGCATATATATGGAATTTAGAAAGATGGTAACAATAACCCTGTGTACTAGACAGCAAAAGAGACACTGATGTATAGAACAGTCTTATGGACTCTGTGGGAGAGGGAGAGGGTGGGAAGATTTGGGAGAATGGCATTGAAACATGTAAAATATCATGTATGAAACAAGATGCCAGTCCAGGTTCGATGCACGATACTGGATGCTTGGGGCTAGTGCACTGGGACGACCCAGAGGGATGGTATGGGGAGGGAGGAGGGAAGAGGGTTCAGGATGGGGAACACATGTATACCTGTGGTGGATTCATTTTGATGTTTGGCAAAACTAATACAATTATGTAAAGTTTAAAAAAAAAAAAATCTAGAGTGGGCTTCCCTAGTGGCTCAGTGGTAAAGAATCCGCCTGCCAATGCAGGAGACATGACTTCAATCCCTGATCCAGGAAGATCCCATGTGCCTCAGAGCAACTAAGCCCGGGCACCACAGCTACTGAAGTCTGCCCTCTAGAACTTGGGAACCGAAATTCCTGAGACCCATGCACCCTAGGGCC
The DNA here is from genome assembly GCF_029378745.1 of Bos indicus. Classification (NCBI taxonomy): domain Eukaryota; kingdom Metazoa; phylum Chordata; class Mammalia; order Artiodactyla; family Bovidae; genus Bos; species Bos indicus. Next base: position 52,282,487 of record NC_091774.1, on the reverse strand, counting down.
TGTGCCCCTCAACAAAAGAAGCCACCACAATGAGAAGCCTACGCAGCGCAACTAGAGAGGAGCCCCCACTCTCCACAACTAGAGAAGAGTCTGAGCAGTGATGAAGACCCAGCACAGCCAAAATAAATAAAAATTAAACTTAAATGTTAAAAAGTCTAGATAATTTGCTCATCTCCAAGAGGGGATCTGAATTTTTGACCCCAAGTGCTGACTTGAGGGGAATGGGACCTAGTGAGGAAGAACCCAGGCTTTGCAGCCAGGATGGAACCCGGTGATAGCTCCATCTCTCCCACAGCTATAGGAAATATTACCGAACCTTTCTCAGCTTCAGTTTGCTCACAAAAAAACTGTTAAGAATTATATGTAGAAAAGTCTGTCATATACTGAGTAGGCTTAAAAAAAATTTTTTTTTTTCAATTTAACTATGTGTGTGTGTGTGATGTCACTCAGTTGTATCCAACTCTTTGCGACCCAGTGGACTGTAGCCCACCAGGCTCCTCTGTCCATGGAATTCTCCAGGCATGAATACTACTGGAGTGGGTTGCCATGCCCTTCTCCAGGGGATCTTCCTGACCTGGGGATCAAACCCAGGTCTCCTGAACTGGAGGCAGATTCTTTACTGTCTGAGCCACCAGGGAAGCCCAATTTAACTATAGTTGATTTATAATATTGTATTAGCTTCAGGTATACATCTTCATATTCTTTTCCATTGTAGGTTATTACAAGATTATTTTCCATTGTAGGTTATTACAAGTGTGTAGCTGTTAGTCCCATACTCCTAATTTGTTCTTCTCTATCCCCTTTCCCATTTGGTAACCATAAGTTTGTTTTCTATGTCTGTGACTCTGTTTCTATTTTGTAAATAAGTTCATTTGTATTATTATTATTTTAGCCACATCACACAGTAATGTATTTTTTTTAGATTCCATATATAAGTGATATCATATAATATTTGTCTTTTTTTACCTGACTTATTTTACTTAGTATGACAATCTGTACATCCATTCATATGCTTCAAATAGCAATATTTCATTCTTTTTATGGCTGAGTAATATTTTATTTGTGTGCATCAGTTCCTCAGTGTTGCTCAGTCATGCCTGACTCTGCGCCCATGGACTGCAGCCCACCAGGCTTCTCTGTCCATGGGATTTTCCAGGTAAGGATACTGGAGTGGGTTGCCATTTCCTTCTCCAGGGGATCTTCCCAACCCAGGGATCAAACCTGGGTCTCCTGCACTGCCGGCAGATTATTTACTGACCGAGTTATCAGGGAAGCCCCTGTGTGTGTATATGTGTGTGTAAAAACATATGTATACACACCACATCTTCTTTATCCATTCATCTGTTGATGGACATTTAGGTTGCTTGAGAAGGCTTGAATGGCAAAAATCAGGTTAATTTATGAGCAGCCAGATGAACCAGCTAGAAGTTGAGGTATAGCAGTCAAGGGTCACAGAGAAAAATTGTCTCGAATCTGATAAATGATAATACCTCACCATCTTCCGTATCTGTAAACATAATTAAGCAATTTTGTAGCCTTTTAAACAAATGTGGTAAAATATAGACTACTGAAAATTTACTGTTCTATTTTAAGCTTATGGTTCAGTGGTGTTAAGTATATTCATATTGTTGTGCAACACATCTCTAGGCCATTTTCATTCTGTAAAACAGAAGCTCTATTTCCATCATATCAGCAGTCCCCCATTACCTCTTCTCCCCAGTCGCTGGCAATGGCCATTCAATTTTTTATGTCTATGAATTTGGCTACTCTTTTTGTTGTTGTTGTTCAGTCGCTCAGTCGTGTCCGACTCCTTGCAACTCCATGGACTGCAGCACGCAAGCCTTCCCTGTCCATCATCTCCCGGAGCTTGCTCATACTCATGTCCATTGAGTTGGTGATGCCATCCAACCACCTTGCCCTCTGTCACCCCCTTCTCCTCCTGCCTTCAATCTTTCCCAGCATCAGGGTCTTTTCCAATGAGTCAGCTCTTCGCATCAGGTGGCCAAAGTTTTGGAGCTTCAGCCTGAGCATCAGTCCTTCCAATGAGTATTCAGGATTGATTTCCTTTAGGATGGACTGTTTGAATCTCCTTGCTGTCCAAGGGACTCTCAAGAGTCTTCTCCAACACCACAGCTCAAAAGCATCAATTCTTCAGCACTCAGCTTTCTTTGTAGTCCAACTCTCACATCCATTGGAGAAGGCAATGGCAACCCACTCCAGTACTCTCGCCTGGAAAATCCCATGGACAGAGGAGCCTGGTAGGCTGCAGTCCATGGGTCTCTAACAGTCAGATATGACTGAGCGACTTCACTTTTACTTTTCACTTTCATGCATTGGAGAAGGAAATGGCAACCCACTCTAGTGTTCTTGCCTGGAGAATCCCAGGGATGGGGGAGCCTGGTGGGCTGCCGTCTACGGGGTTGCACAGAGTCGGACATGACTGAAGTGACTTAGCATCACATCCATACATGACTACTGGACTAGATGGACCTTTGTCGGCAAATAATGTCTCTGCTTTTTAATATGTTCTCTAGGTTTATCATAGCTTTTCTTCCAAGGAGCCAGCATCTTTGAATTTCATGGCTGCAGTCACCATCTGCAGTGATTTTCCCTCATATAATTGGGATCACACATTATTTGTCCTTTTGTGTCTGTCTGATTTCACTTAGCCTAATGTCCTAGGGTTCATCCACATTTCAGAATTTCATTCCTTTTTATAGCTGAATAATATTCCATTGTATGTATACTACAATGGATAATATTTTATCCATTCATCCATCCTTGGACATTTGAACTGCTTCCACATTTTGGCTATTGTGAAGAATGCTATCATGACATTGTTTGTTTTTTTTTTGGCCACGCCACGTGGCATATGGGATCATAGTTTCCCTACCAGGGATTGAATGGCACCCTCTGTGTTGGACGTGCAGAGTCCAACACTAGACCACCAGGAATGTATCCTGAAGAATGCTACTGTGAACACAGGTATACAATTATCTCTTTGGGACACTGCTTTCGATTCTTTTGGATATATAACCAGAAGTGGAATAGCTGGATTGTATGGTAATTCTATTTTTAATTTTTTAAATTATAGCATGCAGGGTCTTTTAGTGTCAGCCTGCAAACTTTTAGTTGTGACACGTGAGATCTAGTTCCCTGATCAGGGGTCAAACCCAGGCCCTGTGCCTTGGGAGCTTGGTGTTTTAGCCACTGGATCACTAGGGAAGTCCCTCTATTTTTAATTTTGAGGAACTATCATACTGTTTTCTAAAATGGATGCACAATTTTATATTTCCACCAACAGTGTACAAGAATTTCAATTTCTCCACATTCTGGCCAAAACGTATTAATATCTTCTGTTGGTTTGTTTGTTTCTTTAACAGTAGCCACCCTAGTGGGTATGAGGTGATATGTAACTGTGGTTGTAATTTGCATTTCTCTAATGATTAGTAATGTGGAACCTTTTTTCATATGCTTGTTGGTCATTTGTATATCTTCTTTGGAGAAACGTCTATTTGTGTTATTTGCCCGTTTTTTAATCAGTTTACACGTCTTTTGTTGTTAAATTATAGGAATTCTCAATATATATTCTGGGTTAACTTATCAGACATATGTTCTGATTCTGTATTCTGTATGTTGCCCTTTTATTCTTTTGTCTTTTGCTGCACAGAAGTTTTAAATTTTGATGTAACTCAATTTATCTTTTTTTGTTGTTGTTACTTTTGCTATATCTAAGAAATTATTGAAGCTCTTCCCCTAAGTTCTCTTATAGCTCTTATGTTTAGGTCTTTGATCCATTTTTGAGTTAATTTGTGTGTGGTGTAAAATAAGGTTTCAACCTAATTTTTCTGCATGTGAATATTGAGTTGTGCCCCAGCACCATCTCTTGAAAAGATTATTCTTTCTCCTATTGCATTGTCTTGGCACTGTTGTCAAAAATCTGGGCTCTAGGTTCTATCCTATCTATCTTCTGCTACTCCTGCTTTGTCTGATTATTGTTTGTAGTGAGTTTTGAAATCAGGAAGTGTGAGTCTCCTCAAATTTGCTGAACTCACTTGTTAATAATCATGTGTTTGAGGGTTCCTTAGGATTTTCTATACAGAATGTCATGTTATCTGTGAATAAAAATAGTGTTACTTCTTGCTTTCCAATTCATGTGTTTCTTATTTCTTTTTCTTCACTAATAGCCCTGGCTACAACCTTTATACAGCATTGAATAGACAAGATGAGAGTTATAATTGTCTTATTGCTGATCTGAGGGATAAAGCCTTTTGGCTTAGAACAGGATGTTAGCTGTGGGTTTTTCATAGAAGTCCTTTATCACATTGGGGAAAATCCCTTCTATTCCTAGTTGGTTCAGTGTTTTATTTTGTTTTTTTAATTAAAGGATTTTGTCAAATGATGTTCCTGCATCCACTGAGATGATCATGTGGTTTGTATTTTATCCTAGTAATATGGTGTGTTAAATCAATTGATTTTGAGATGCTAAACCAAGTTACATTCTTTAAATTCTCCCAGTTGGTATTGGTGTATAATCCTTTTCTATATGCTGCTGAGTTCTCTGATGTTTTGTTGAGATTTACATCTTTATTCATAAAAGATGTTGGTCTGTAGGTTTTTTTCTTGATATTGTTTAATTTTATGAGTTGGGGGGTGTTCTCTCCTTTTTTTTTTTTTAAGAATTTGCGAAGGATTGGTATTCATTATCCTTCAAACATTTGGTAGAATGCATCACTGAGGCCATCTGGGCCTGAACTTTTCTTTGAGGAAGTTTTAAAATTACTAATTCAGGGACTTTCCTGGTGGTCCAGTGGTTAAGATTCTGAGCTTCCACTGCAGGGGGTGCAGGTTCTGATCCAGATACTAAAATCCCACATGCCAAGGCATGGTCAAAATTAATTAACTAATTGATTAAAAAAAAAACTAATTCAATCTCTTTACTTTTTATGCTTGCTAAGTCACTTCTGCTGCTGCTGCTGCTAAGTCACTTCAGTCATGTCCAACTCTGTGCAACCCCATGGACTGCAGCCTACCAGGCTCCTCCATCCATGGGATTTTCCAGGCAACAGTGCTGGAGTGGGGTGCCATTGCCTTCTCCGTAAGTCACTTCAGTTGTGTCCAACTCTTTTCGACCACATGAACCATAGCCTGACAGGCTCCTCTGTCCATGGGATTCTCCAGGCAAGAATCCTGGAATGGGTTGCCATTTCCTCCTCCAGGGGATCTTTCCGGCCCAGGGATTGAACCCAGGTCTCCTGCATTGCAGGCAGATTCTTTACTGTCTGAGCCACCAGCAAAACCCCTTTACTAGCTTCCCTGGTGGCTCAGAGGTTAAAGTGTCTGCCCGCAATGCGGGAGACCTGGGTTCAATTCCTGGGTCAGGAAGATCCCTTGGAGAAGAAAATGGCAACCCACTCCAGTATTCTTGCCTGGAGAATCCCATGGACAGAGGAGCCTGGTGGGCTGCAGTCCATGGGGTCACAAAGAGTCGGACACGACTGAGGGACTTCACTTTAAATATTTTACTTATTTGTGTGTCATCTTTGATAGTTTGTGCTTTTCTAGGAATTTGTCCATTTCATTTGTGCTATGTTATCTATTGACTTACAGTTGTTCATAATATTGTTACAATGCTTTTTATTTCTGTGGGAATAACAGTAATATCCCTTCTTCTATTCCTGATATTAATAATTTGATTCTTCTCTCTTTTTTTCTTGAAATCAATGTAGCTAAAGATGTATCAATTTTGTTGACTTTTTCAGAGAACCAACTTTTGATTTTCTTCATTTTCCCTGTTGTCTTTCTATCCTCTGTTCCATTTATTTTTGCTTTACTCATTATTTTTTTCATTTTGATAGCTTTGAGTTTATTTTGTTTTATTTAGTCTGTTTTTATTTTTTTAAGGTAATAGGTTAGGTTACTGATTTTAAATCTTTTTTTTAATATAGGCTTTTATAGCTCTAGATTTCCCTCTAAACAATGCTTTAGCTGTATCCAATAAGTTTTGATCTTTTAACAATTTTATTTATTTATTTTATTTTTGGCTGTGTTATGTTTTCATTGCTGCCTGTGGGCTTTCTCTAGTTGTGAGGAGCAGGAGCTACTTTTTAGTTGCCACGTGCAGGCTCCTCAGTGCGGTGATATCTTTTGTTTCCGAGCACGTGCTATAGGCCTGAGGGTTTCAATAGCTTAGTCGCTCTGTGGCCTGTGGGATCTTTCCAGAACAGGGATCGAACTTGTGTCCCCTGGCAGGCAGATTCTTAACCACTGGACCACTAGGGAAGTCCCATAACATAATATATATATATATTTTAAAATTTTGAGTTCTAACTGTTCATTGGGCTTCCTTCATGGCTCAGCTGGTAAAGAATCTACTTGTACTGTGGGAGACCTGGGTTCAATCCCTGGGTTGGGAAGATCCCCTGGAGAGGGGAAAGGCTACCCACTCCAGTATTCTGACCTGGAGAATCCCATGGACTGTATAGTCTATGGGGTCGAAAAGAGTCGGACCTGAACTGTTCATTGCTAGTATGTGGGAAGGCTAGATTGACTTTTGCTTATTGACCTTATGTCCTCCAACTTTGTTATAATCACTTATTAGTTCCAGGAGTTTTTTGGTCAGTTCTTGCAGATTTTCTACATAGGCGAACATGTCATCTACTAACAAAGACACTTATTTCTCCCTCCCCAACTTGTATAGCTTTTTCTTTTCTCATCCTAAGCGTTGGTTAGAACTCCCAGTATCCTGTTGAAAAGGAGTGGTGAGAAGAGACATCCTTCTTGGGAAAGCCTCAAGTTTCTCACTATGACATATGATGTTAGCTCTAGGGCCTTTTGTAGATATTCTTTATCAAGTTGAGGAAGTTCTAGTAAATTTTTAATTTCAGTTATTGTACTGTTCTGCTCCAGAATTTTCTACTTCCTTTTTAAATAATTTATATCTCATGGATATTCTGTATTTGGTGAGATGTCATTTTCATATTTTCCTTGACTTCCTTAGACCCAATTTCCTCTAGTTCTTATTTATAATACCTGATTTAAAGGTATTATATCTTAATACCTTATCTTTGTCTAATAAGTCCAACATCTGGGCTTCCTCAGGGACAGTTTTTATTGACTACTTTTTTCTCTTTGCTTGGGCCATGCTTTCCTATTTCTTTATATGTCTAACATTTTTTGCTGAAAACTGGATATTTTAAATAATATATGGGAAAACTTCAGAAATCGTATCTTTTCAACCAGAGCTTGCTGTTTGTGCTGTTTATTTGTTTATTGATTTTCATGGACTACTTCTAAAAAGTCTGTTCTGGTACATGGTAGTCACTGAAGTTTCTGCCTGGTTAGCTCAGTTGTCAGCCAATGATTGGACAGAGCTTTCCTTAAATGCCTTGAAGCAATGTCTCCTACTCTTTGCTAAGGGACTCTGTATGCTGGTTCAGGCAAGCTTCAAATGCTCTAGCAGTTTACTCTGCCTTATTCGTCACTACCTGCGTGAGCAAGGCCTCAAGGTCACCAGGGTTAAGGGACTGGTGCCTTCTCCGGTATTTCCTGGACATACTCACAGTTCTGCAAATGCACATAAATTTTAGGATTCCCAAGTAGATGTCAGAGCTTTTCAAAGCTCTCTCTTGGCTTCTCATTCCCTAATATTACTTTTAAGTTTTTTTTTTTTTTTTTTATCATACCTCTTGTTTGCCACAACTGGTAGGAGGCTGGGATGTCAAATAATTAGCTGTTGCTTGTTTAGACAAACACCTGGGGACAGGGTTTCTCACTGAGTGGGCTCTGAGTCAGACAAGCCCTGTGAATGGGGCTCTTCACAGAGCTTCCAGACAGATCAAGCAGTGACAGTTCTCTTGGAACAGAGCTTTTTGGGGAATTTCACACCCACTCTGCCCCCTCTAGTGGCTGCTAGGTCACTGGTTTTTGTAGTTATTACTGGAGTTGTGAGATTGGAGAAGGAAATGGCAACCCACTCCAGTGTTCTTGCCAGGAGAATCCCAGGGACGGGGGAGCCTGGTGGGCTGCCATCTATGGGGTCGCACAGAGTTGGACACGACTGAAGCGACTTAGCAGCAGCAGCAGCAGGAGTTGTGAGACTGCCGATTTTGGATACTACTGTGGTGTTGTGTAGAGGAGGATCGGAAAAAGCAAATAAAAATGCCACAAAGTTCACTGTTCTAGTGATATTCAGCAATTTTTCTTGAATAAATTCTCCTTAGATTTTTGAAAGCTTTGGTTAACTTCCAGAGTTCTGGAAAAGTTGGATTTGACAAGTTTTTCCAGTGTTACTGCTTGTATGGAGGAGTGGATTTTCAGATGTTCTGACTGTCATTCCAGAAGTTCTTCTTCAGATTCCTTCTATTTAAAGAAGCATAAAGCTTTAAATAATATTGGTCACTTGTAAGTAAAATGGTCTCTGAGTACACAGTCTACTGTTAAAATGAATAATAAGTTAGTTTTTCCTATATGTTTTGCATGTATAGCAAAGTTACGTCCTTACCAACCTAAACTTAAACTTACTTAAAAAAATATATATATATATATATATTTATTATATTTATTTGGCTGTGTTAGTCTTAGTTGCAGTGCGTGGGCTCTAGAGCACATGGGCTCAGTAGTTCCAGAATGCGATTTAGTTGCCCCACTGCATGTGAAATCTTGGTTCCACAACCAGGGCTCGAACCAGGTCCACTGTATTGGAAGGTGGATTCTTAACCACTGGACCACCAGGGAAGTCCCTGAATTTGAACTTTCACTTTTCAAAAAACATGTTAATTTTGAGGGCTTTGTACTAACTTGCATCATGCTCTTAGGTCATGATATAACATAAAACAGGAGGATCCCTCATTTTTAGAGAAGTTAAACTCTTAGAGACAGGTTGTTACAAAATATAGCTGTCATATTAATAATATAGCCAAGAGTGAGGCTATTTCCTGACAACACTTTTTTGTTTGTTTCCCTTCTCCAAGATCAGGTCCTAAATTCAGAATAATAAACCTATCAAGACGTATTTTATACCAAAATCATCTTGGAACTTACCAGACAGCTGCTAGAATACATAAAAAATTTGCTCCCTCTTGGCACAGCACTCATAAGTAAAGAAGGAGACAAGGGAGACAAGGAAGGATGCTAAAAATAGGTATAAGTGGTATGCTCCATGTTTTAAAATCCAGCTTATCAGTATTATGAGAGCGTCCCTGTACATCGTGTTCATGTTGTAGAGAAAGATGTTAGAGCAAAGAAAAGAACTCATCCTTTCTAGAGGATTTTTATACAAGGTAATGGATTATGACTGTGAATGTTTAGTGATTGCGGACTTTCCCAGATGAGTAAAAAGCACACTCATTTTCATAAGTAAGGGTTTGCATGATGATTGTCAACAAATCTATTTCCAGGATGATTTTATTCTTTAAGATGACCTTCTATTATTGATAGTAATTTTCATGTACAACTTACAAAATGGGCTGTAAGGTCCTCAAGATTTCTAAATACACCCACTGTGCATCATTTACAGAGCTGAGGCAAATAGAAAGGACAAATGGAATTATAAAAAACAGGCTGGTTAAATTGGCTGAGAAGACAGACTCTCCTTGTCCACTTCTCCCTCTCCAGGTTCTAATAATATGTTCTCCTCAAAACAGCCATCAACTGAGACCTTGTGGAATACAGCAGTCAGCAGTAGGTTCATGTTCTGTTGGTGCAAAAGAAATTGCAGTTTAAATCATTATAACTACGCCTAAACACACCTTTATTAATCAAAATAGGAGCAATCACAATCAACATATTTTTGCCAGTGAGAAATGAGCTTGTTTATTCCTGTAGCATAAAATTTGTGCTTCAGGATTCAAAGAACTCCTAGAAAGCATTTTCCACCTGCTGCTGGTTGTGGACACATTTTCCCTGCAAAAGTTGTCAAGATGCTTGAAGAAGGGGTTGTTGGTCGGCAGGAGGTCAGGTGAATATGGCGGATGAGGCAAAACTTCATAGCCCAGTTTGTTCAACTTTTGAAGCATGGTTGTGTGATGTGTGGCTGGGCAATGTCCTGGAGTAGAATTGGGTCCTCTCTGTTGAACAATGCAGGCTGCAGGTGCTGCAGTTTTCAGCGCCTCTCATCAATTTGCTGAGCATACTTCTCAGATGTCATGATTTTGCCAGGATTCAGGAAACTGTAGTGGATCAGACAGGCAGCAGACCACCACACAGGAACCATGTTTGGAGCTTCTCACTCCAGCACTGAGCTGGGCATCACCGGTTGTCATATAAAATCCACTTTGCTTCGCATGTCACAATCCAATTGAGAAATGGTTCATTGTTGTTGCATAGAATAAGAGAAGAGGACACTTCAAAACAATGATTTTTTGATTTGCAGTTGGCTCATGAGGCACCCACTTATTGAGCTTTTTCATCTTTCCAATTTGCTTCAAATGCCAGATGACTGTAGAATGGTCGATGTTGAGTTCTTCAGCAACTTCTCATGTAGTTGTGAGAGGATCAACTTTGATGATGCTCTCTGTTGTCGTCAACTTCCGGTGGCCAGCGACTACACTCCTCATCTTCGAAGCTCTTATCTCCTTTGCAAAACTTCTTGAACCACCACTACACTGTATGTTCATTAGCCATTCCTGGGCCAAATGTGTTGCTGATGTTGCAAGTTCTCTCTGCTGCTTTATGACCCATTTTGAACTTGAATTAAAAAATTGCTCAAATTTGTTTTTTGTCTAACATCATTTCCAATGCAAAAAAATGCAATTATTTTTGCACCAACCTGAAATTACACCCCAGTGAAAATTCTTCTCTCTTTTATTCTGATACTAGAAATTAATAGATTGACCAAATCTTGGTTCCTGCTAACAATGGTTTCTCTTCTCTCCTCTTGTTTTTCTAAAGATCCTACCATAATTGACTGACTGGAAAATAGACTCATGAATCTGATGTCACCACCATAAACTAACGCTTGGATGATTTAACCTGTCAGAGCCTTGGAACTTGCAATCTCCAGAAAAATTCTAGCCCCAAAGAAGGAGACATCTATGGAGACAGATTCAAGACACAAACAGGTAATCAGAAAACATTTTTAAAGAATTAGGGAAGTTGATGAAGGCTGTATGATTGTGGTCATTGTGTTGGTATTTTTGGTAATGTGCTTCATGTTCTTTTTTTGATTAGTCATATGATACAGCCCTTTTTCATTCTCCTGGCTGTGGTCTCTAACCCTCAATTTAGTAGACCATACTTGTGCCAACCACAATAAACATTCTCCCTAAAAAAAATTCTTGGTCAATGGGCCACTATCCTAAGCATCCACATTGGTATCGTCTACAACTATTCCAAGAATTGACTCCCTCCTTTATTGCCACGTTGGCCCAACAAATCTCTCAAAGTTCATGATGGAATAGAGTTTGGCTCAGATGATAGATTTTTATGGTGCCAGTCACTAAATTCCTTAGAGTATATCCCCTCATGAATACACTAAACAGAAATTCAGAAATATGTAAAATTCCTTATATACTGCCATTGCAAGGGAGTGTATTCTATAGGCAATCATTCATTTATTCATCCATGTATTTATTCATTTTGCATATCATAAAATTTACACATTTAATGCTTACAGTGATTTTCCAGAGTGGTGCAACCTCACCATAAATGAGCTTTAGAACATTTTCATCCCTCCTTATGCCCATTTATAGTTAATCCCTGTTCCTAAAATCCAGCCCCAGGCTACCACTAGTCTACTTTCTGTCTCTCTAAGTTTGTCTTTTCTGGAACTAATGGACTTCCACCTAGCATAAGGTTTTTAAGGTTCACCCATAATGTAGCGTGTACTAATAGTTCATTACGTTTTATTGCTAAATAGCATTTTGTTGTATGGCTACAACACATTTTGTCTGTCTACTCACTAGTTCATAGACATTGAAGTTATTTTCAGTTTGGGGCTTTTATGAATAATGCTGCTATGAACATCCACATTTGTGGATTTGTTTTTTCATTTCTCTTGAGTAGTTGCTTTGAAGAAGAATCAATGGGTTTTGCTTAACTTTTTGAGAAACTACCACACTGTTTTCCAAAGGACTGTACTATTTCACATTCCCATTAGCAATACAGGCTGGTTCTAGTTTCCCTTCATGTTGGTGAACATTTGTCATTGCCTGTCTTTTTTTTTCCCTAAGTATTTATTTATTTGACTGCACTGGGTCTTAGTTGTGGCCCACAGGATCTTTGTTGCAGCCTGTGGGATCTTTAGTTTCAGCATATGACCTTTTAGCTATGGAATCTAGTTCCCTGACCAGGGATCGAACCTGGGCCCTCTGCATTGGGAGCATAGAGTCTTAACCACTGGACCACCAGGGAAGTTCCTGCCTGTCTTATTTATTGTAACTATTCTTGTGGGTATGAAATGGTACCTCATTATAATTTTAATTTTACATTGTAATTTTAATTTTAAACAACAGAATCATTTGTTTCGAAGGCAAACCATTCAGTATCATAGTAATCCAAGTCTATGCCCTGACCAGGAATGCTGAAGAAGCTGAAGTTGAACTGCTCTATGAAGACCTACAAGACCTTCTAGAACTAACACCAAAAAAAGGTGTCCTTTTCATTATAGGGGACTGGAATGCAAAAGTAGGCAGTCAAGAGATAGCTGGGGTAACAGGCAAATTTGGCCTTGGAGTACAAAACAAAGAAGGTCAGAGGCTAACAGACTTTTGCCAAGAGAACGCACTGGTCATAGCAAACACCCTCTTCCAACAACACAGGAGAAGACTCTCTACACACGGACATCACCAGATGGTCAATATCGAAACCAGATTGATTATATTCTTTGCAGCCAAAGATGCAGAAAAAACAAGATCGGGAACTGACTGTGGCTCAGATCATGAACTCCTTATTGCAAAATTCAGACTAAAATTGAAGAAAATAGGGAAAACCACTAGATCATTCAGGTATGATCTAAATCAAATCCCTTATGACTATACAGTGGAAGTGACAAATAGATTCAAGGGATTAGATCTGATAGACAGAGTGCCTGATGAACTATGGACGGAGGTTTGTGACATTGTACAGGAGGCCGTGATCAAGACCATCCCCAAGAAGACAAAATGCAAAAAGGCAAAATGATTGTCTGAGGAGGCCTTACAAATAGCTGAGAAAAGAAGAGAAGCAAAAGGCAAAGGAGAAAAGGAAAGATACACCCATTTGAATGCAGAGTTCCAAAGAATAGCAAGGAGAGATAAGAAAGCCTTCCTCAGTGATCAGTGCAAAGAAATAGAGGAAAACAATAGAATGGGAAAGACTAGAGATCTCTTCAAGAAAATTAGAGATACCAAGGGAACATTTCATGCAAAGATGAGCTCGATAAAGGACAGAAATGGTATGGACCTAACAGAAGCAGAAGATATTAAGAAGAGGGGGCAAGAATACACGGAAGAACTATACAAAAAAGATCTTCATGACCCAGATAACCACAATGGTGTGATCACTCACCTAGAGCCAGACATCCTGGAATGTGAAATCAAGTGGGCCTTAGTAAGCATCACTATGAACAGAGCTAGTGGAGGTGATGGAGGTGATGGAATTCCAGTTGAGCTATTTCAAATCCTAACAGATGATGCTGTAAAAGTGCTGCACTCACTATGCCAGCAAATTTGGAAAACTCAGCAGTGGGCACAGGACTGGAAAAGGTCAGTTTTCATTCCAATCCCAAAGAAAGGCAATGCCAAAGAATGCTCAAACTACCGCACAATTGCACTGATCTCACACGCTAGTAAAGTAATGCTCAAAATTCTCCAAGCCAGGCTTCAGCAATACGTGAACTGTGAACTTCCAGATGTTCAAGCTGGTTTTAGAAAAGGCAGAGGAACCAAAGATCAAATTGCCAACATCCACTGGATCATCGAAAAAGCAAGAGAGTTCCAGAAAAACATCTACTTCTGCTTTATTGACTCTGCCAAAACCTTTGACTGTGTGGATCACAACAAACTGTGGAAAATTCTGAAAGAGATGGGAATATCAGACCACTTCACCTGCCTCCTGAGAAATCTGTATGCAGGTCAAGAAGCAACAGTTAGAAGTGGAGATGGAACAACAGACTGGTTCCAAATCGGGAAAGGACTACGTCAAAGCTGTATATTGTCACCCTGCTTATTTAACTTATATGCAGAATACATCATGAGAAATGCTGGGCTGGATGAAGCACAAGCTGGAATTAAGATTTCTGGGAGAAATCAATAACTTCAGATATCCAGATGATACCACCCTTATGGCAGAAAGTGAAGAAGAACTAAAGAGCCTCTTGATGAAAGGGAAAGAGGAGAGTGAAAAAGTAAGCTTAAAACTCAACATTCAGAAAACAAAGATCATGGCATCTGGTCCCATCACTTCATGGCAAATAGATGGGGAAACAATGGAAACAATGACAAACTTTATTTGGGGTGGGGGGGGCTCCAAAATCACTGCAGATGGTAACTATAGACATAAAATTCAAAGATACTTGCTCCTTGGAAGAAAAGTTATGACCAACCTAGACAACATATTAAAAAGCAGAGATATTACTTTGCCAACACAGGTCCGTCTAGTCAAAGCTATGGCTTTTCCAGTAGTCATGTATGGATGTGAGGGTTGGACTATAGAGAAAGCTGAGTGCCAAAGAACTGATGCTTCTGAACTGTGGTGTTGGAGAAGACTCCTGAGAGTCCCTTGGACTGCAAGGAGATCCAACCAGTCCATCCTAAAGAAGATCAGTCCTGGGTGTTCATTAGAAGGACTTATGTTGAAGCTGAAACTCCAATACTTTGGCCACCTGATGTGAAGAGCTGACTCATTGGAAAAGACCCTGATGCTTGGAAAGATTGAGGGCAGGAGGAGAAGGGGATGAGAAAGGATGAGATGGTTGGATGGCATCACCGACTCAATGGACATGGGTTTGGGTAGACTCTGGGAGTTGGTGATGGACAGGGAGGTCTGGTGTGCTGCGGTTCATGGGGTCACAAAGAGTCAGACACGACTGAGCAACTGAACTGAACTGGACCATAAAGAAGGGTGAGTGCTAAAGAATTGATGCTTTTGAATTGTGGTGCCAGAGAAGACTTAGAATCCCTTCAGTTCAGTTCAGTCACTCAATCATATCCAACTCTGCAACTCCATGGACTGCAGCAGGCCAGGCTTCCCTGTCCATCACCAATTCTCTAAGCTTGCTCAAATTCATGCCCATTGAGTTGGTGATGGCATCCAACCATCTCATCCTCTGTGATCCCTTCTCCTCCTGCCTTCAATCTTCCGCAGCATCAGGGTCTTTTCCAACAAGTCAGTTCTTTGCATCAGGTGGCCAAAGTATTGGAGCTTCAGCTTCAGCATCAGTCCTTCCAATGTATATTCAGGATTGATTCCCTTTAGGACTGACTGGTTTGATCTCCTTGCAATCCAAGGGACTCTCAAGAGTCTTCAACACCACGGTTCAAAAGCAACAGTTCTTCAGTGCTCAGCTTTCTTTATGGTCCAGCTCTCACATCCATACATGACTACTGGAAAAACCATAGCTTTCACTATATGGACCTTTGTTGGCAAAGTAATGTCTTTGCTTTTTAATATACTGTCTAGATTGGTCAGAGTTTTTCTTCCAAGGAGCAAGCATCTTTTAATTTCATGGCTGCAGTCACCATCTGCAGTGATTTTTGGAGCCCACGAAAATAAAATCTGTCACTGTTTCCATTGTTTCCATATCTATTTGCCATGAAGTGATGGGACTGGATGCCATGATCTTCGTTTTTTGAATGTTGAGTTTTAAGCCAGCTTTTTCACTCTCCTCTTTCACCCTCATCAAGAGGCTCTTTAGTTCCTCTTTGCTTTCTGCATAAGGGTGGTGTTATCTGCGGTTATTGATATTTTTCCTGGCAATCTTGATTGCCTTGGACAGCAGCGAAAAGATCAAACCAGTCAATCCTAAAAGAAATCAACCCTGAATATTTATTGGAAGGAGTGTTGCTAAAGCTGAAGTTCCAATACTTAGGCCACCTGATGTGAAGAGCCAACTCATTGGAAAAGCCCCTGATTCTGGGAAGCACTGAGGGCAAGAGAAGGGGGCAACAGAGGATGCGATGGTTGGATGGCATCACCAACTCAATGGACATGAATTTGATCAAACTCCTGGAAATAGTGAAGGACAGAGAAGCCTGGCATGCTGCAGTCCGTGGGGTCACAAAGATTCAGACATGACTGAGCAACTGAACAACAACAGAATATAGACAAAGCATCTATACCTTACAGGAATAAAATATATAAAGAATTTTGGACAGTGCCCAGCAGATAGTATTAGATGGTCTAATAGCAGCTGTATTAGATGGTCTAGAACTCTCTCAGTCACCCTTCACCTCTTTCCAGCCAGCTGTCCAGAACATGCTGTCCATGCTGGACACTTCCATTCCCCTCTCTTCTGTTGGAGAGCTGAGAAAAGGACAGAACAAATATTCCAGTTAGCCCAGGAATACTTGGGTCCAATTCAAATGATAAAGTCCTCTGCCTGGCTCTAGATTAAAGCTGCAGTGAAAAAGGAAATTGAGAGCTATGAATATCCCCTAGATTGGAAGAATAAAGTTATTTGGCAAGATCATAGCAAGTATCAGAACTGAAAACTGGCCAAGTCTAACTAGTTTTAGTCAGTGGTACTGGAAAGCAAAAGTCACATTTCCATTCACGTTCAAATAACTTATGTGACACATGTAGGGTGATTGACTTTTTATTCAAACAGTTTCCACCAAGGAACAAACTGACTGTGGAGCTTAACGGGGCAGGGATTTCCAGGTGTCAAAAAATAATAGGAGCTCAACTGAGCAGCCAGAGCAACAATAAGAGCAGGCCGCAACGCAGAGGCCAGGCCTCATGGAGCCCAGCCCCATTCATGCTCTCAGCATAGAATCTCGCCACCTCCTCGTTGGGGTTGTCCAGGATGGGGTCGAACCACATCTGAATGCAGCGGCCGCTGCCACGGCTGTAGTTGCTGGCTTTGTAGGAGTGACTCCAGATTTCATTGCACAGAGCAGCAGGCGTCGGGAAGTAGAAGTCGAAGCGGTGGCAGGCAGCTTTCACTGGGCACTGGTTGTACCCTGTGGGGAGGATGGAAGTCTGTAGCCACTGGGTCCAGAATCACCTCTTGCTCCACCAGCCCCAAGACTGCAAGTCTCCATAAACCCTTCCACACCCCCCCCACCCCTTCCAAACCCCTGCCCAGCCCTCACCTGAGGTCCAGTCCCAGCCCCTGTGCCAGTTGCTCTTGCAGGTGTAGGAGGTGCGGCAGTCTTCCCACCAGCTCTGACAGTCCTCTTTGCAGAGGGGCACATTCAGGATCCGTTCTTTGCGCCAGCTCTGATTCACCTGGGTCGGGAACCAGGGAAGGAGGGCTCTAGTCAGCCAGGGATCTCAGCTGCTACAGCCCTGATGGAGTCCAGGGCTGAGAGAGAGGCAGTGACTCCACTGTTAACCAAACTCAGTTTTAGCTGCTCTCTGCTCAAAAGCCAGTAATCAATGGGACTTCCCTGGTGGTACAGTGGGTAAGATCCACCTGCCTATGCAGAGGACATGCATACAGCCCCTGGTTGGGGAAGATCCCACATGCTGTGCAGCAACTAATCCTATGCTCCACAACTATTGAGCCTGCGCTCTAGAGTTGGAGAACTGTAACGGAGCCCAAGCGCCACAACTACTGAAGCCCTTGCGCCCTAGAGCCCGTGCTCCACAACTAGAGAAGCCACTGTAATGAGAAGTCCATACACCGCAACCAGAGAAAAGGCCACGCAGTAATGAAGACCCAGCACAGCCATAAATAAATAAATAAAATTATAAATAAAAATATGCATTTCAAAAAAGAAAAGCCAGCAATCTGGAGAGGAGTTAATTCATGTCCTGAGGCCAGCTCTAGATTATGTTCAGCCATGCCCGCTTTTAAAGGAGAAAAGGGGAAAGAACCTCAAGGAACCATTAAGGCAGGAAGTTAGATTATGCATTGTTCTCCCTTGTGCACCGACTGGCTGACATCAGATACCACATTGCCCAGTGACTTGCCTGCAGGTTTGCTAAGGGAGCTGTTGGAGGTGCAGAGTTAATCATTTTTTAGCTACTTAAGTAATTCTTCATCCTTACTTTTTTAATCTAGGAAAAGAATCAACAGGTTAGGCAAGGCATGGTATCTATTCAGGAGAGCATAAGTCAGGAGTTAGGTTAAATTGCCTGGTGATTTCATCCCTATAATTAGGTTGTTTTAAGGTTAGAGGAACCAGAGATCAAATTGCCAACATCCATTGGATCATCGAAAAAGCAAGAGACTTCCAGAAAAACATCTACTTCGGCTTTATTGACTATGCCAAAGCCTGTGTGTGGATCACAACAAACTGTGGAAAATTCTTCAAGAGATGGGAATACCAGACCACTTCACCTGCCTCCTGAGAAATCTGTATGTAGGTCAAGAAGCAACAGTTAGAAGTGGAGATGGAAAACAGACTGGTTCCAAATTGGGAAAGGAATACGTCAAGGCTGTATATTGTCACCCTGGTTATTTAACTTATATGCTGAGTACATCATGAGATGCTGGGCTGGGTGAAGCACAAGCTGGAATCAAGATTGCTGGGAGAAATATCAATAACCTCAGATATGCAGATGACACCACCCTTATGGCAGAAAGAAAAGAACTAAATAGACTCTTGATGAAAGTGAAAGAGTAGAGTGAAAAAGTAGGCTTAAAACTTCAGAAAACTAAGATCATGGCATAGGATCCCATCACCTCATGGCAAATAGATGGGGATACAGTGACAGATTATTTTTTTGGACTCCAAAATCACTGCAGATGGTGACTGCAGCCATGAAATTAAAAGATGCTTGCTCCTTGGAAGGAAAGTTATGACCAACCTAGACAGCATATAAAAAAGCAGAGACATTACTTTGCCAACAAAGGTTTGTCTAGTCAAAGCTATGGTTTTTCCAGTAGTCATGTGTGGTTGTAAGAGTTGGACTATAAAGCTGAAGAATTGATGCTTTTGAACTGTGGTGTTGGAGAAGACTCTTGAGAGTCCCTTGGACTGCAAAGAGATCCAACCAGTCCATCCTAAAGGAGATCAGTCCTGGGTATTCATTGGAAGGACTGATGCTGAAGTTAAAACTCCAATACTTTGGCCACCTGATGTGAAGAACTGACTCATTTGAAAAGACCCTGATGCTGGGAATGACTGAAAGCAGGAGAAGGAGAAGACAGAGGATGAGATGGTTGGATGGCATCACCGACTCAATGAACATGAGTTTGAGTAAGCTTCAGGAGTTGGTGATGGACAGGGAAGCCTGGTGTGCTTCAGTCTGTGGGGTCACAAAGAGTCAGACACGACTGAGTGACTGAACTGAACTGATGGTTAGAGGGGAACAGAAATTGGCAAACAGGAAAGGGGCAAAAGAGGTGCTCCCACGACCCTCCTCAGACCAGAATTCCTGGAGTGTCCCTGCAAGTGGCTGGGGGTGGGTCAGCTAGGGGGCTGTCCTCTGCTGAAGCTCCTGTCTGCGGGGCTGGTGCCCATACCTCCCGGATCCAGGGCCCCAGATTAGGTGAGCACTCGTAGAGACAGGTGTCCTGAATAAAGTGGCGCTTGCATGCAGGCTCCATCTTGCCGCAGTGGTCCCAGTCGAATCTGTACAGGCTGGAAATATCCTTATGGGCTTCTATGCTGGTGTTGACAAAGCAGCAGGCATTCTTTTTCCAAGGGCTGCACTGTTGGGGGGTGCGGCGGGGAGAGGGACTCAAGGGTGATCCTTCACACCCAGCACAACCAGAATATTCCCGCCTTTCCCCTTCAGTCCTTGATTCCCCAACAGTCTTCAGAGAAACATCAGGTGGAGGAACCCTTTTTGGGGGACAGGGTTTTCCAAGACTGTGGGATCCCAGGGGTAGCAGTCATCACAATATTCATTCATTCAAATTTTTATTGAGCTCCTATTTCTAACCCAGGCATTTTTCTAGGAACTGGGAACAAAATGAAAACAGCACTGGATAATTGCTTTGGGCAAAACAGGAGAGGAACAGGACATTTCAGTTTTCTGGAATGACCAGATTAAGCCTCTTTGGGAAGGCTCACCTTCAGATAAAGATCTGAAGGTGAGGAAGCAAGTTAAATGAACCACAACCCCAGTAGAGTTCTAATTACAGAAATACACAATGATCTTATGAATGAATGAAAACCCATGGCCTAGAATTTAGTATAAAAGCAGAATATTAAGGGGACTTCCCTGCTTGTCCAGTGGTTAAGAATCTGTCTGGCAATGCAGGGGATATGGGTTTGATCACTGATAGGGGAACTAAGATCTCCATATGCCACAGAGCAACCAAGCCTGCAAAGAGCCTGTGCTGTGGACCGCAATGAAGACCCCACACAGCCAAATATAAACTTTTAAAAAAAATTAAAAAAAGAAAATCAACCCCCTCCTTCCCCTCAAAAGGTCTCTCCAGGCCTGCTTCCTGATTTGAGTAACACGGAAACTCAACAACCGAGAAGCTGAGCTCTAGGCATTGTTCTGACCACACTGGGCACGCAGTACATGTAAAAGAGTCGATGCAAACTGAAGAAAGAGCTGTTCAGGGAACTTCCCTGCCTCCACCAAGGACGGGGGTAGACGTTCCCTGAGGCAGCTCTTCCCCATCCCAGATGACCCCTCGGCCTACCTGTCCATGTAACTTGTCCTCGGGACCTGGTTTTTCCTTATGGTACCTGGCATTCATGCAGACGTTGAGAAGCTGAGTCCCGGGCCGGGCTGCCCCCACAGCAGCCACACACACTAAAAGGCACAGCAGTGGTGTGATCTTCCAGGCCATGCCTGTCTCTGAAGAACCAATTTCCTTGAAGGCAGCAAGGAAAGTCAAAGTGGGTCCTCAGGCTGTTAATAATAAATTAGGAGGGTGGGTGGAGTCTAGGGCGGGATTGAGCCCTAGTAACTCTAATCTTCCTAGTCTCAGGAAGATTGGGATCAGACACAGCCTTTTGAGACAATACCTTCCTGGCTTTTCTACAAGGTCTTGAGGATCAAGTGGTGCAACTGACAGGTGGAGTTTGGGCAAAATTCAGAAATAGCCAGAAGATTGCCAGAGGTCCACAATCTCTCCTTTGAAATCCGTGAAGGCAAATATTTCAGAGTTTAAACTTTTAAGATTTGTTGGCTGAAAACACACACAGTGTAAGAGCTATTGAGTTGAGTGAACCACACATCTCGGTAGAAAGTTGCTTCTAGTCACAAGGTAAAAAAAAAAGGTACCTTTTTTTTAAATTGGAAGAGAAAGTGAAAGTGAAGTCGCTCAGTCATGTCCAACTCTTTGCCACCCCATGGACTGTAGCCTACCAGGCTCCTCCGTCCAAGGGATTTTCCAGGCAAGAGTACTGGAGTGGGGTGCCATTTCCTTCTCCAGAGGATCTTCCCAACCCAGGGATTGTAGGCATTGTAGGCAGACGCTTTATCATGAGCCACCAGGGAATTGGAAGATAATTGCTTTACAATGAACCGACTCATTAGAAAAGACCCTGATCCTGGGAAAGATTGAAAACAAAAGGAGAAAGGGGCGGCGGAGGATAAGATGGTCAGATAGCATCATTGATCCAAGGGACAAGAGTCTGAGCAAATTCCAGGAGATGGTGAAGGACCGGGAATCCTGGCAAGTTGCAGCCCATGGGGTCGCAAAGAGTCAGACGACTTAGTGACTAACAATAAAAACAATTGCTTCACAGTGCCGTGGAGGTCTCTGCTGTAAATCAACATGAATCAGTCATACCCTCTTTCTTGAGCACCCCCCGCCATTCCACTCCTCTAGGTTGTGTCAACTACAAATGGGCACTGAGCCTTGGCAAGAGCCAAGAGCAGTGGCAGCGCCTGCACAAGGGCATTTGCCACCTGCCTCTGTGGAAATTGAGCCCTGTGCTGCTGCAGCTGTTGACCTTCAACACCCCCTGAGGAAGTTCAAGGTGGAATGTGCCCCAGGGAATCCGGTGGGACAGGTCTTTAGGTAGTTAGATATCTTCAGGAGTTGATTTTATGATTCCAATCCTTGCATCTCCTCATATCTAGAGAAGCAATAAATCCTTTCATGGTGACATCGGATCCTCTCGACTAGCAGAAAACTTCTTGTAAAGTAAGCAATTGATTGCATTAAACTCCTCCTTCACCAAAACATATATTGACCTTCCCCGACTGCCTCTTTGGAGTAGTCTCTCGGAGCTATCTGAGGTGCTGCCTCCTGAGCTGCAGACCTCATTTTGCCCCAAATAAAGTTTAACTTGCAATTCTCAAGTTGTGCATCTTTTTTTTTAATTTATTTTTTAATTGAAGGATAATTGCTTTACAGAATGTTGTTGTTTTCTGTCAAACCGCAACATGAATCAGCCATAGGTATGCATACATCCCCTCCCTTCAAGCTGTGCATCTATGGTAGTTGACAGCTATCACAGAGTGCCAGGCTGGCTCCCTGTGTTACACAGCAGCTTCCTGCTGGTTACCTGTTTTACACAGGATATTGTACGTAGGCCAGTGCTAGTGTATCAATTTATCCTACCCTGTCCTTCTCCCACTGTGCCCACCAGTCCATCTTCTACATCTGCATCTCCAGGTCGTCTCTGTAAATATGTTCATCAGTACCATTTTTCTAGACTCCATATATATGTGTTAATATACAATATTTGTTTTTCTCTTTCTGATTTTGTTCTGCCTAATAGACTCTAAGTTCATCCATCTCTCTACAGTTGACTCAAATGTGTTCCTTTTTGTGGCTGAGTAATATTCCATTGTATATATGTACCACAACTTCTTTATCCATCCATCTGTCTATAGATGTCTAGGTTGCTTCCAAGTCCTATGTGTGTGAAAGTCGCTCAATCTTGTCTGACTCTTTGCAACCCCATAGACTATACAGTCCATGGAATTCTCTAGGCCAGAATACTGGAGTGGGTAGCCTTTCCCTTCTCCAGGGGATCTTCCCAACCCAGGGATCGAACCCAGGTCTCCCGCATTGCAGGCAGATTCTTTACCAGCTGAGTCACAAGGGAAGCCCATGCTTCAATGTCCTAGCTATTGTAAATAGTGCTGCAGTAAACATTGGGGTACAAGTGTTTTTTTTGAATTGTGGTTTTCTCAGGGTTTATGCCTAGTAGTGGAACCATCACATGGCAGTTTTATTCCTATTTTGTTAAAGAATCTCCATATTGTTCTCTATAGTGGCTGAAATTAGAATCAATTTATATTCCCACCAACAGCACAAAAAAGCTTCCTTTTCTCCACATCCTCTCCAGCATTTATTGTTTGTAGTTTTTTTTTTTTTTTTAAATGATGGCCATTCTGATGGGTGTGAGGTGATAGCTCTTTGTAGTTTTGATTTGCCTTTCTCTGATATTGAGCAATGTTGAGCATCTTTTCATGTGTTTATTGACCCTCTGTATGTCTTCTTTGGAGAAATGTCTGTTTTAGTCTTCTGCCCATTTTTTGATTGGGCTGTTTGTTTTTTTGATATTGAGCTGTATGAGCTCCTTATGTATTTTGGAGATTAATCCTTCATCAGTTGTTTGTAATTTTATCCCATTCTGAGGGTTGTACTTTAATCTTGTTTATTGTTTCCTTTGCTATGCAAAAGCTTTTAATTTTAATTATGTCTCATTCATTTATATTTGCTTTTATTCCATTACTCTAGGAGATAGGTTAGAGAAGATCTCTCTGTCATTTATGTCAAAGAGTGCTAAGCCTGTTTTCCTCTAAGAGCTTTATAGTTTCCAGCCTTAAATGTAAGTCTTTAATCCGTTTTGAGTTTATTTTTGTGTATGGTGTTAGGAGGGCTTCCCAGGTGGGCAGTGGTAAAGAACTCACCTGCCAATACAGAAGATGTAAGAGACACGGGTTTGATCCCTGGGTCAGAAAGATCCCTTGAAGGAAGGCATGACAACCCACTCCAGTATTCTTGCCTGGAGAATCCCATGGACAGAGTGGGATTCCCTGGTGGGCTACAGTCCATAGGGTTGCAAAGAGTTGGACAAGACTGCAGGGACCCAGCCCGCATGCAGTGTTGGGAAGTGTTCTAATTTCATCCTTTTACATGTTGTGCTTGTTGTGCTCAGTCACTCCATCATGTCTGACTGTGCAACTGTAGCCTCCTCTGCCCATGGTATTTACAGGCAAAAATACTGGAGTAGGGTGCTATTTCCTACTCTGGGAATCTTCCCAATCCAGGGATTGAACCCACATCTCTTGCATCACCTGCATTGGCAGGTTAGTTCTTTACCATCAGCGTCCCCTGGGAAGCCCCTCTTTTACAGGTAGCTCTTCAGTTTTCCCAGCACCATTTACTGAAGAAGTTGTCTTTTTTCCATTGTATATTCTTGCCTCTTTTGTCAAAAATAAGGAGTTCCTTATACAGCAAGGAGATCAAACCAGTCAATCCTAAAGGAAATCAACCCTAATATTCACCAGTAGGACTGAAGCTACCCTTTTGTGGATCACTGCCTTGTTGTGGCAAAGCGGCTTGTGTAACCTGATAAAGCTATGAGCCGTGTCATGTATGGCCACCCAAGATGGATGGGCCATAGAGGAGGGTTCTGACAAAATGTGATCCACTGGAGGAGGGAATGGGAAACCACCTCGGGATACTTGCTGTGAGAACCTTATGAACTGTATAAAAGGACAAAAATACATGCCACCGAAAGATGAGTCCTCCAGGTCTGAAGGTGTCCAGTATTAACTTAAAAAAAACTAAGATCATGGCATCTGGCCCCATTACTTCATAGAAAACAGAAGGGGAAAAGGTGGAAGTAGTGACAGAGTTCCTCTTCGTGGGCTCTAAAATCACTGCAGATGGTGACTGCAGCCACGAAATCCGAAGACATTTGCTTCTTGGCAGGAAGGCTATGACAAACCTAGACAGTGTGTTGAAAAGCAGAACTATTACTCTTTGACAAAGGTCATATAGTCAAGGCTATGATCTTCCCAGAGGTCACATATCGTTATGAAAGCTGTACTGTAAAGAAGGTGGAGAACGGAAGAACTGATGCCTTCAAACTGCTGGAGAAGACTCCTGAGAGTCCCTTGGACAGCAAGGAGATCAAACCAGTCAATCTTAATGGAAATCAACCCTGAATACTTGTTGGAAGGACTGCTGAAGCTGAAGCTCCAGTATTTTGGTCATCTGATGTAAAGAGCTGACTGACTGGAAAAGTCCCTGATGTTGGGAAAGATTGAGGGCAGGAGAAGAGGGCATCAGAGGATCAGATGGCCAGATGGCATCACCAATGCAATGGACATGAATTTGGGCAAACTTCAGGAGATGGTGAGGGACAGGGAGGCCTGGTGCACTGCAGTCCGTGGGGTCGCAAAGAGTCGGACATGACTGGGTGACTGAACAACAGCAACAAGAACTGATGCTGAAGCTGAAGCTCCAATCCTTTGGCCACCTGATTTGAGGAGCTGACTCATTGGAAAAGACCCTGATTCTGGGAAAGATTGAGGGCAGGATCAGAAGAGGGCAACAGAGGATGAGGTGGTTGGATGACATCACCAACTCAATGGCCATGGATTTGAGCGAACTCTGGGAGATAGTGAAGGACAAGGAAGCCAGGCATGCTGCAGTCCATGGGATCACAAAGAGTAGGACATGACTTGACTGAACAACAAAAGGTCAGTGACTGAAGTCGCTAATGACTTACTCCCTGTAGATGGCAGAACGACATTCTTTCGCTGGCAGTTTTATCAAAGGTAAGGCAAAATAAGATAATACAGTTGTATGCACTCAGTGATCAAGCACATGTTGTATGGGGAAATAGCTACACTAGTGGGATAATTAAAATAATAACCTCGCATTCATTCTCAGATGAGATTTTGACAACAAATGACTGTGTAAAAGTTTACAACAGTATCTTAATTTTGGAGCTCCAAATGCAGATCTATGTTTTGTTTTTTTTTTTAAAGCCCTGCTTCCAGCTCTTTCCAGTTTCATTATTTAGCTACTCTCAGAGACCCTGTGACCTGGGGCAATGTCAGAGAACAAAGGCTTGGAGGTGGACATGAGCAACAGTTCACCTCCAGGGTCCAGGGCGGCTCCTGAACCCTGCCCCAGAGCTGGCCTCTTGATAACATCTCAATCTCCTGACCTCTCACACTGAGATTTGGGAGGTGCCTGCTCCCTCATCCCACTGCTCACCAGGTGCCTGGTTCTCCTAAAATGCCCAGAATTCATTTCCCATGGCTCCTAAAGCTTATGCATCCTCCCTGCTCACAAAGTTGCCCTGCCCTCCCATTGCCCCCCATCTCCTGAAGAACTCCAGCATCGTGCCTGGGTCTCCTGGATGGGGGCTGAGCTGAGTGGCCTCCAGGCTGACTTTGCCCTAAGGGCTCTGGGAAACCTGGAATTAAATTCCCACAAAGCTCCCCTCATCCTCCTTGTGTCCTCACTTTTCACCCTTCCACAATTCAATATCCTGCTACACATGTTTATTGTTCACTGTTTAGGTGTTCATTCATTTACTAATCCATTCATTCCAGGATCCAATTATCTCTCCATGGACCCTGTCACTCCCTGATCTCCAAGAGCACAGGAGACATCTTAACTCTTGGAAATGCCACATGGTTCACAATTAGGTTCCTTTGGGAGCACAGAGTCTAACAGTTTAGAGCACAGGGTTTCGGATCCCAACTCTCACACTCCCTCCACCCCCCCTTGACCTTGGGGGAAAATAACTCACATTATCTTGAGGCTTAGTTTCCTTACCTGAGGATTAAATGTAGGGGGGAAGCCCTAACAATCATTAGCCAACTGGGCCCGGACTGAGAAATCACTTGGGAATGGGGAACGTGCCCCAAGTCACACAGTTCAGTTCAGTTTAGTTCAGTCACTCAGTCGTGTCTGACTCTTCGCGACCCCATGAACCGCAGCACACAGTAGGGACCACCCACGTCCAACTCTGGACCCTCAAATCCAGGGCTCCTTCAGCTTTTGCCCCCTGTACCTTCGCTGTGCGGAGGCTCCCATGGGGTGACTAACAGACTCCTGGAGGAGTACTGGGAGGGCTGAGAAAGCCCTTTCTCCACTCAGTCAGTTGGTGATTCTTTTTTTTTGCTATGGCCTCTTTCTAGAGCCAGTGCTTTCTTCCCCTCCATGCCACATAAATCAGCCTGTAAACCCCTCCCCATCTTCCTGGTCTCAGCTCAGATCTTGGTCCAGCTTGCCCCTCCCTTCTCCCCTCCCACCCCCACACCAATCATGACCCTGACACCACCACCCCTCCCCACATGGTCCCAGACTTAAAGCTCTGAGTACTCAGTGCAGTGCTGAAAGGCAAAGTCCTGGGTTCTACCAACTTATAGTTTAACCTTGGGCAGGCCCCGATTCTGCTTCTGGATTCTCTGCTTTTAGGGATCCTGCCAGAGTGGATCCTTCCAGTTCAGATCCTTTAGTGCTTTCTGGGAGTGCCTTAGGGTGTATAGCTAACATACCTGGGAGGAATGCTGGCTGTTCGTCTGGCTCAGGCTTCTGTTCTGCTCTGCAGTCCCCCTTGCCTCACTCTAGGGGACAGAAGGGCTTAGTGGCCTAGGAGACGGGCCGTGGGAATGTGGCCCAGGAGAGGCTCTTAGGATAGGGCGAAGGCCACCCAGGAGTTAATTATTGCATGTGGGCTCCAGCCAGGCCTCCATGGGAGGGTGGTGGGTAGGAGTGTGAGGATTAATAGTGCAGGCCCAAGGTCAATTACCGAGCCCCACTTACTCCATTTTCTCCCCTAAACTCAGTTCTGAGAAAACCTTGCAGCCTGAATTGCTGAGATCCTTTAAAATAATCTGCTCCACTTCTAACCCCCTCATCCTGTTTTACAGATAAAGAGAATGAGACCCAGAGAATCAGGACAGAGCTCATTGCAGGGCAAAGGCTGGAGCACAGGTTTCCAAGCTCCAGGGCACTTGAACAGAGTGTTGTTCTTGTTCAGTCACTCAGTCATGTCCGACTCTTTGCGACTCCATGGACTGCAGCATCTCAGGCTTCCCTGTCCTTCACTATCTCCCTGAATTTGCTCAAACTCATGTCCATTGAGTCGGTAATACTATCCAAACATCTCATCCTCTGTCGTCCCCTTCTCTTCCTGCCCTCCATCTTTCCCAGCATCAGAGTCTTTTCCAATGAGTCAGTTCTTCGCATTAGGTGGCCAAAGGATTGGAGCTTCAGCGTCAGTCCTTCTAGTGAGTGTTCAGGGTTGATTTCCTTTCTAATTGACTGGTTTGACCTCCTTGCTGCCCAAGGGACTCTCAAGAGTCTTCTCCAGCATCACAATAATTTGAAAGCATCAATTCTTCAGCACTCAGCATACAGAGTGCAGAGTTCCCATATCCCCAGCTTATAGAGCCACTGACTCTTCAATCTCATCAGCCTCAGGCATCACCCACTTCCAGCTGTAAAATCACAGATGTTCAGTTTACTAGAGCCTCAGTTGTCCCAAGGCCCTAGCTCCCCTCCCTTCCTCCATCCATTCACACAAGTCTACTTTCTCCAGCAGCCAACGGTCTGCTCTAATGTAGATTCCTCGCCCCCTACTCCTACCCCAGCCAGGAACAGAGCCTTCCTTTTTACACCGTCTGAGGCCAGGTTGCTACCACTGCTGGAGAAAAAGAAAAGAGGAGGAAGAAATAAGTTCAGGAGAGAACGTTGAGCTCTCTTGTGTTGAGGTGCTATGTGCAACGTGGTGTGAGGTTGTGGTAAAAGAGAAAACCCAGGGAAGGGTCCGTGTTGGATGTGGAAGCCATCAGCCTACACACAGCAGCAGAAGTTTAAAGAATATAGGGCCTCAATACTGTTGGAGGACTTCGCTGGTGGTCCAGTGGTTAAGAATCCGCCTGCCAATACAGGGGACATGGGTTCGACCCTTGGTCCAGGAAGATTTCACATGCCTCAGAGCAACTAAGCCCTCGCACCACAGCTACTGAGCTTGAGTCTTGCAACTACTAAGCCAAAGCACCCTAGAGCCCTCGCTCCACAAGAGAAGCTATCACAATGAGAAGCCTGGACACCACAACCACAGAATAGGCCCTGCTCGCTGCAACTAGAGAAAGCCTGAGCACAGCAACAAAGACCTACTGTAGCCAAAAAATTAACAAAAATTTTAAAAAAGGTCTCAGTTAAAAAAAAAAAAAAATGCTTGTAAAGGGCACCGGTCTGGGCCCATGGAGCAAGGAAGTGGGGAGCTGGGAGCCAGAAGAGGCAGCTGGATTACTGGAGGAGAATCAGCCAAGAAGGAAAGCCCTATAGGCCTGCAAAGAAATTGAGTCCAATGCAGGGAGGAGGGAAGAAATGGACTCCCAGGAGACCCCCATCTTGTGCCCTGCTTTCCCTCTCCCGCAGAGTGAGCCATTCCTGAATCTTGTGACAGACAAGCTGGGAGGACTAAGCCCTCTGAACACCTGAGCAGGTAGAAGGCAGCTAGGACCCCCAGACATCCCTCCTGGCTTTACAAGCCCAACTCAGCCTTCTCCTGATTGGAGAAGCATGGCCATGTGTCCAGGAATGCCCCAAAGCATTCTCCTATACACTCATCTAAGGGCTTCCCAGGTGGCGCAGTGGTATAGAATCTGCCCGCCAATGTAGGACACACAGGAGACACCAGTTCTCTCCCTGGGTTGGGAAGATCCCCTGGAGTAGGAAATGGCAACCCACCCCAGTATTCTTGTCTGGGAATTCCCATGGATAGAAGAGCCTGGCAGACTATAGGCCAGGGGTTTGCAAAAGAAATGGACAGGACTGAGCACACACACTCACGTATGTGTTCATCAGGATGGACTTTCCCTGTCCCCCATTCTCTGCCCCTGCACCAGAAGTTGATTATAAATTGGACTTTATAGATGCTTTTGAACTCTGTTGTTGGAGAAGACTCTTGAGAGTCCCTCGGACTGCAAAGAAGATCCAACCAGTCCATCCTAAAGGAGAGCAGTCTTGGGTGTTCATTGGAAGGACTGCTGTTGAAGCTGAAACTCCAATACTTTGGCCACCTCATGCGAAGAGCTGACTCATTGGAAAAGACTCTGATGCTGGGAAGGATTGGGGGCAGGAGGAGACAGGGACAACAGAGGATGAGATGGCTGGATGGCATCACCGACTTGATGGACATGAGTTTGGGTGAACTCCGGGAGTTGGTGATGGACAGGGAGGCCTGGCGTGCTGCAGTTCATGGGGTCGCAAAGAGTTGGACACAACTGAGTGATTGGACTGAACTGAACTGAACTGATAGTCCATCTACTCAGGAGTGATGTTTGACCCCTGAGAACTCAGGGGTTCAGAAGAAGAGACTGGCAAGTGGGAGGTAAGTTGGACCCATGAGTTCTAATCCATGAGGAGTCCCTGCCCTTGCTGAATCTCATGCCGAGCTCTGAATCTGAGACCCCAGTGCTCAGACCACCTGGCCAACAGGCAGGGACACAGTCAAACAGCCACTGTGAAGCCGATCCTGAGAGTATCCACCTGGATTACAAGCTTAATATCAGCCAAGTTAGCCGTCAGCATCCTTGTGGACCCCAAACTGAAGGCTACTCTGTGACCAGACAAAAATAACAGGAAGGTCTTTGGCCCTGCATGGGTAGGGGCTCTGGGCTGTAGGGAGGGGGGATGGGAGAAGCTGGAGCTTTTCCTGAGTGCGAGCCAGCATCATATGCAATTGCTTACCACCCATCCTCATAGTTGAGAAAAATATAGTTCCCAGGCAGCAAAGAGGGGCTAGGATTCAGAACTGAGTCTGATTCCAAGCCTGGTTTCTTTCACAAAGAAAGGAGAGCACTGTGAAGGCATCAGAGTCTGAGGACTGCAGATCCAGTGTTTCTTCTCTGGCCTCATTTCCTGCCCTTGTCCTCTTAACTTCTATCTTAGCCACCTAGAAATTCTCCTCGTGCTTCTATCACCTCCTAAGCCTTTGTACTTCTTGAACCTTCTCCAGGAAATGTCATTCCTCCTGCCTAATCTGCTTGGTCAACACTACGCTCTCTCTGGAAACCTTCCCTCACCTTTCTGGGCTTCCACAGAACTGCGCCACACTCTGTGCTCCCCTGGAGCAAACCCTCAGCTCAGTGTGCTAAGAGTTGTCAGTTATCAGGTCTGTCTGTCTGCCCCCACCAGAGAGTACAAGGCACTTAGTTGCCTACGTGTCGGCTGACACAGCCAGAAGGCATCTGTTGACCGACAGACTGAGTGCATGGATTCCTTTGCTTCCTAAGCACCTCCTCTGTGCGAGGCACTGACCCAGGGCCAGGGGATCCGACACAAAATGACATAGACACAGCCTTTGCCTTAACGTGTGTATGTTTTGTAGGGAAAGTCAGACAATAAGCACAGCGAATTGATATCTATACAAGAGGACCCGTGATGTGATGAGAAAGTACCCAGGTGAGAAGTTCTTTTGGTTGGGTTGTCAGAAGTCGTTTGTCGTGCTAAGTCGTGTCTGACTCTTTTTGAGGAATTAATCATAGGATGAACTCTAAGTGGCTACAAGAAGTCAGCCTGCAGAGTATCAAAACATTCTAGGAAGCTCAACTGAACACAGTGAGTCAGCCTGCAGAATATACAAGAACATTCTAGGAACCCAGAGAGGAGGGGACTTCTGGGCCACTGAAGGAGTTTGGTTTTTCCAGCAGATACCATGGGAAAGCATTTAAAGGGTTGGAGAGGGGGGTGTCACAAAAATAAAACATTTTTTCGGTATTTGTTTTCATTTTTTAAAAAGCGTCCATCAGATAGTAAAATTCCAGGGTGAAAGTTTGATGATGAATAGGATATTTGCCATCCTCAAAATATCTACCTACAACATACTTATTAATTACAAAAAGGGGGAAAGTAATGGAGAAACCCGGCAGACCCAATCCCAACCAGTTAACGTCCTCAGGATTGGGCCAACCTGACACCTATGCCCCCCGCCACCACGATGCATCAAGAGCACACAAAATTGCTTTCAGGATATTCATGTCCAAAGTGCAGAACCTCAGTCAGATAAACCCAAACTGAGAGTTATTCTACAAAATAACTTTCAAAGATGTCAAGGCCATAAAAGAATGAACCTCCCTCCCTCAAATGTCCATCAGTAAGTGAATGAATTAAGTGTGATCAATACATAGAATGGAATATTGCCCAGCAATGAAACAGAATGAACTAGTCTCTGTAGATCAATATGGAAAGATCTCAGAAACCTTGTTCTCGTGGTAAGAAACATGGCCAGTGAAAAACTCTACTGAGACGCCCTTTATCCCACCTATCAGTTTAGAAGAAAATCAGCTTAGTAGAACATTCAAAGTGTGACGCTCTACTGGGTTGACCACATGATGGGGAAATAAGGCACTCGTACATTGCTGGTGGGGGCCCCATTGATACAACCCCTGTAGAATTATAACTATCAAAATTATAAATCCAAATGCTCCTTGACCCAGCAATCCCTCTTCTGGAATCCAACAGTATAGCATTCTACTATGTATATTGTTATTCACTGTAGAATTGTCATTAAAAACAAAAACGAAAAAACAAAACAAAACAAAAACGAAACTGAGACAATGCAAGCTTTCCTCATGAGGGTCTGCCCACCAATATCTCCTTCCCAGCCCACATCTAGTAAGGGAAGGAAAGGGAAAGAAACTTCAGGAGCCAATAACTCATCTGCCAGTCTCTCCCCAGCTTCCCTCCACCAATTCTCTTGTTCTCTTGTGGTATAGGAGGGGGCAGGCCAGTGCAGAAGAGCCCCAGGCTAAGGATGAACTTCCACCCTCTGCTTGCTGATGAACTTCATGCTAGCCCAGTCCCTTTTGGGACCTCTCAACAGGAAGGATGGAGCAATAAGGCATGCCTACCACCTCCCAACCCACTCATCCCCAAATTATTTATAAAATACAGTACACACATGGATATATTTATTAGAATAAACTCTCAGAGGATCCCCATAGGGTTTTGGATCAGGAAACAATGACCAAGGTATTATGAGTCCTCCTCGTCTGAGAGAGTGGAGCTGGGTTGAACTGAGATAATCACCCAGGTTGGGTGCAGGTAAGGAAGATGTTCAGGTGTCGGCAGCGAGAACAGCTTAGTTAAGGAGCCAGAGTGGCAGCATCTGGGTCAAGTTGAGCAGGAGGGGTCAGATCCCCTGGGGTGTGGACCCAGAAGTAGGGTTCTCAGCATAAAATCTCGCCACCTCCTCATTGGGGTTGCCCTGGAAGGGGTCGAACCACATCTGAATGCAGCGGCCGCTGCCCCGGCTGTAATTGCTGACCTTGTAGGAGTGACTCCAGATTTTATTGCACAGAGCAGCAGGCGTCGGGAAGTAGAAGTCAAAGCGGTGGCAGGCAGCTTTCACTGGGCACTGGTTGTACCCTGTGGGGAGGATGGAAGACCTGTAGCCACTAGGTCCAGAACCATCTCTTGCTCCACCAACCCCACAACCGCAAATCTCCATAAACCCTTCCACACCCCCAGCTCCCCCTCCCACTCCCCACACCCCCCAGTCCTCACCTGAGGTCCAGTTCCAGCCCTTGTGCCAGTTGCTCTTGCAGGTGTAGGAGGTGCGGCAGTCTTCCCACCAGCTCTGACAGTCCTCTTTGCACAGGGGCACACCCAGCACCCGCTCTTTGCGCCACCTCTGGTTAACCTGGAGGGGTCAGGGGAGGGAGGGAGCCAGTCTGTCAGGGATCTCAGCTGCTATAGCCTTGATGGGGTCCAGGGTTGGGGAGGTGGGGGCGATGCCTCTATCACCCTCAGACCAGAATTCATGAACCACACCCTCCCTGCAAGTGACCAGTGGACTCTGCCCTCTGCTGAAGCTCCTGTCTGTGGGGCTGGTGCCCATACCTCCCGGATCCAGGGCCCCAGATTAGGTGAGCACTCGTAGAGACAGGTGTCCTGAATAAAGTGGCGCTTGCAAGCAGGCTCCATCTTGCCGCAGTGGTCCCAGTCGAATCTGTACAGGTAGGAAATGTCCTTATGGGCTTCTATGCTGGTGTTGACAGAGCAGCAGGCATTCTTCCTCCAGGGGCTGCACTGTGGAGGGGAAGACGTGGGGCTAAGTCCTTGAGCCACCGTGGCCATCTCCATATTCTGGCTCCTCTGCCTCGGGTAGATCATCCAGAGGATCACTCGCTGGGGAGGCTGCCCCTGAGCCTGGACTTGAGAGCCCTCATTTTGGGGTAGAGGCAGTAATAATACTGACCTTCTAACAGAAAGTAACACAGGGGACGTGGGAGATCTGGGGAATCATCATCTGGGGGGACATTATTATTTGTACATCTCTAAACTGTTTACAAAGTTATTTCACGTTATCTGGGTTATTTATATTATTCATTTTGCACCGAGCTGGTATTAACTGAGTGCAGGCACTGTGCTGGCTGATGAGTATACTGTAATGAACAAAATAGATCAAATCTCTGCCCTCCTTGAGCTTATGGTTTTAGTGAGGGGCAGGGAGGGGGGATACAGAGAACACTGGGGGCACAGAAAAGAGCAGATGCAAAGTCCCTGAGATTCTTGCACTTTATCTTCTCTTACTGAAGATAATGGTCCCAGTCGAAAGACCATTACTCCAGTTTTACAGAGTTTAAGGAAGCGGCACCCTTGGTGGATGGTAAGGTTAAGGTTTTAACTCAGGACAGAGAGGAGAGGGGAATCCTGGACTCAGGTTGTGGTGGGGGGTGGAGGAAAGGGGACTGGTCTGGCTCTTTCAGGGTCTGGAAGCCCAGGTGAGGGGACTCCTGGTAGGTCTTGAAAGAAGAGAGGCGCAGAGTGGCAGTGACCCACACATGGCCCGGCCATGGGCCATGGGACTAAATGTGGGAGGCAATCCTGGAGAGGTAAATTCAAGGCAGGTAAGAAGGTAGCAGGGGCTTCCCAAGTGGTGCTAGTGGGAAAGAACCCCCCTGCCAATGCAGGAGATATAAGAGACACAGGTTCAATCCCTGAGTTGGGAAGATCCCCTGGAGGAGGGCACAGCAACCCACTCCAGTATTCTTGCCTGGAGAGTCCCACGGACACAGGAGCCTGGTGGGCTACAGTTCAGTGGTTCACACAGAGCTGGACACGACTGAAGCGACTTAGCACACATACACAAGATGGGAGAAGTGATTGTGGTTTTTAGGAATTGCCGTGGGCTGGGAGTCAGGAGCTGAGTGATCATGACGCTTGAAATGTCTGAGATGAACTCTAGCATGCAGGCTCAAGTGAGGGGGCAGCTGTGATGGCTCCGGACACTCAGGAGAAACTAAGGAAAGTCCTTGATGGCGGAGCCAAATTGATTCCTCTCCAATAACCAAGCCCATGCCCGGAGCTGCTGCCGCAGAGCCTGCTTCCAGGCTTCCCTAGCTTTTTGTGCATACCGTTCCTCAGATGCCCAAATCCTGGTCAACTTGCAAGACCCCATCCACTGCATCCCTGACCTGCCAGCCAGGGTCAGTGGTTTCCTCCTCTGAAAGGATTAATACATGTAATGAAAAATACTTCCTGGCCCGTTTTGGAGAGGCTCTAGAAAACCGGCCACTCTCACATAGCCTACGTCCCTCTGAATTGCAGTCACCTGTCTTCCTCAAAGATCTGCGCACCATTTCTTGGCAAAGAGGAAGTGCTACTAAAGGTTCTTTAAAGCCCCCTTTAAAACTTAAAAAATCCTAAAAATGCGGTGGTGCATATGGACTTTCAGTTTTGGAAGATGAAAACATTCTGGAGGTGGATGGTGGTGATGGTGGTGAGGTTTGCGTGTGAATCTACCTAATGCCACAGCATTGCACGCTTAGAAATGCGTAAATGGCAAATTTTATGTTATGGGTATTTTACTAGCAAATGAACTGTTGGAAATAGCTCAGAAGTCATGGGCTGCTGAACTTCCCTCTCTTCACTTGAAGACCCTGGAGACAGTCCATGCCAGCCTTTCCCTGGGGACACTGCAGCACCCCCAGCAGTGTGAAGGCTTGTAGGGAGCCGAGGGAGAGACCAGAGGGGATAAGATACCCGCATTTCTCATGAGCCTGGAGTTCAACTTCAAGCTCAGAGTCCCTGAGCTGCTTTAGGGATCTTCCCTTGAGACCAGCCTCACCTCCCCTTCTCTGCGGGCCGCAGTGTTCTTGGCTCTGGCCACACTGGACTTGGCACCACGCATGCTGTCACCCTCCAACCTGTGTACACACCGTCCTCTGCTAGGCTGCCTTTTCCTGCTTTGTCTTCCTGGAAAACTCTTACTCAACCTCCAAGGCCAAGCCAATGGCCTCTTTACTTGGAAGTCTTCCCAGCGTATCTGATTTGCCACTTTCTCATCAGGACCTAATGGAGGTGAGGACCTGGCCTATTTGTAGTTCTTTGTTACATGGTGACCATGAGGGACCTGTCTCTCCTACCTTGACTTTGAGCTCCATGGGCTGCACATAGTGCAGGTTGGGAAAGTTACCACCAGTCCCTCTCCCGGCTGGATTCTGAGTTCCCATGTCTACCTGTGCCTTCTCTGGGCCTATTTCCTCATTTGTATAAATAGAGACCACCTGCTGCTGCTGCTGCTAAGTCGCTTCAGTCGTGTCCGACTCTGTGTGACCCCATAGACAGCAGCTCACCAGGCTCCCCCGTCGCTGGGATTCTCCAGGCAAGAACACTGGAGTGGGTTGCCATTTCCTTCCTACCACCTACCAAGTAGGTATTCACAGACAAGGTGTGAGGAAAACACTTGACCCATAGAGGGCGCTAGATAAATAGTCCTCCCAGTGCTGTAGTGACCTCCTAGGAGAGGTCCACCAGGATCACCTCCCTGCCACCCTCCTGCCTCCATCACTCCCAAAGCTGATCTTCCCATCACCCTAACTTCTCCCTTTTTGGGGGTCTTCCCTCTCCCCTACCCCAGACCCCACCCCATCCTCACCTGCTCATGTAGACTGTCCTCTGGGCCTGGTTCTGCCTTGTGGTGCTTGGCATCCATGCAGACATTAAGTAGGTCTGTCCTGGCCCGTGGAGTTCTGGGGGCCTGGGCACCCCATGCAGCAGCCACCAAAGCCAGAAGCAGCAACT
Organism: Bos indicus; assembly: GCF_029378745.1. Lineage (NCBI taxonomy): Eukaryota > Metazoa > Chordata > Mammalia > Artiodactyla > Bovidae > Bos > Bos indicus. The sequence goes on along the minus strand of NC_091774.1, from coordinate 52,245,463 downwards.
GTGTCATCTGCCAAGCCATGACCACTCACTCCTGCCAGGAAGCCACCATAAGACTCTTGGTCAGATTTCTTGTCTCCCTCCCAAACCCAGATCTGGCCTCCTCACCTGGCTTTCCCCACTTCACCAATGAGCTGAGCGATGAAGGGCCTGTAGAGGTCTGGACCAAGTGGTAGGAATCCACCCCCACCTGAGGACATTTCAACACTAGCTCTGTGACGTGGAGGGAGCCACCACCCCTCTCTAGACATCCCCTTCCGGTTTTGCCAAACAGTATTTCACCCACAATCAGAGGGTCCTGCATAACAGGAACCATGGGGCATAATCTGCTGATGGGGTTGTTGAGTGAGAGGAGGGGTGTCAGCCAGCCTTTGCTTCTGCTTCCTCATCCCATCCCAACTAGCCCGAAGCAACCTAAGTTTAGGAGCCAAGAGATTGCCAGCGGAGTAAACAGGGAAGCTGACCAGTGGCCAGATGAAGGCCATTGAACCATTCAGTTCTTGCTTAAGGTTCCGGAGCCTGTGCCAAGGGAGCTGAGAGTAGCGAGAAGGCTATATGGAAAGCTGTGCTGTGCTGTGCTTAGTTGCTCAGTCATGTCCAATTCTTTGCAACCCCATGGACTGTAGACCCCCAGGCTCCTCCGTCCATGGGGATTCTCCAGGCAAGAATACTGGAGTGGGTTGCCTAATCCTTCTCCAGGAAATCTTCCTGACCCAGGGATCAAACCAGGGTCTCCTGCATGGCAGGCAGATTCTTTACCAATTGAGCTATCAGGGAAGCCCTAGTGAGAGCTAAACCTCAGGTCCTTACACCTCAACAACCCTCTGCAACCCCCACTGAGAGGTCTTGGGAAGTTCCCTGGGCAGAGTAAGGACTAGACCTTGGGGAAGGCCAAGAAGTAAGGAGAATGTGGAGGAGAAACTGAGCCAGAGCAGTGGGTGGTGGAGGCACCAGAGGAAAAGCCCTCCCAGGACACCAGGGGAGCCCCCATCTTGCCTCTCACCTCCTACTTCCCATCCGTACTTTTCCTCCCTGTCCTGCTCTTACCTCTGCCCTCAGCCTACCTGGGATAGGAGAGTGTCTCCCCTCTCTTTTATAAGCCTGTGCAGACTGCTTGGTCAACCGCTCAGTCAGCGAAGTCTAGAGGCTTTGTCTAGGAAACAGCTCAATTGCCTTTCATTTCAGAGCCAGTTAAATTATGGTATACACACCCAGTGGGATTTAACCTGTTGAAAAAGATTGAGAGAACTCTTGACGTATGAATATGGAAAACTTTCCAAGTACATTGTTAAGTGACAAAAGAAAGGTGTATACACTTACGGTCAATTAAACTACGACAAAGGAGTCAAGAGTATACAATGGAGAAGAGACAGTCTCTTCAATAAGTGGTGCTGGGAAAACTGGACACCTACATGGAAAGGAATGAAACTAGAACATTCTCTAACACCATATCCAAAAAGAAAACTCAAAATGGATTAAATACCTAAATGTAGACTGGAAACCATAAAACTCCTAGAAGAAAATGTAGGTTTAGCACTCTTTGACATAAATCACAGCAATATTTTTTTCGCTCTATCTCCTAAAGCAAAAGAAATAAAAGCAAACATAAATTAGACCTAATTAAATTTAAAAGTGTTTGCACAGCAAAGGAAACAACCAACGAAATGAAAAGACAACCTACTGAGGGAATTTCCTGGCGGTCCAGTGGTTAGTACTCCATGCTTCCATTACAGAGGGCGTGGGTTTGACCCCTGGTCAGGGAACTAAGATCCTGCAAGCTATGCAGTGCAGCCAAAACAAAGAGAGAAACAAAACCCAACCTACTGAATGAGAGGAAATATTTGTGAATGATATAACTGATAAGGGTTTAATATCTAAAATATATAAACAGCTCCTACAACTGGACAGCAAAAATACAAAAAAAAATTTTTTTTAAATAGGCAAGACCACAATAGTTATTTCTCCAAAGAAAACTTGCAGATGGCCAACAGGCACATGATGCTCAACATCACTAATCATCAGGTAAATACAAATCAAAACCACAATGAGATATCGCCTCTCCCCTGAAATATACATCAGAATGGCTATTATCAGAAAGGACACAAATAACAAAGGATGTGCAAGGATGTGGAGAAAAGTGAACCTGTGTACATTGCTGGTGGGAATGTAAGTTGGTGCAACCACTGTGTAAAACAGCACGGAAGATTCTCAAAAAACTAAAAATAGAACTATCATATGACCCAGAAATTCCACTCCTGGATGTATACCTGAGAAAACAAAAACATTAATTCAAAAGATACCCACAGGGACTTCCCTGGTGGTCCAGTGGCTGGGACTCTGCGTTCCCAGTATAGGAGTTGGGGTGAGGCATGGGTTTGATCCCCGAGAGCTGGATCCCACATGCTGCCACTGGAGTAGTCACATGCCTAAAGATTCTGAGTGCAGCCAAATAAATGAATAAATATTTTACAAGTGCTTTAAAAATCTAATAGAGAGAGACACACGTGGACTTCCCCACCAGTCAGTGGTTAAGACTCTGCCTTCCAATGCAGAGGGCTCCGGTCAGGGAACTGAGGCCCCATATCCCACATGCCTCAGGGCATGACCAAAAAAAAAATTAAAAAAATAAAAAATACAACAAACTAGTGAATATAACAAAAAAGAAATAGACTCACAGATATAGGGAGCAAACTAGTGTTAACCAATGGAGAGAGAGAAGGGAGAAGGAACAATTTTGGGGTAGGGGACTAAGAGGTGCAAGTTATGATGTATAAAATAAGCTTTGAGGATGTATTGTAAAGCATAGGAAATGTTAGCAATATTTTATAATAGCTATGAATGGCGTGCGTGCTTGCTTGCGTGAGTGCTTGGTTGCTTCAGTTGTGTCCGACACTCTGTGACCCCATGGACCATGGCCTACCAGGCTCCTCTGTCCATGGGATTCTCCAGGCAAGAACACCGGAGTGGGTTGCCATTTTCTTCTCCAATAAATGGCGTTATTACCTTTAAAAATTGTAAATCACCATATTGTACACCCATAATATTTAATATTGTATATCAACAATACTTCAATTTTTTAAAAAAGAAGAAGGTGCAGAAGGGCAACATGCATCTTTTGTGTAAAAAAGGTGGAGAGAGAATATCCATCTTTACAAATTCTGGAGGGAATTCCCTGGTGATCTTGCAAAACCTTACAGCACAGCCAAAGCAAAAAGTGAAGAAAGAAAGGAAGGGAGGAAGGAAGGGAGGGAACAGGCGGAGGGAGGGGGCAGAAAGAGAAAAAGAAAGAAGGAAGGAAAAGAGGGAAAGAGACTTCTGGAATGCTACAAAAAATATTTTAAGTGGTTGCTTGGGGGAGGACTTTGGCTTAGGGATTGGCTTAGAGTCTTTCCTCTATGAAAATTTCTGTGCTGTTTTGATTTTTGAACCATGTGAATACACATATACCTTTTTGAAATATACATGTATTTATGTATGCTGCTGCTGCTGCTGCTAAGTCGCTTCAGTCATGTCCGACTCTGTGCGACCCCATAGACTGTGGCCCACCAGGCTCCTCCATCCCTGGGATTCTCCAGGCAAGAACACTGGAGTGGGTTGCCATTTCATTGTCCAGTATTTATGTATACTTATATATAAAATATATATAAATAAAATATAAATGTAAATAAATGTATAAAGTTTATTTATAGATATATACTTATTTATATCAGTTTTGGATACCATACACATATTTACAAAAATATAAACATAAGACTACCAAGCATGCTAGTTCCTTGGGTATAATGCCAGAGAAATTCTTTGCATTTATGCCACAAATATTCCATTTTTATGCACAAATGATAGTATGTTTCCCATTTTTAGATATTTTCACTATATGTATTAGTTGCTCAGTCATATCTGACTCTTTGTGACCCCATGGACTGTAGCCCACCAGGTTCCTCTGTCCATGGGATTTCCCAGGCAAGAATATTAGAGTGGGTAGCCATTTCCTTCTCCAGGGAGCTTCCCAACCCAGGGATGGCAAACCTAGAGAGTGTATTAAAAAGCAGAGACATCACTTTGCCAATAAAGGTCCATCTAGTCAAAGCTATGGTTTTTCCAGTAGTCATGTACAGATGTGAGAGTTGAACCATAAAGAAGACTGAGCGCCAAAGAACTGATGCTTTCAAACTGTGGTGCTGGAGAAGACTCTCAAGAATCCCTTGGACTGCAAGGAGATCAAACCAGTCAATCCTAAAGGAAATCAACCCTGAATATTCATTGGAAGGATTGTTGCTGAAGCTCTAACACTTTGGCCACCTGATGCAAAGAGCAGACTCACTGGAAAAGACCCTGATGCTGGGAAAGACTGAAGACAAAAGAAGGGGATGACAGAGGATGAGATGGTTGGATGGCATCACCAATTCAATGGCAATGAGTTTGTGCAAACTCTGGGAGCTAGGGAAGGACAGGGAAACCTGGCATGCTGCAGTTCACAGGGTTGCAAGAGTCAGACACAACTTAGCTAATGAACAACAACAAACATTAGTGTACATAACCACACTAGCAGTCATATATTGAGAACTACTTTATATCAATTAAAATAATGAATGCTTTACTTACATTGTTGTGTCTTGTAACCTTCACATCACCCTGCAAAGCTGACATTATTCCCAACATAAAGATGAGGAAACCAAGGCTCTGGAATTAGCTGAATCTCCAAAAGCTTGAAAGTAGAGGAGTCAGGATTCAGCTCAAGTGGGTATAATTGCAAAGCCCATGTGTTTTCACTGTAACACTGTGTTTACTTTTTATAGTGATCTTTAGATCCTCTCTTTCAATACCTCTGTCTTTTTTTTTTTTTTTTTTGGTTGAGCCAGCATGGTATGTGGGATCTTAGTTCCCTGTCCTGGGATTGAACCTTGGCCCCCTGCAGTAGAAGCTTGGAGTCTTAACCACTGGACAGCCAGGAAAGTCTGAGCCTCTCTCTCCAAAAACCTCTTTGACTGTACAATTATTTTTTTTAGCTCTGCTCAGTTCAGTTCAGTTACTCAGTCGTGTCTGATTCTTTGTGACCCCATGGACTGCAGCACATCAGACTTCTCTGTCCATTACCAACTCCCTAAGCTTGCTCAAACTCATGTCCATCGAGTCAGTGATGCCAACCATCTTATCCTCTATCTTCTCCTTCTCCTCCTGCCCTCAATCTTTCCCAACATCAGGGTCTTTTCCAAGGAGTCAGTTCTTTGCATCAGGTGGCCAAAATATTGGAGTTTCAGCTTCAGCATCAGTCCTTCCAATGAATATTCAGAACTGATTTCCTTTAGAATTGACTGGTTGGATCTCCTTGCAGTCCAAGGGACTTTCAAGAGTCTTCTCCAACACCACAGTTCAAAAGCATTAATTCTTCGGCACTCAGCTTTCTTTTATAGTTCACCTCTCACATCCATATATGACTGCTGGAAAAACCAAAGCTTTGACTCGATAGACTTTTGTTGGCAAAGTAATGGCTCTGCTTTTTAATATGCTGTCTAGGTTGGTCATAGTTTTCTTCCAAGCAATAAGCGTCTTTTAATTTCATGGCTGCAGTCACCATCTGCAGTGATTTTAGAGCCCCCAAAATAAAGTCCGTCACTGTTTCCACTGTTTCCCCATCTATTTACCATGAAGTGATAGGACCAGATGCCACGATCATAGCTTTTTGAATGTTGAGTTTTAAGCCAGCTTTTTCACTATCCTCTTTCACTTTCATCAAGCGGCTCTTTAGTTCTTCACTTTCCGCCATAAGGGTGGTGTCTGCCTATCTGAGATTATTGATATTTCTCCCTGCAATCTTGATTGGAGCTTGTGCTTTGTCCAGACCGGCATTTCACATGATATACTCCGCATATAAGTTAAAAGGCAGTATACAGCCTTGATGTACTCGTTTCCCTATTTGGAACCAGTCTGTTGTTCCATGTCCAGTTCTAACTGTTGCTTCTTGACCTGCATACAGATTTCTCAGGAGGCAGGTTAGGTGGTCTGGTATTCCCATCTCTTTAAGAATTTTCCACAATTAGTTCTGCTAAGTTTTACCAAATAATACAAATAAGGGAAATATGATACTTTAGAAACGAGTATCATGTCACCCCATTCCAACCAGTTCTCTCTAATCATGTTATCAAGCAGGTATGCAAATCCTAAATGACACAAAAAGGAATAACCTAAGCTTTCCCTTGCCTTTTTGAGAAAAGCTAAGCAAATAAAGAAAGAAACAAATACATAAAATTAGTCCATGCCCAGATCAGTGATGAAAGTATGCCAGGGGAACTCCCTGCTGTGTAGTGGTTAGGACTCTGCTTTCACTGCCAAGGGCATAGGCTCAAGTCCTGGTTGGGGAACTAAGATCCCATAAGCAGTATCACGTGGCCCCAAAAGAAAAGAATGCCAAGAACCAAGAGTTATAACTGATCTAATCTCTTTCCCATGTGTGATAGGTTAAAAAAAAAAAAATGAACCAATTATTTGACCATTGAGAAGTAAGGTCTATCTGTCCCCCTCACTTGAATGTAGATAGGCTCTATGACTGCTCTGACCAATATTTTAGTGAAAGTGACACTGCCAGTTTCTAGTTCCAGGCCTTAAGAGACTTATGGATTGAATGTTTGTGTCTCTCCAGGGACTGCAAGGAGATCAAACCAATCAATCCTAAAGGAAATCAACCCTGAATATTCACTGGAAGGATTGTTGTTGAAGCTCTAATACTTTGGCTATCTGATACGAAGAACTGACCCATTGGAAAAGACCCTGATGCTGGGAAAGATTGAGGGCAGGAAGAGAAGGGGACGACAGAGGATGAGATGGTTGGATGGTATTACCGACTCAATGGACATGAGTTTGAGGAGACTCTGGGAAAATGTGCAGGACAGAGGAGCCTGGCGTGCTGCAGTCCATGGGGTCACAAAGAGTCAGATAGGACTTAGCAATGGACCAACAACAACATAATTCCTGTGTTGAAACCTCCTACCTCCCATGTCATGGTTTTAGAGGGTGGGGCCTCTGAGAGGTTGGAGGAGGTGATTAGGATTCTATGGGATTAGTGTCCTTATGAGAATCAGGAGAGAACTTGCCTCATTCTGCTCTGTACTGTGCCTGGATACATTAAGTCAGCAGTCTGCAACCCAGAAGACGGCCCTCACCAGAACGTGACAGTGCTGTCATCCTGACCTTGGACTCCTAACCTTCAAAATGTTTCCAAGTCCAAGCTCGTACTGCTTGCTGCATAAGACAATAAATTAAAAGACGAGTTTGGGGGGCAAGGAATATAGACTTTATATGAAAAATCAACAGACAAAGACGGTTTACTAGTGTCCCAAAGAATATCTTACTTGAGTTTGAACTCAAACTTCTTTTATACTAAAAGGGATGGTACGAAGTATGGCTGGTTGTTGCAACTTCTTGATTGAGGAATCCTTAGTTTTTGCAGCTATCCAAAGTCTGTTAATAATGTTCCTATAAATTTCCAATAAGGCAATTTTTAAAAATTAATTATTTTTTGGCTATACCTCACAGCTTGTAGGATCTTAGTTCACTGACCAGAGACTGAACCAAAGGCTTGGTAGTGAAAGAGTGAAGTCCTAACCACTGGACATCAGGGAAGTCCCAGCAACTATTTTCTGTTCTGAAACTTTTTATCTCTAAAATGTTAAACCTTTAAAGGTCAGAGCCTTAGGAAGGGGCTGTCATATATATTTCAGGTTATAGGCAATATTCTTTACAAAGATGCAGGGTCAGCATAACTAAGAACAGGCAACAGAGCACAAGAGTCCGAGCAGAAGGAAGAGATTCCAGCATGGAGTCAGGTTTGTTCTCTGTGATAAGAACTGTGAGAAATTAATTTTGGTTGTTTAAGCCCCAGCAGTGTATGGTATTCTGTTACAGCAACCTGAACTGACCAAGACAGGGATTGGCACCTTCTACTTTCTGCATTTTGGAATACCAGCTCTTAGTTCCCTGAGATAACATGTAAGAAGATGGACTACCCTGCAGGAAGAGGACACATTTCAAAGCCCAGGGACTGCATAGAGAGGAGGGGGCCCCAGTTGAGGCCAGCCTCCCTGCAATCCCTGCCCAAGTGCCAAGCACATGAATAAAACCACATTGGATGCTCAGGAGCAGCCCAGACACAAGCTGAATACCACCAAGCCATCTCAGTCACTGCCATGTGGAGAAGAGAATTCTTCTGCTGAATCTTGCCAAAATTGCTGACTCACAAAAGCTTGAAATATTATAAAATAGCTATTGTGGTAAGCCATTAAGCTTATTTTATTTTGTAAACTTGCTATTTTGTAATAATCGTTGCAAAATAGTACAGTTCCCATACTCTTTTTAATTGTTAGCTCAAATGTTAACACATAACCTGACACATAACCCAAGTACAATCATAATAAGTCAGGAAACTGGCATTAATGCAGTGCTATTAATTAATTTACAAACTTTGTTTCATTTGCCTGTTTTTCCACCAATGTCCCTTCTCTGGTCCAGATTGCATTTAATTGTTGTGTCTCCTTTATTCTCCTACAATCTGGGACAGTTTCTCAAACTATCTTTGTCTTTTATGACTAACACTTTTGAAGAATACTGGTCAATTATTTTGTAGCCTCAATTTAGGCTTGCTTAATATTTTCTCATAGTTTAAGTTGAGATTATGTATTTTGGCAAGAAAATCAGAGGAGTAATACCCCTTTCTCAGTGCATCATATCGAGGGGCACGTGATGTATGCAATGCTATTAATCATTTGGTTAAGGTGGTTTTTCTACCATATAATTATTAGTTTCCCTTGGAGAACAATCAGTATTTGGTGGGAAGATACTTTGACATAATGTAAATATCCTCATAATACTCTCATCCACTTATTTTAACATCCAGTTTTGACTGCAACAATAAACCACATAGTTATGAGATGGTTTGTTATGCAGCAATAGATAAATGGCAACACAATGATAGTATTGCCTTTTTTAAGGTCTCAAATTATTAAGCTTATAACCCTCATACAGTCACATAGCAATTATTCTTTTTTTTTTTTTGGCCACACCATGCAACTTGCAGAATCTAACTCATGCCCCCCTGCAGTGGAAGCACAGTCTTAACCACTGGAGCACCAGGGAATTCCTCAGCTATTCTTCTTTTTTGTCTGTAGGTACACCCATGTCCCCTCCTTCCATTCCATCTCCCTCCCCATCCCACCTTGCTAGATTGTCACAGAGCTCCTGTTTGAGTTCCCTGAGTCTTACAGCAAATTCCCTTTGCCTATCTATTTTACTAAAATAAGATATTGAGGAAAAACAAATAATCACACTAATCTTTAAATCCAATCTGTTTACAAATCATAGTAGTTACATATTCACAGTTTTATTTACCTTCTTTGAGTATTTTGCACAATGCTTTTAAGACAGTGGACTGAAGAATTATTGAAGAAATCAGCACTGCCTCAATTGCTTTCTGATGCGTCCTTGTGAGGCAGTGAATAGATTTCATAGACAATACTGGCTCCTCAACGCTGCTTCAATCCTGACAATGTTTCTGGACAAATATTTCCATGGCAGCTGATCACAGAAGTGGGGTCTTCACCTCCCCCCATAATTATACCAGTATCCAAAGTCATGTTATTTCCATCTGCACATTTACAGATAGTGTTAAGACCTGCCCCACCCCACCCACAGGGTCCAAACACCAGTGAACTTGTAGAATCACGTTCTTTGAAACCTACATCCTCCAATCCCAGCTTCCAAGGTCATGGCCAAGGCCAGGGCTGGATGATTTGCCAGTGATGCTAAATAGTCTCCTCTAGTCCCTGGTAACTGCCAAGACCAACCTTCATCCAGTTCTCCTGAATGTCTTTAATCAATGTCCTTGGTGCTCAGCAGCCTCTAGGTGAAAGGCATGATGACTTGTGACACCTCCGGCTATAGCTATTGGTTTTTGTGTGCTTTGCCCTGGAGCCCACATTATGCATGACTGCTCTCAAAGGCTTTCTATTGTAGGTGATCAAAGGTTATGGCAGGAACAAAATGCCTGCTCATCACATCCATGAACAGATGGTCAGCTCTGAGTTGACCATCCAGGTGCACTCAGCACCTTAGGAGACCAGACTACTGTGGAGAGTGGATAGGTCAGTCTTGCAACAGGATGGTATGGTGGCAGTCCCCAGGAGTAAAATGTTACCCTCAATTTTCTTATGCTTGACTTTGCTCATTTAACAAGAGATGCTACAGATGATTCCTTTTCAGTGTATATAGAGCTATGTGATTATATTAAATAACTTCATTGACTTTAAGTGATTTCTACTCTTTCACTATTAGAGACAGTGCTGTAGTGAGTGTCCTTGCATATCTATCCATCTTTGTATGTAAGAATCTATGTAGAGGAGAGGGAATTCAAAATGGTGCGGCAAGGTGGGGCTTCCCTGGTGGCTCAGTGGTGAAGAATCTGCCTGCCAAAGCAGGAGACATGGATTCAGTCCTGGTCTGGGGAGATCCCATGCCGTTGCACAGGGCAACTCAGCCCGTGTACATAGCTACTGAGTCTGTGCTCTTCTTGAGCCAGGGAACCTCAACTATTGAGCCCAGGCACCGCAGCTGTTGAAGTCCAAATGCCCTAGAGTCTGTATTCCCTGACAAGAAAAGCCACCGCAATGAAAAGCCCTCGACGTGCAACTAGCCCCCAGAGCAAGTAGTCCCCACTTGCCGCAGCGAGAGAAAGCTTTTGCACAACAACAAAGACTCAGCACGCCAAAAATAAATAAATAAAAATGATTAAAACAGTATGGTGGTTCCTTAAAAATTTAAATATAGAATTACCATATGATCCAGTGATTCTACTTCTGGGCATATACCCAAAAGAATTGAAAGCAGGAATTGAAACAGATATTTGTATGTTCATTTTCATACCCTCACTACTCCACAATAGCCAGAAGGTGGAAGCAACCCAAGGGTCTATCAACAAATGAATAGATAAATAAAATATGGTCCATACATACAATGGAATTAAAAAATGGAGTTCAGCCTTAAAAAAGAAGAAAACTCTGGCACATACTACAACATGGAAACAACTTGAAAACATTATGCTAAGTGAAATAAGCCAGTCATTAAAAGAACACATACTGCATGGCTCCACTTACATGAGGTAAGTGGAATAGTCAAACTGTTAGAGACAAGAAGTAGAATGGTAGTCAGTAGAAGCTTGGGGAGAGGTGAATGCATATAGAATTTTCATGAAAAGTTTTTATAGGGCTTCCCTGATGGCTCAGTAGTAAAGAGAGTGAGGTTTCTCAGTCGTGTCCAACTCTTTGTGACCCTATGGACAATAGCCTGCACCAGGCTCCTCTGAGCATGGGATTTTCTAGGCAAGAGTACTGGAGTGGGTTGCCATTTCCTTCTCCAGGGAATCTTCCAGACCCAGGGATTGAACCCAGGTCTCCTGCACTGTAGACAGACGCTTTACCGTCTGAGCCACAGTAGTAAAGAATCCACCTGCCAATTCAGGAGACATGGGTTTGATCTCTGATCCAGGAAGAACTCCCATGCCACAGAGCAACTAAGCCCGTGTATCACAACTCCTGAAGCCCGAGTGCCCTAGAGCCTGTGTTCTGCAACAGGAGAAACCACCACAATGAGAAGAAGCCTGAGCACCACAACTAGAGAATAGACCCCACTAGCAGCAGCTCCATGGCTAGAGAAAAGCCTGCACAGCAATGAAAACCCAACATAGCCAAAAACAAGCAGATAACATGTTTGTAAAAGGTTCTGTAGATGGATGGTGGTGATCGTTTCACAGCAATATGAATGTACTTAATGCAGCTGAACTGTAATGCAGTACACATGAATATGGTTGGAATGGTAAGCTTTTTGTTGTGTATATTTTACCAGAATTTCAAAAATGTATAAAACACTATAAAACAATGGGGGAAAAGAAGAATCTATCTAGAGGATAAATTCCTGGATTTGAAATTGTGGGGACAAAAGATACATACATTATTTACCTTGAGAGATATCACATTGCCCTCCAGTGTGCACTCATACCCGCAAGAGGGACTATTTCCACAAAATCTTATCCGATCAAGGAATTATCAAATTATTTCATCATTGCAGAGTTCTAAGCGGGGGAGGGAATTCAATAGGCAGTTCTAAAAGATTCCCTTGGCTGGTGTGTGCAGAAGGGGTTGGGTGTGGGCAGGAGGAGAACCAGGTGGACTAGTTAGGAGCTGCTTCAGGAGTCTAGGGCTGGGGTGATGGCTTCTGGGACCAGGAGGGTGGCAGTGGGGATTCATTCAACAAAGCAATTCAAGGTTAATTGAGTGACTGACTACCACGTGCTGGGCCCTTCTAGGTGTTGGAGTTAAAACAGCAAACCAAAGTCCCTGCTCTCATGAAGCTGACATTCTAATAGGAGGAGAGGCGGGGAGAGAAAAGAGATAGTTGGTGATGTTGCTCTGAAAAATTAAAACAGTGTAAGGGGAGGTGATATTTGATCAGATACCTCAGTGCATTGAGGAAAGGAGAGACCTGAGGATATGGAGGGGCATTTTGTGTTGGTCTCAGCCTATCAAGCAATGCTGTGGTTGGACCAACCCTTGTGGTTCTTATTATGATTGCGACACCATTCAGCAATAACCATTGGGAAACTTTGAAAAAAATTAAGGCTTGTTACTTACAGGACTTGGAAATCACACAGCACCAGGGACTACACAGCAAGGTCATGTGTAGAGAGACAGAAGCACGTGTGAGCCTGGGGTTCTGCTTTGATTGGGGTTGAGGCGGGGGACCTAGATTTTCATGGGCTCACTGTTTATTGGTGAATTTAAAACATGAGAACAAAAATTTAAAGCATGGAAAGAGAAAAAACAAGTGACCCAAACAGTTATCAAATTCAACCAACGTCTCTAAAACAAAAGAACCTCAGTGCAGGGAGGCGGCCTGGCTTTTTATCCGGCAATGTGTTTATTCTAGATAACCGTCTTTGAATGCAGGAGCCAAAAATCTTTTTATCTTTTCTGTGAAGGGGACAACTGAATAGACTTCCTGCTGCTGGTATGGATGACATGGTGATGGCCACTTGATAGAAAGGCAAACCAAGGGATTTCCCTGCCAGTCCAGTGGTTAAGACTCCATGCTTCCATGCAGAGGTAGTGGGTTCAATTCCTGGTCTAGGAACTAAGATCTCACATACTGTAGAGCAACTGAGCCCACTTCACCCACAACTAGAGAAAGACTGCAATGAAGAGCCCACATGCCGCATTGAAGACCAAGTGCAGCCAAAATTTTAAAAAAAGAAGACAAACCGGAACTCAGAAAGAAGGTACATCCAGCAGCCATGATTTGACAACAAAAATTGTAACAGAGAAAAGATGGCGGGTTTCTTTATTTTGAAGCTAACACTGAAAGAAATGGCAACCCACTCCAGTACTCTTGCCTGGAGAATCCCATGGACAGAGGAGCCTGGCAGGCTGCAGTCCATGGGTTTGCAGAGTTGGACATGACTGAGCGACTAAACAACACTGGGATCATAGTAAACAGCAAAGGTGAGAGGAAAGGTTCAGCCTTTACAGACAGACGCAGGATTGCCTCCAGCGCTGGCAGCACTGCATGATTCTTCAGTGAAGTCATAACAGAAAGAAAGAAAATTAAAAATTATTTGCTCCCCTCTTCCCACCCCCCGAAAAAGATAGCCATCTTTGAAGTAGATGTATAGGCAATCAAAGCTTAAGTCCGGCACTTGCATTAAAAAAACCAAAAGCCCAACAACCTATCAGGTTTATAATACAATCTCCTCTGTGATGCAGAGGTATCAGAATCAATGGTGAAGACATTAACTGACTGGGTAACCGATTCACTGAAAGTTGGGGGAGGGTACATAGTAGCCAGAAATTGCACATCTAAATACAGTTACAGTTGCAAATCCTATAATAATTTTACAAGCTCTAGTTTGAAATTCAATCCATAGCAGTTGTATAAAACTTGAAAGGTCCAGTTGTGAAAGTAGATCAGTTGTCTCAAGGGCCCTAGTAATCTGTTCAAAGATTAAGTAAGACTGTGGCATAATTTACCATCTTGGGTCATCTGGTATAAGTAGGGTTGAACCTGTCCTGAATTGGTATATTGCTCTATATCTCATTGAACTTGTCTTTTAGTCCTAAGAATACGTCAGTTAAAGGGTTGTATTCCATTTTAGGAAGCAGTGATACAGGTGAGTTCCACAAATTAGGCCTACATGATGCAGGTATTTGGTTAAGGTATTTATTTATTTGGCTTCCTAGGTGGCTCAGAGGTAAAGAATCCACCTGCCAAAGCAGGAGACACGGGTTCAATCCAATGTCTGGGTCAGGAAGATCCCCTGGAGAAGGAAATGGCAACCCACTCCAGTATTCTTGTCTGGGCAATCCCGTGGACAGAGGAGCCTGACGGGCTACAGTCCATGGGGTCACAAAAGAGTTGAACACAACTTAGCAACTCAAAACAACAAATTTATTTAATTTTTTAAATTTTTGTTTGGCTTCGTGGCTTCTGAGATCTTAGTTCTCAGACCAGACACTGAACCCAGACCCTCTGTGGTGAGAGCTCCAAGTCCTAACCACTGGACTGCCAGGGAATTCCCTTCTGTGCTTAGTTGCTCAGTCATTGACCCATTCTTGGGACCCCATAGCCTGTAGCCTGCCAGGTTCCCCTGCCTATGGGATTCTCCAAGCAAGAATACTGGAATGGGTTGCCATTTCCTTCTCCAGGGGATCTTCCCGACTCAGGAATCAAACCCGGGTCTCCTGCATTGCAGGCAGACTCTTTATCAACCCGTTAGATCAGTTATTTAATAAAGGCATTTTATGGAAATAAATAGGCTTCCCTGGTGGCTCAAACAGTAAAGAACCTGCCTCATATGCAGAAGACCCAGGTTCAGTCACTAGGTCGGGAAGATCCCCTGGAGAAAGGAATGGCAACCCACTCCAGTATCCTTGCCTGGAGAATTCCATGGACAGAGGAGCCTGGCAAGCTACAGTCTGCGGGATCACAAAGAGTCAGACATGACTGAGCAACTAACACTAACATGGAAACAAAAGAAAAGAAAAATACAAATGTTCATGACTGTAGCATAATGTAATCCCAGTTTCTGAGTTCTGAAGGCAGCAGTGAAGAAGATTTGTAGATGGCAGGCTCAAGGCATTTTCAGCCAGAGTGAGGGCAGACAATGGCAATCTGATATTTTTCCTGGTTTGCAGTTTGAATGTTTCTGGTGATTTTTCTTAGTGGTCCACACAGCAATAGTCATAAAGATTGTTCATACATGAGCTGTCATGGTGTTCTCTTTGAAGTTTATATCAAGTTTTCCCACTTCAGCCTGCATGGCTCTGGGAAAGGGTAGTTTTTGTTTTTAATGATCCTGAGTCAGAGGGTGGGAGAAAAATTGAAAACATTAGTTTGGAGAGTTGTAGCCAGATACTGGAGGAAACAAGAAGAATTCAGCATCCATTCCAGTTGGCAGGTACAAAACAAAACATCAAAGACAATTAATAGGACCAGAAGCTGATGTCCACAAAGAGTTCCATTAAAACGTATTTTTTTCCCTCTATAGTCACTCTCATTTCTCTCACAGATAATCAAAATAAGACTAATTTGTTTGCAAAACAAGTCTTATCTCATTAGACCTGGCCTGATTATTCATATAGATGCAGCAAAATAGTGATTGATCATATAGGCTCTTTTATGTCTGCTTTGCTGGAACTTTTCATAAGAAATCTCCAGACTGAACTTTTAAATGCCTCTCTAGCTAGGAAGCCAAGCCTAGAATTTATCATCACACTTTGCCTGAAGTACTTACAGATTTAGGTGAATTCCTCTCTTTCTTCTTGAGGTCCCCATAATAGCCTGCGGTTCCTGGACTCCAGAAGTGACCTTGTAATGCTGCTGAAACATTGTAAGCAAGGAACCAGGATGATTTTTTCCAAGGGGCTTTATTGGCTCTATAAAGTTCCTTAAAGTTGTCTGGTCATATCTGAGTCTGTGTATGTCTCTTGCAAATATGACATTCCTGTCAAAGTATTGGTGATACAATCAATACTTTCCATTTTGTCCTGTTACAAGAAGAACAGATTCTTGCTGCACTTCTGCAAATAACTAGATTGTCATGAAGTAGTAGCAGCACATGAGCTCAGCAGTTGTGGCACACAGGTTTAGTGGTCCCCAAGTATGTGGAATCTTCCTGGACTGGGGATCGAACCCATGTCCCCAGCATTGACAGGCAGATTCCTATCCACTGTACCACTAGGGAAGTCCAATCCTATGCAATTAATTCTTAATCTTGATCTTTTGCTAGCAGTTTTATGAATCTAGTTTTTCTTTAGACCTCTGGAAAATCCCAAAGTCAGTCCCAGCTCAAAAAGACTTCACTTAAAATTTGATTTGGGGAAGCTTGCCTAAAATAATAAGGTTTTGGACACTTACACTAAGTAGGATCACAATTCATTATGAAACAATATGTAATTATCTACTTAACCCAAGTGACAAAAGATTCTAAAGGCAAATATAGAAGTTCCCATAGATCTGAGCACAACTTAGCTCTTTTAATATTGAGAACACTAAGTTTTCTTAAGTAATCTTGATTAAGACAACATGAAGCAGAGAAAATTATTTTGGTAAAACACAGCTTTGCTTTCTAACCAGATTACTTAAAAGGCAAAGAAAAACTTCTCTTATCAGGAGTAGATTAATACTCCAAGGTAACTTTATTCTTTTAGCAGATGAAAGAAAATACATAAGCATACTGTTGAGAGTAAAGCCTATATTTTAAGAAAACCCTTATAATGACAATTCCATTTTATCTAACTTGACTGCATAAGGTAAAAATCTCTCTTCCTTTCTCTTTCTGCCCGACTTTCTACACCATTTCATCCTTTATTTTCCTCTTTCCCATTCTAAAATAATCGGTTTTACTTTAGAAAAAAAATTTACTTTCTTTTCTCTTAAAAATGCATCTCCACACCTCATGCCTTCTCAAAGCCAAAAATGTATCCTGCTTTCCTTGCATTCAGAGTTATTTACCTTATTATTTCTAGTAGGTTAACTACGTATGTTAATTAGAATTCTTAACCTTGAGAAACTTTAATTTCCGGTGAACACTGAGTAAGCACATGTGTGGGGAGTTCCCTGGTGGTCTAGTGGTTAGGATTTGGCACTATGCTGTGGTCTGAGTTGAATCCTTGGTTGGGGAACTGCGATCCCTCAAGCCTTGGGGTGCAGCCAAAAACAAAATAGAAAGAAACAAAGAAGAAGAAGTAAGCACTTGCAAACTGAACTGTCTGTTAAATCAGCATTCTTTAGATTGACAAAATTATGAATGCATTTTGTAATTTCTATAAATGTACATTTCCTCATAGTATACATTTTCAAACTAGCACAAGATTGCTTACTAATAGAACAAAATATTTCCTCTGTAATAAGAAGGAGATGCTTATTAATAGACAAAATATAATTTCCTCTGTTATAAGTCAAGATTAGGTAAACTTAGACTTTAGCAATTGCTGCTTCAGCATTTTATCATATATGGAAATGATCTAGACATCCAATAATTCCCGTTATTTA
The DNA here is from genome assembly GCF_029378745.1 of Bos indicus. Taxonomy (NCBI): domain Eukaryota; kingdom Metazoa; phylum Chordata; class Mammalia; order Artiodactyla; family Bovidae; genus Bos; species Bos indicus. The sequence continues at coordinate 52,227,880 of NC_091774.1, read as the reverse complement.
ACTTAGCAAAAATTTAAAGGTGGAAGTTACCAAAGATTTGAGAAACTGTTTCTAAGTAAACATACTGTAACAAATAATTATTCCTATAAAGTTCACCTAAAAACTCTGATCCCACTTACATCGATCTATCTCCCAACAATTATGTTTAGGCTACCCACAAAACTTCATTAGACATTCAAGTCGGCCATCATCCAAAGCTACTTTTCTTGTTGACAAATTTTGTAATGGAGATAATGTGAATGTATTTGACCAGTGAGCAGGGAGAATAGAAGTTGTTCACCTACATTTAATTATTTATTTATTTTTGGCCTTGGGGCATGTGGATCTTAGTTCCCTGAAGGGATCAAACCTGTACTCCCTGGAGTAGAAGCATGGAGGCTTAACCACTGGACTGCCAGGAAAGTTCCAATCTATGTTTTATTTAATGCTGGCAACTCTGAAGACACACTTTAAAAAACTTAACCAGTTTTTATTTACCAGAGATCATCCTGGATTATGTGAACATGAAAAACAGTTGAGTTACTTAATGTATTTCTGAGTTTTAGGAATGCTTCATTCATAACTACTTATTTTTAAACCAGTTAAATAGATCTCTGTTACAAATTAATTTTGGCATTTCCATCCAGAGGTAGGCAAAGAAAAAAATCACACATATATAACATACATCCATAGATGTACATAAATGTGCAGACAGACAGACACACTGTAACTTCTGTTCCACATTTTAGCTATGAATCATATACAACAATATAAAACTCATTAGTTTATAATAACAGTTGAATCCAAGTTGGCAGATAGGACAATTTAAGTTTAACTGCTCCAATGGCTAAAGCTTCTCACTAATATTTGTGGAGAAGACTTTTAAGATTTGTATTTATTCTTGACAAATAGTCTCCTGGCATGCTATATTTCAAAGACATGGTAAGATATGTGTCTTCAAGGGACATAAAAAGAATGCAAGTTTTCTCCTAGGAGTTTTAGTACATTTTGGGTGGTTTTGGCAGTCCCAATAAAATGTAATTAGAGGAGTACCCTGTAAAAGTAATTTCTGGGTTCCAGGTCAAAGTAGGCCTTTCCAGAATTGGAAATGAAGAAGCATGATTTTGGGATCACTTATGGTGACAGAAATGATAAGCCCATTGAACCATGCCAATTTCACACAGCAGGAGATGGGCTTCATCTTCATGTTTTCCATTCACCAGTGATTACTGTGATGGAAGGATGGTCAGGGTGCCAGGCACTAGATATCCAAGTGAGGAGAGGAAGTCCCCTGGTGCAAGTATCAGTGGCTCTAAGGGGTTTTTGGCCTCTTATACAGTTCGTGAGGTTCTCATGGCAAGTATACTGGGGTGGTTTGCCATTCCCTCCTCCAGTGGATCACGCTTTGTCAGAGACCTAGTAGACGCTGAAGAGATCAAGAAGAGATGGAAAGAATACACGGAAGAACTGTATAATAAAGATCTTAATGAACCGGATTACTATGATGGTGTAATTATTCACCCAGAGCCAGACATTCTGGAGTGTGAAATCAAGTGGGCCTTAAGAAGCGCTGCTGTTAACAAAGCTAGTGGATGTGATGAAATTTCAGCAGAACTATTCAAGCCCCTAAAGGAGGGTGCCATCAAGGTTTTACATTCACTATGTCAACAAATCTGGAAGATCCAGCAGTGGCCACAGGACTAGAAAAGTTCAATCCTCATCCCAATGCCCAAGAAGGGTAGTACCAAAGAATGTGCTAAACATCAGACAGTTACACTCATCTCCCACACTAATAAGGTCATGCTTAAAATCTTGCATGCCAGGCTTCAGCGTTATGTGAACCAAGAACTTCCAGATGTCCAAGCCCGGTTTAGAAAAGGAAGAGGAACTAGAGATCAATCAAATTGCCAACATTCGCTGGATTATAGAGAAAGCCAGGGACTTTCAGAAAAACATCTATCTCTGTTTCATCAACTACACTAAAGCCTTTGACAGTGTGGATCAGGACAAACTGTGGAAAGCTCTTAGAGAGGTGGGAATACCAGACCATCTTACCTGTCTCCTGAGAAACCAGTATGTTGGTCAAGAAGCAACAGTTAGAACCCTGTATGGAACAACTGACTGGTTCAAGATTGAGAAAGGAGTACAAAAGGGCTGTCTGTTGTCACCCTGTTTGTTTAACCTACACGCTGAGCACATCCTGAGAAATGCCAGGCTGGATGAGTTACAAGCCGGAATCAAGATAGGCGGGAGAAACATGAACAACCTCAGATATGCGGATGATACCACTCTGATAGCAGAAAGTGAAGAGGAACTAAAGAGCCTCTTGACGAGGGTGAAGGAGGAGAGTGAAAGACCTGGCTTAAGACTACATATTAAAAATACCAAGATCATGGTATCCAGCCCCATTCAGTTCAGTTCAGTTCAGTTCAGTCGCTCAGTCGTGTCCGACTCTTTGAGACCCCATGAATCGCAGCACACGAGGCCTCCCTGTCCATCACCAACTCCCGGAGCCCACTCAGACTCACGTCCATCGAGTCAGTGATGCCATCCAGCCATCTCATCCTCTGTCGTCCCCTTTTCCTCCTGCCCCTAATCCCTCCCAGCATCAGAGTCTTTTCCAATAAGTCAACTCTTAGCATGAGGTGGCCAAAGGACTGGAGTTTCAGCTTTAGCATCAGTCCTTCCAAAGAAATCCCAGGGCTGATCTCCTTCAGAATGGACTGGTTGGATCTCCTTGCAGTCCAAGGGACTCTCAAGAGTCTTCTTCAACACCACAGTTCAAAAGCATCAATTCTTCAGTGCTCAGCTTTCTTCACAGTCCAACTCTCACATCCATACATGACCACAGGAAAAACCATAGCCTTGACTAGACGGACCTTTGTTGGCAAAGTAATGTCTCTGCTTTTGAATATGCTATCTAGGTTGGTCATAACTTTCCTTCCAAGGAGTAAGCGTCTTTTAATTTCATGGCTGCAGTCACCATCTGCAGTGATTTTTGTGCCCCCCAAAATAAAGTCTGACACTGTTTCCACTGTTTCCCTATCTATTTGCCATGAAGTGATGGGACCAGATGCCATGATCTTCGTTTTCTGAATGTTGAGCTTTAAGCCAACTTTTTCACTCTCCTCTTTCACTTTCATCAAGAGGCTTTTTAGTTCCTCTTCACTTTCTGCCATAAGGGTGGTGTCATCTGCATATCTGAGGTTATTGATATTTCTCCCGGCAATCTTGATTCCAGCTTGTGCTTCTTCCAGACCAGCGTTTCTCATGATGTACTCTGCATTGAAGTTAAATAAGCAGGGTGACAATATACAGCCTTGACGTACTCCCCTATTTGGAACCAGTCTGTTGTTCCATGTCCAGTTCTAACTGTTGCTTCCTGACCTGCATATAGGTTTCTCAAGAGGCAGGTCAGGTGCTCTGGTATTTCCATCCCTTTCAGAATTTTCCACAGTTTATTGTGATCCACACAGTCAAAGGCTTTTGTATAGTCAATAAAGCAGAAATAGTAAAGCACGCTAGTAAAGTAATGCTCAAAATTACTCGCACGCTAGTAAAGATATGCTCAAAATTCTCCAAGCCAGGCTTCAGCAATACATGAACTGTCAACTTCCAGATGTTCAAGCTGGTTTTAGAAAAGGCAGAGGAACCAGAGATCAAATTGCCAACATCTGCTGGATCATCGAAAAAGCAAGAGAGTTCCAGAAAAACAACCTCATCTCAGGTGGTTTTCTAATCTTGGTGAGCTTCTCTGGTTCCTTTAATCTTGCCTCAGGTGTTTCTTGGCTGCTTCTCCCTTGATTGTGTGTGTATGCACAGGCTCAGACTCTGTGGCCCCATAGACTGTAGCGCTAGACTCCTCCTTTTGTGGAATTTTCCAGGCAAGAATACTGGAGCCGGTTGCAGTTTCCTATTAAAGGGGGTCTTCCCGACCCAGGGATTGAACCCGTGTATCCTGAGTCTGCATTGGCAGGTATGCTCTTTACCACTGAGGCCACCTGGGAAACCCCTTGATTCACAACTGTGAACTCTGTCCTCTGGAACTCAGGGAAGGTCATGAAGGTTGAAGGTTGTTCCCAACAAACCAGGAACAGGGGACAGAAAGGCTTCCATGCCCAGGAGCCCACATGGTCCTGCTCAGTTTCAACAACACAGCAGGAATCAGATCCATAATATACAACTGAGTGTCGTATCTGTTTTGGCCCAGCCACTTCATTCATTCTGGGACTATTGATAATTCTCCTCCACTCTTCCCCAGTAGCATATTGGATACCTTCAGATCTGGGGGACTCGTCTTTTGGTGTCATATCTTTTTGGCCATTTATACAGTTCATGAGATTGTCATGGCAAGTATCTGGGGAGATTTGCCATTCCCTCCTTCAGAGAATCAGCCACTGTCATATTTTCCCTCTGGTGGTGCCACTGGTTGCCAGACTATTTTATTCTTCTGGGTTAGGACACATGGTCCTACATAGCACAGCCTACTGACTCATTGGTAGCAGGAAGAGGTCTCCCCTCTCCTCCCCAAAGGGAATGTTTTTCTCATGGCTTTAGCCATAGCTTCTCTTTGGGTAGTGACAATAGTCTTGCAACTTACCTTGGCTGTCCTTGTCCTTGAGGCATAGAGGACCCTTTAGGCAAGTGGCTCAGATGGTAAAGGACCCTTTAGGCAAGTGGCTTAGATGGTAAAGTCTTCCTCAAGGCAGCTATCATGAATCCACAGTGTGAGAGACCTGGGTTGGGAAGATCCCCTGGAGGAGGTCATGGCAACCCACTCCAGTATTCTTGCCTTGAGAACCGCCATGAACAGAGGAGCCTGGCAGGATCTATGGGGTTGCAAAGGTTTGGACACTACTGAAAAGACTAAACACAATGTTACTAAGTCCAAGCTCAGTCTGCTCACCCCACACTACAGAAGATGAGGAGTTGAGGCAATGAATATTGACTTGATTCAGAAAGTCAGACATCTGAGAAGATGGTGAACTACAGTCCTATTGGGACTTACTGGGGTCTGGACGCTACTTTCTTTTGTAGAACAGAGATGGGGAGGAAGTGAGGAAGTAAAGTAAAAAGGCCATAAGTCTTGCAAAACATCTCCTGATCTGGTCAGCCTGAGAGAGGAGATGTGTCAATTTCTTCTTTCCTGCAGCCATTCCCAGGTGATCAGGATCAGGGTGTTTCCCTGTGAGCTGAACAAAGGCACTCCAACATTCAGGCAGAGGGGCAGGCTTCCTCAAGGCAGCTATCATGTATGCTTAGTAACAAAAGCAACGGAAAGCAAAGGTTAAAATGAAAGAAACAGATCCAACATGGAGTCAGATTTTGTTCTTCCCTATTACATTAATAGTTAATTAAGGCCTTTTTTACCCTGGCCACACTGCATGGCATGTGGGATCTTTCCCGATCAGGAATTGAACCCATGCCCCTGCATTGGAGGTGTGGAGTCTTAACCACTGGACTGCCAGGGAAGTCCAAGGGCCTTTATAATTAGTGGTCTAATCATCTCATTAGGCCACTTAGCCTTTTTTGGGGGGGGGGGGCTAATTATTTATTTATTTTGGTTGAGCTGGGTTTTCATTGCTGTGCTGGGGCTTTCTCTAGCTGCAGTGAGCAGGGGCCACTCTTCGTTCTGGTGCGTGGGCTTCTCATTGTGGTGGCTTCTTTTGTTCTGGAGCACAGGCTCTAGGTTCATGGACTTTAGTAGTTGCAGCCCACGAAACTCAGTAGTTGTGGCTCTCGGTCTCTAGAGTGTGGGCTTAGCTGCTCCGCGGCATGTGGAATCTTCCCAGATGAGGGGTTAAACCTGTGTCTCCTATGTTGGCGGGCAGATTCTTATACCACCAAGGAAGTCCTAGACCACTTAGCCTTTATCACACCAGTCTGGGGAGATCCTTGGGTTATTATGGCTGCTGTGGGCTTTTGGGTTGGATACCACAGGCAACACACTACTGAGAAACACGTGAAAGCACACAGTAGTACAATAGACCCCCAGAAAGCAGAGCTCAGGTGGTGTTACCCACCTGAGTTATTAAGCAAGTTGCAGGTAAAAAGGACATTCCCCTTGGTTAATTGCAAGGGCAATCATGCAATCCTGCGGTTCTTAGCATGATTGCAAGACAAACTGCAGCAATAAGCATCAGGAAACTGAAAAAATAAAGATTTGTTCACCCGACCTGGAAATTACACAGTGTACCTGGGGCCAAATAGCCAGGTTGTGTGTAGAGAGAGGAAGAAAGAATGTGTGGGGTTGGGGTTGTGTTTTTATTGGGGAAGAAGGTGGGAATCTAGGGTTTCACAGTCTCACTCGTCACTGATTAATTTAACACATATGAGCAGGAATTCAAAGTGTAGGAAGAGAAATAAAAAGTGTCCCAAATAGTCGGTTATTGAGATAAACCAATACCTCCAAATCAAAGAAGCCTTGGTTCCAGGAGATGGCCTGATTAGTTACCTAGCAATTTGTTTGTTCAAGATATCCTTTGATGTGGCTGCCTCAGTAACCAAAGCTTAAGTCAGACACATTCATTACGAAAAAGAAAAGAAGGTAACAGTCAGCAAATATACGATGGGGAAGTGTTCCAGGTAGAGGAAACAGTAAATTCAAAGTCCCTGAGGCAGGAGTATACTCAGTGTATTCCAGGAACAAAACAGCAAGGAGGCCAGTGGGACTGGTGAGCAGGGAACAGGGCTCATGGCTGGAGTGTATGGTCCAAACCAGAACCTAAAAAGCCCCACTAGTCAGATGCGGTAAGGATTTGGAATTTTACTCTGAATGTAATGGAAACTTTTTTTAAAAATTCAGCATCTGATCTAGGAACAGATTCTAGGGACAAGAGAAAGCAAGGAAAGGACATGAAGGTCCATTTTGAACAGCACAAGCTCAAGGTAATCATGACTTGAAGCAGGGGTAAGTGGCGACAGAGAGGGTGGTGAAAGGGTGGGAATCTATTAATGAGATTTGCTGGTGGATTAGATATTGAGTGTGGGAGAAAGGAAGGAATTAGGATAATTCCAAGGACTTTTGGTCTGAGCCATTGGAAGAGTATGTGGCCATTTGCTGAGGTGAAGAAGGCTGTGAATGGAATTGAGCTGGAGGAGGATAAGGGGAAAAAAGAATTTTAGAACTGAGGGAAGTAGTGAATATATGAGATACTTAGTGAATAAAATCCCTAGGGCTGGGACTTCCTTGTGATCCAATGGCTAAGACTCCACATTCCCAAAGCAGGGGGCCTGGGTTCGACCCCGAGTCAGGGAACTAGATCCCACATGATGCAACTTAAGAGTTCAAATGCTGCAACTGAAGATCCTACTGCAACAAAGATCAAAGATCTCAAAGATCCTTCGAGCTGCAACTCGGTGAAGCCAAATAAACCAATGTTTTTTAAAAATCTGTAGGGTCTGGGGGCTTTGGGGGTATGGGGAGATAGGGAGAGATCAGGTACAAAAATGACTGTCAGGTTTCTGGCTTACGGATTGAGATGTTGGCGTCATTTTCAGAGACTGAGAACCTGAGAAGATGTGGAAGGTGCTGACTGGTACTGCAAAAGGAAATCTGGGTAGCAGCTGCTGGAAGTGATGCTGATTCCAGCCTAGAATATTCCCCCACTTCCAGCTTGCTCACTCCCTTCTCTCTTTGGGAATCTATTTAAATGTCTGCATATCAGCGAAGATTTTCCTGTCCACCATCTCTGGAATATGGTGTCATCCTCACCCCTGTGTACTCCATTGCCTTCCCTGGCTGTATTCTTTTTTTTTTTTTTTACCACATTTATCACCATCTGATATTATTGCTTATTTATGTGATGGTCTCCCACCACTACAAAGTGAGTCTTATGAGAGCAAGGAATTGTGTCCATTTTGTTCCCAACTTAGAACAGTACCAGGTATCCAGTCAGCACTCAGGAAATATGGGAAGTCTGAATGAATGAATGAATGGTGAATGCCCAGTAGGGACTGTGATGGGTCCCTCTGATTCTGGCCTGAGACTGTTCTCAGTTTGGACTCAGTGATTCTTGATGAAACTGTCCTGGCTCTGGAGGCTGTGAGCAGAAGGAACAGTGGCAGAGGAAAGCAGGGAGCTGGAGTGAGGAGGAACAAGGAGAGCCTCAATTTTGTATGTGATCTGTGTGCTCAGTTACTCAGTCATGTCCAGCTCTTTGTGACTCCATGGGCTGTAGCCTGACAGGCTCCTCTGTCCATGGGGATTCTCCAGGCAAGAATACTGGAGTGGATAGCCATACCCTTCTCCAGGGGAATCTTCTCGATTCAGGGATCGAACCTGTGTCTCCTGCATCTCCTGCACTGGCAGGTGGATTCTTTACCACTGTGCTGCCTGGTAAGCCCACAGCCTCCATTTCCCTATCTGTAAAACACAGAGAAATGTAAAATGAAATATGAATTCCCTAAGGGGCTGTGTGTGAGGATTGGATGTGGGAGAAATCCTTGGATCAAGTTTCCTGAAATGCAGGGTAGGGGATGCAGGTAAGGATAGTGTGAGACAGTAAATGTTTGCTATTTAGTAATAAAAGATGTTCTTGTGTGGGTTGTGACTGGGGTGGGAGGAGGCTGGCCTGCTTCGGAAAGTCCAGGAAATGGAAGGAAAGGGCAGAACACAGCTTTGGGGACAGTTGGGTCCTGGGGCTGTAACTACTTGTGATAAGATTGGGGCGATTTGTGAGCTGGAGTGCTCAGGCAGTCAGGAATTCAGTCCCTGGTCTCTATCCAACATTTCTGGCTCCGTGAGTTCACTCCTCTGGGAGAGATTGTCAGGGAGGGGGTCAGAGCAGGACTGAGGCTATTATTTTCCAGAAAAAGAGACTTGAGGCCCAAGTGGGAGAAGGATGGTACTAATGCCCATGTCCTAAACCCCAGAACCTGGATATGTTACTTTGTATGGCAAAAAGGACTTTGCAGATGTGATTAAGGGACAGCTCTTGAGATAGATTATCCCGAATTATCTGGGTGGGCTGATATCATCACAAGAATCCTTATAAGAGGAAGGCAGGAGGTTAGAGAGTGCCATAGAAGATATAAAGATGGAAATAAAAGGTTGGAGTGACATGAAGAAAGGGCCACCAGCACAGCCTTGCATGTGGTCTCTGGAGGCTGGAAAAGGCAAGGAAATGGATTTTTTCTAAAGCTTTCAAAAGGAATGCAGTCCTGTTGAAACCTTAATTTTAGACTTCTGACCTCCAGAACGGTAAGAGAATAAATCCATGTTTTGTTGTTGCTGTTGTTAACCCTTGGGACTTCCCTAATGGTCCAGTGGTTAAGAATCCACCTTGCAACGCAGCAGACATGGGTTAGATCCCTCATTGTGCTTCACAGGTGGCGCTAGCGGTAAAGAACCTGCCTGCTAATGCAGGAGGTATAAGAGACGCGAGTTCAATCCCTAGGTTGGGAAGAATCCTTGGAGAAGGGCGTGGCAATACACTCCAGTATTCTTGCCTGGAGAATCCCATGGACAGAGGAGCCTGGCAGGGTACAAGTCCATAGGGTTACACAGAGTCGGGCACGACTAAAGCAATTTAGCATGTACGGGGAACTAAGATCCCACGTGCCTCGAGGCAACGAAGCCCGCATGCCACAACTACTGAGCCCACGCTCTCTGGAGCCTGTGTGCCACAGCGTCACAGCTAGAGAGTCTGTGTGCTGTGATGAAACATGCCTCAGGATGCAAAGAAGATCCCATGTGTTGCAACTAAGATCTAGAGCAGCCAAATAGATAAATATTTTATTTTAAAAAATCTTTAAAAAGTTCACCCTTTAAAACATATTTACTTTTATAGCATGTTTCTTTTATTTCCTTATTTATTTGGCTGCATTGGGTCTTAAGTGCAGCACACAGGCTCTTTAGTTTCAGCATGTGAATACTTGTTGTGGCATATGGAATCTAGTTCCCAGACCAAGGATCAAACCCAGGTCCCCTGCACTGGGGCATGGAGTCTTAGGCACTGAACCACCAGGGAAGTCCCAATCTATGTTGTTTTAAGCCACAAAGCTTTTGGTAGTTTGTTACAGCAGCCCTAAGAAACGAATACAGACCCAAGGTCACCTGGGGATTGATGGTGGACTTGGAACAGAGTTAGAATCCTGTTAGTCCAACTCTCTCAGTTTAAGCCTCCTTGCTCCCTCCATGCTTCAGCTGAGGTTTCTAGGTCAACGTGCGGCTCCCGGGGGCAATGACTGGACCCTTATCATATGTATTTCACTTGACCTTGACAAGAACCCTGTGGGGCAGACAGTGCCCTTACTTTACACATAGAGAAACTGAGGTTCAGAGGTGAAGTGTCTTGGTCAAAGTCAGAGCACACAGTGAGGAATCAATGGACTAGATCCCAAACCCAAGTCCTCTGTCTTTCCCTGGATGGTTCAGATACTGCATGCGTCCAATATATATATTTTGGTCTCTCATTCATTCGTTCAACAAATATTGGGCATCAGCTGATTGCTGGTCACTGTGCTCAGTGCTGTGGATCCACTAGTAAACAATCATGACATTCAGGGAGTAGGAATCCTTTGTTCTTGCAGTGTCCACATAGGTCAAGTCACAATGTTCCTGTAAACCTCCAACAACACAAATATTATTCTCTGTTCTGCAACTTTTTATCTCTATATGAAGGGGAAAGTGTTATATTAATACCTTTAAAGGTAGGATGGAGCCTTGAAAATGGGCTATCATGTATATTTCAGACTATAGGCAACATTCGTTTTTAAATTAATTTTTATTGGCTTATAGCTAATTTACAATGTTGTGCTAGTTTCTGCTGTACAGCAAAGTAAATCTGTTATACATATATGTATATCCACTCCTTTTTGGATTCTTTTCCCATGTAAGTCATTACAAAGTATTGAGTCACCTCCCTGTGCTCAACAGTAGGTTCTTATTAGTTACCTATTTTATATATATAGTAGTGTGTATATCGGAGAAGGCAATGGCACCCCACTCCAGTACTCTTGCCTGGAAAATCCCATGGATGGAGGAGCCTGGTGGGCTGCAGTCCATAGGGTCGCTAAGAGCTGGACACGACTGAGTGACTTCACTTTCACTTCTCACTTTCATGCACTGGAGAAGGAAATGGCAACCCACTCCGGTGTTCTTGCCTGGAGAATCCCAGGGACGGCAGAGCTTGGTGGGCTGCCGTCTATGGGGTCGCACAGAGTCAGACACGACTGAAACGACTTAGCAGCAGCAGCAGTGTTTATATGGGGCTTTCCAGGTGGCGCTAGTGGTAAAGAACCCACCTGCCAATGCAGGAGGCATAAGAGATGCGTTTTTGATCCCTGGGTCAGGAAGATTCCCTGGAAGAGGTCATTCACTTCTCACTTTCATGCACTGGAGAAGGAAATGGCAACCCACTCCAGTATTCTTGCCTAGAGAATCCCCATGGATAGAGGAGCCTGGCAGGCTATGGTTCATTGGGTCACAAAGAGTTGGACACGACTGAAGCGACTTCACACACACACACACACACATACAGCGTGTGTATATCAACCCCAATCTCCCAATTTATAGGCATACACAGCTTTCTTCACTTGAAGCAAAAACAGTAGAATACAGAAGTTACAGTAAATCTAATGTGGAGTCAGATTTGTTCTGTTGTGCCTGCAACCACTATTCCCCTATCCTCTATGAATTTGACTTTTCTAGGGACCTCATATAAGTGGAACCATACAGCTTTTGTCCTTTAGTGACTGGCTTATTTCACTTGGCATAATGTCCTCAGGGTTCATTTATGCTCTGTTCTCATCAGTGTTTAAGGTAAAAACTGGTGTAGAGGTTGTTAAAACTAGGATGTAAGGACTGAGGGAGCAGAGTGAAGGCAAGAGAATTTGCCCAGCAGGTGAGGGTTTTGCTCTGTGCTTTCTCACAACAAACAAGAAGCAGCCCTAAGACTGCACCCTGCCCCACAGAGCACCCCTGCAGGCTCACTGCTCCCCAGCCTCCACTGAAAGCCTGTTCACATCTCCGGGTCTCTCTGCCCGGGGCTGTTCAAGTGTGTATGACAACGTGATTCAATGTCTATCTAGGCGTGAGGACATATGCATTGCCTGTGTCTTTTCTATTGGTGCCGTAACAAATTACCACACATTTTGTGGGTTAAAACAGCACATGTGTATTATCTTACAGTTCTGTAACTTAAAGTCCAACTTGGGTCTTGCTGAGCTACCACAAGGTGTCAGCAGGGCTATATTCCTGTTACCAAGTCTGAGCTTATATTGCTCCCTGCACAACAGGCCAATAAATGGAGAGATGAGTTGTTGAGGCAAGGAATAGCAACTTTATTTGGAAAGCCAGCAGACTGAGAAGATGGTGGACTCATTTCCCAAAGAACCACCTTACCTGAATTAGAATTTAGGCTTCTTTTACACTCAAAGGGGAGGGGGTATGGCTGGTTGTTGCAAACTTCTTGATTCAGGAATCCTTTGTTCTTACAGCTGTCCAACACCTGGTCATAATTCTCCTTTAGGTCTCCAGCAAGACAACTGTTATTTTCTGTTTTGCCCATTTTTATCTCTAAAAGTGTTGTACCTTTAGAGGCCAAAGCCTTGAGAATGGGCTATTGTGTATATTTCAGGCTGTAGGCAATATTCTTTTAGTGATTAACTTGCAGCAAAAGCAATAGAATACAAAAGTTAAAGTAAAAGAAACAGATCCAATATGCAGTCAAATTTGTTCTTCCCTACAACATTTCTTTCTGGAGGCTCTAGACTGAGAATTAGTTCCCTTGCCTTTTCCAGCTGCTAGAAGCTGCCTGCACTCCTTGGCTTATGGTCCCTTTTCCCATCTTCAAAGTCAGCAGTGTAGCATTTCCTTGTTTCTTTTTCCTTTCTCGTATTGTTTTGTTTTCTGACCAAAGCTCTTGGGAAAGATTCTTCAATTTTAAGGACTTGTGTAGACAGACTGGGCCCACCTGGGTGATCTGGGCTATGCTCACCATTTTAAGGTCTTTAATCACATCTGCAAAGTCCCTTTTGCCCTGTAAGACATGCTCACAGGTTCTGGGACTAGCATATGAGCATCTTTAGGGAGCCTTTATTCTGCCTAGCACCCTTGTGTGTGCTGGGAGTGTGCACCGGTGACTGTATGTGCATGTTTGTGTCCCCTCAGCCTTGCCATCTCATACGGAGGGCCTCTCTTCCCACTTTTTGTTTTTGCTTTGATCAGAGTGAGGAAACCTTAGCTATAGCAAGCAAATATGTGCAAATCCTCCATGCAAGTAGGGGCCTAGCTGGAGCACTATTACTGAGCAAGTTTCTGTGTGCTTATCAGAGAAAGTGCCTCCAAGATCCCTGGAGGGAAATGAGCTCTGGCAGCTGCTGGGAATTCAGGCAAGGGGCTGTCTGGCTGGGATCGGCCTGCCACAGGTGCAGACTCCTAGGCTGACTTCTTGCCAGAATTGCTGCTGAATGCAAGTTCCTGTGCCCGATGCACAGTGAGGCCAAACAGCCCTGAAATGTTGGAGTTTCGAGCAGAGAAAGGTTTAGTTCAGGGCCATGCAAGGAGAGTGACTCAATGGGTGGCTCATGCCTGCAAAAGCCCTGAACTCCCCGAAAGTTTTCAGCAAGGCATTTTTAAAGGCAATGTGAGGCAGAGGCATGGTGGGTTGTTGCCAACTTCTTGGTGTAGGAATGGTGTTTTCTTGCAGCTGGCCCCGTAAGTCAGGTCACCACGTTCCTGTAAACCTCCAACAAGACAAATGTTAGTCTCTGTTCTGCAAATTTTTATCTCCATGTGACGGGAAAAGTGTTATATATACTCTTAAAGGCCAGAGCCTTGAGATTGGGCTATTCTGTAGATTTCAGGCTGTAGACAACATTCTTTGCTTTTTCAAAAAATTGA